>NC_041388.1:327332541-327468760 GCF_002162155.2 Triticum dicoccoides
GCTGCCGCCACTGCACCACGCCACCATTGCACTGCGCCGCCCCGCCCCGCTCGCCGGAGCCGCCCGCGCACTGGACCTCGCCGGAGGTATAGCGCCGTTCGGTTTTTTAAAAAACTAATTTGGTTTTTTTAGAAAACTTAATTCGTTTTTTTAGATTGGTTCGCCAGTTTGTTTTCGGTTTAGTTACTTTGCAGACGTTCGTCCGTACGTTCATTTTAACGAACGGAGTTCACTCATTAGTTACAGACAACGAACGCTCGTTCGTTAGCCTATTTGTCGGTTTCTTTTTCTCGGATTTTCCGCGATTATTTTCAATCGCGATTTCTGATCCGATTTTCGTTTTAGTTTATCGTTTCGCTCGTTTGTCGGAATCAGGCAATTCAAGCGCCTAGATCTTCGTCTCGAAACCCTTTTTCTGTTTAACCAACTTGAACAAGTTTTTGCTACTGTAAAATTTGACCTTAGTCTAGATTAGTAAACGGATCTTGTTTCTTTTGCAGTTTGAGTTTCGTTGCTCCATTTGATTTGATTCTTTTCGCAAACCGGAGTTCTTAAGTTGAACTTTTTGGTTAGATCTTCTTATTTGAGATTTACCCGTGTTTCTTTGCTTGATTGCTTATGTATGCTATTGTTTGTTTGCGATAGAACACCCGGAGTGCGAAGCGTGCTACTATGAGTCCCTAGGTTTTGCGGATCAACAGCAAGGCAAGTAACACTTTGATCATACCCCTTTAGCACCCAATTTTTATGCATTAGTTCCAGTCCTCAAACATTGCATGGTTAGGATGTGATTAACATGTGGGTTGGGAAGTAGTTGATGAGGCAGAACTTATTGCCCGGTTATATTCAAACCCTTGTGAGTTACTTCTACGTATTGCTTATATTGCTATGCTATGCTCGTAGACGTGGTTCGGGTGACTGAAATCCATGACAGATGTGAGATTGTTAATTAATGGTTCAACTTAAGGTGGCAACTTGAATACACATCTGGGTGGATTGTTTGTTGGGCACCTGGAGAACCCAGTGTTGTCCTAGGATATCCTGGAGTACCCGTGTGATAATCCTATGGTCCACCACCCAGGCTCAAAGGTATCTGAGATATTTTCATGCTAGAAACTTCCGTGTGCAGCCACAAGCTATTATGGGCTCTAGCATAGTTGAGTAGCTTGTGTGAAGCTCCCGAAGAGGTGGATCGGCATGTAGAGGGATGTAGGTTGGTATGGTCTGCCCGGAGTAAGGGGTTAATGCTTCTGAAAGACTGTGTCTCGGTCATCCTTTTCTCAAACACCATGTAGTGCGAGAAATCCAATGGAGGAGATCGGGTCTTGTGGGGAAAAGTGCGCAAACCTCTACTGAGTGTATAAACTAATCATGGTTAGCTGTGTCCCGGGTTATGGACATCTTGAGTATCTAGTACTTGGAGTATCATAAGTATCTCATCGCTCTAAAATAATATTGTTGGGTTGTTAATTACTTTAATTGGGATTGAGTTGGAGGAACCTTCTCAATGATGTTTCAACTACCATGATAGTTAAATAAATCTATTCCTTTGTTGTAGGGAAAAATTGGCTTTTCGCAAAAACTATAACCATAGAGCTTTCCACCAGCCAAATATGCATGTAGTGATAGTATTATTCTGTTCTTGCTCTACGGTGTTACTTTGCTAGCATATTCAATGTGTTGGCCCGTTTTCGGGCTGCAACGTATTATGTTGCAGACTTTTCAGACGAGGAGTAAGGTTCGTTAGGTCGTTGCCGTGCAGCTCAGCTATGCCGTTGGAGTTGATGGACTCACTTTATCTTCCAAGCCTTCCGCTATTATCGTATTAGATGGCCTTAAGCCATATTTATTGTAATAAGTTCTCTTTTGAGACATTCGATGTAATACGTGTGTGATTGCTACTCTGTTATAAATCCTCGAGTACTGTGTGTGTCAGCATTACTAATCCAGGGATGACACTGAAGCATGGAGACTTGACCGTTTGAGGTAGGGTCGCTACAAGATGGTATCAGAGCACACGTTGAGTGTAGGACACGACCACTAAGCTAAAGCCCTAGATCACTATTCTCTTCTCATTTCTGACTCCTCTCCATTTTCTACTCTTTAGGATGGCGGACGCAAGGAACAAGTTTGCACAACCGGATGAAGAATCAACTTTTGGACGACACTTGAAGGAAGTCACTAGGTACTTGAACATTGGAATACCAAGTTTCACCGGGACTTACAACGCCACTTTACCAGAAGAGGAGCGATGGATGATTCGAGATCAAGTTCCAGGAAGGACATTCACGCCAGTCACTAAGCCCATAGAGTTTCCCTTCGATGCACCAACCTGGAGTCTAGGAAAGAGTATGGCAGCTCACATCACCATGGGATGCATTGGAGAAGTTTATCATAAGGAGCTTAAGGATACTATCTATCAGATTTGTGGGTGCCGAGATGAGCAATGGGAGATGATCAGTACTAGGAAGGATAGATCAATTACAGCTTTCATCCAGGAATTAAACCAACACATTCGTCGCCAGGAGAACCAGATATGCGCAGGAATGATAGACCTAAAGAAGGCAATGACAAGGATCACAGAACTGGAGGAAGAACTCAAGGCTACTCGTGAAGATTTTGAGGAGGAAATTGTTGTACTAGTGGAGAAGAATGACGATCTGGAGACCCCGCACCAGGAGGAGAAGACGAAGAACCCAAGGAGATCCGCCTAGAGGACTACATCATCATCGACGACACCGACTCGGACCCCGTAGCGATGATGACTATGAAGACGAAGCTGGAGCAGACATCATGGAGTCTTCAACCAAAGAATATTTTTAGTAGACCACCACATCAGTAGTAGTATTCCACCATGTAAATAGTATAGTCCAAGCACTTTTGTAAACGATAGTTAGATCGATTGTATGCCCTTGCTTGATTGATTGAGTGAAATGATTGTGTTTGTCTCATGTGCATATGGGTAGTGCTTTCTCATTAGACCTCATTCTATTCTAATCTCTCCCCTCTAAACCCATCAGATGCCTCTAAGACGTGACCCCGGATTTACCTTCCCACCGGAGCTCACTCAGTTGATCCAGCAGCAGAATACCCTGATGTAGTTGTTAGTTCAGAACCAAGGCAACAACAATAACAACAACAACAATCCACCGCCACCACCACCAGTTGATAACTTAGCCCGTTTTCTGAGGTTGCAGCCGCCGGTGTTTTCTAGTAGCACCGAGCCCATAGTAGCAGATGATTGGCTCTGCAGGATTGGAAGGGAGTTAACCACTGTAGGATGTACCGATGCTGAGAAGGTGTGTTTTGCTGCACATCAGTTGGATGGACCAGCAGCCTCATGGTGGGAGAATTACACGGTCACCTACCCTATAGCCACTGTTATGTGGGATCAGTTTCAACAAGCTTTTCGTACAGCCCATGTCTCAACTGGAGCTATGAGTATGAAGAAGCGTGAGTTTCGCAACTTACGCCAGGGGAACCGTACTGTGGCTTGGTACACGGATTAGTTTAGCAAGTTATCCCATTATGCCCCTGATGATGTGGCCACAGATGCCGCAAAGCAGGAGACGTTTATGGAAGGGCTGAATGATGAGATGAGCATACAGTTGATGGTGGAAACATTCAATAACTACCAGGAGTTGGTAGATAAAGCTCTTATGATTGAAGGGAAGCAGCAGCAGATTGAGAGCTGTAAGAGGAAGTATGGAGAAGGAAGGTATAATTCAGGAGCTTAGCAGAAGCCTCGCCTAACCCTGAACTCGGGAGGACTTGTTCATAACCATGGAGGCAACACCCATAATGGAGGAAGTTACCATAGTCATACTAGACCAAGGAATGGGAATGGGAATGGAGCAAGCAGCAATCAGAACCGTTCCAATCCAGCCACACCCACGAAGAGAGACCTAAGCCACATTACTTGTTTCAAGTGCGGGAAGACTGGACACTATGCCACGGAGTGCCCTGAAGCGAAGAATGGAAATGGCAATGGGAGCGCTAGGAAGAAGCCCAATCCATTCAACAAAGGACAAGTGAACCACGTCAACGTGGAGGAGGTTGAAGAGCAGCCAGATGCGGTTATTGGTAAGTTTTTGGTTAAGTCTTTTACCGCCCTTGTTCTTTTTGATACTTGTGCATCACATTCATACATATCAAGGGAATTCGTGGATAAGTTTAAACTACCAACCCAAACCCTTAGGACCCATTTGTTAGTAAGTTCACCTGGAGCAGAGTATATGGCTAGTCGATGGTGCGACCAGATACCCTTAAACATTGGTAGCCATGTTTTTCCCTTCGACCTAATAATCTTGGAGTCACAAGGATTGGATGTGATATTAGGAATGGATTGGATCTCAAAGTATGGAGGAAGCATTGACTGTGTTAGTAAGTCGATTTGTCTCACCACCCCGGAGGGAAAAAGGATCAAGTATGTATCAAGCATGCACCAAGAACTAGCCAAGTGAATACCCTCACGGGAGTTGTTCAGGAGGAAATGCATGTAGTCAAGGATTACCCGGATGTTTTTCCAGAAGAGTTACCAGGCATGCCACCGGGTCGAGACATCGAGTTTTTGATAGAGTTATTGCCAGGCACCGGGCCTATATCGAAGAGACCATATCGGATGCCCACAAATGATCTGGAGGAGATTAAGAAACAGATCAAGGAGTTAGTGGAGAAAGGTTACATTAGACGGAGCTCATCACCGTGGGGAGCCCCAGTGCTTTTGGTCGAGAAGAAGGATAAGTCTTTAAGAATGGTTATTGATTATCGTGCGTTAAATGAGGTGACGATCAAGAACAAATACCCACTGCCGATGATTAATGATTTGTTTGACCAGCTGCAAGGAGCTAAGGTGTTTTCAAAGATCGATTTTCGATCTGGATATCACCAGCTGAAGATACGAGAGAAGGACATACCGAAGACAGCATTCACCACATGGTACGGGTTGTATGCATATACGGTCATGTCGTTTGGACTGACTAACGCCCCTGCCTACTTCATGAGCATGATGAACAAAGTGTTCATGGAATATTTGGATAAGTTCGCTATGGTGTTCATTGATGATATAATGGTATACTCGAATAATGAGGAGGAGCACGAAGAGCATTTGCGCTTCGTTCTCGAGAAACTCAGGGAACATTAGTTGTATGCCAAGTTCAGCAAACGCGAGTTTGGCTGAAGGAAGTTGGATTCCTTGGACATGTTATATCAGGAGAAGGTGTAGCAGTAGATCCTACCAAGGTTTAGTCAGTCACTAAATTGTTGGCACCCACTTCGGTTAGCGAGATCCGCAGTTTCTTGGACTCGCAGGATACTATCGGAGATTCATTGAGAATTTTTCAAAATTGTGAAGCCAATGACGGGGTTATTGAAGAAGGATACCAAATTTAAATGGACAGAAGAATGTGAGGCGAGTTTTCAGGAGTTAAAGAAACGTTTGACTATAGCCCCAGTGCTGATTCTACCGGATATACGTAAGGAGCTTCAAGTGTAATGCGATGCCTCTCGCCTAGGACTTGGAAGTGTACTTATGCAGGACGGAAGAGTTGTTTTGTATGCCTCGTGACAACTGAAAACGCACGAGTTGAATTATGCCACGCATGATTTGGAGTTGGCTGCCGTAGTGCATGCGTTGAAGACTTGGAGACATTACCTTATTGGAAATCGTTGTGATGTGTACACGGATCATAAGAGTTTGAAGTACATTTTCACACAAAAGGAGCTGAACACAGAGGAGATGGTTGGAGCTTATAAAGGATTATGACATGAAGCTTCACTATCATCCAGGCAAGGCTAATGTCGTAGCAAATGCCTTGAGTTGGAAGAGTTATGCTAATACCCTAGTGAGCACGGGATTGCTGAAGTAGTTAGTATATGATCTCAGGAAACTTCGATTGGAGATTGTTCCTAGAGATTTTGTTGCAACAATGGAGGTTCAGCCTACATTGTTAGGAAAGATTCGAGAAGCTCAGAAGGATGACAAAGAGGTTGCCGAGATAAAAGAGAGAATGAGCGAAGGAAAGGCCAAAGCTTTTCGTGAAGATGAGCACGGCACCTTATGGTTCGAGGACCGTGTTTATGTGCCCAACAACACAGAGATCAGGAAGTTAATACTTCAGGAGGCTCATGACTCACCATACTCGATACACCCTGGAAACACCAAGATGTATTTGGATTTGAAGGAGCATTTCTGGTGGACTAGTATGAAGAAGGATATTGCCGAGTATGTAGCCATATGTGATGTATGTCAGAGAATGAAGGCTGAACATCAAAAGCCAGCAGGATTGTTACAGCCTATGCCGATACCAGAATGGAAGTGGGATAAACTTGGCATGGATTTCATCACCGGATTGCCCAGGACCAAATCAGGATATGATTCTATATGGGTAGTAGTGGATCGCTTGACCAAAGTAGCTCATTTTATCCCAGTGAAAACCACCTATACAAGTGCAAAGTTGGCCAAGATATATATGACCAGGATCGTATGTCTGCATGGAGTTCTGAGGACCATCGTATCGGATAGAGGGATACAGTTAACTTCAAAGTTTTGGCATCAGCTGCACCAAACTTTGGGGACAAGGTTGGAGTTCAGTACGGCATTCCACCCGCAGACGGATGGACAGACCGAGAGAGTCAACCAGATTCTGGAGGATATGTTGAGAGCATGTGCGCTAGATTACGGATCTAGTTGGGACGACAATTTTCCCTACGCGGAGTTCTCATACAACAATAGCTACCAAGCCAATTTGAAAATGGCACTGTTCGAAGCCCTGTATGGACGAAGGTGCAGAACACCGTTGATGTGGGATGAAGTCGGAGACCGGCAGTTGGTTGGACCAGATTTGATCAAAGAGTCCGAAGAGAAAGTTAAGTTGATCAGAGATAGACTAAAGATAGCTCAGTCCAGGCAGAAGAGTTATGCAGATTCGAAACGCAAGGAAATAACCTATGAAATTGGAGATAGAGCATATCTGCAAGTATCACCCTGCGAGGAGTGAAACGTTTTGGAGTTAAGGCAAAGTTAGCCCCGAGATTTGTAGGACCGTATCGAATTTTGGAACGTATGGGAGAAGTTGCCTACAAGTTGGAGTTACCAGAAGGACTGTCAGGAGTCCATGATGTATTTCATGTTTCACAGCTGAAGAAGTGTCATGCCGAGATGGCCGATATACCGTTAAGAGATACAGTACCCTTGGAGGCAATTCAGTTGGACAGTGATTTGACCTACGAGGAGAAGCCAGTCAGGATTCTCGAATTTGCCAGCCGAGTCACCCGCAACAAGGTTATTAAGTTTTGCAAAGTTCAGTGGAGCCACCATACCGAGGATGAAGCCACCTGGGAACGAGAGGATGATCTTCACAAAGACCACCCACACCTATTCTCTAGCCAACCCGAATCTCGAGGGCGAGATTCATCTTAAGGGGGGTAGGTTAGTAAATCCCAAATTTTCAATTTGGAATGTTATACATAGATCATTCATGCATATCATATTTTATTGCACTTCGTTTTGCGATCCTCGAAATCCTAAGCAACTCAAGGACCCTCGGAGAGAGTTGGGGATTTCCCTATTTTCATATTTGAGTTTTATCAAATATCGAAACGAGGATTTTTGGTTTTAATTATTTTTCTCTCTGAAAATAGTTCATATTAAAATATATGAGAGGAGATAATATGACTTCTCCAAACTAAATGAAATATTGGAGGAAAAAGATTAAAATCAAATATTTGATTTTATTTGGAGTTTATTGCTATTTTATTTGAATTAGAAAAATTGCCCGTTTTTCAAAGTTGCATTTTAGGGCCAAGAAAATGTTCATCATGTTCTAAATATTTTATTTAGATGGAGAAAATTTATTTTGGCATTTTTAGAATTTTATATTATTTTCTAGGATTTGTTTTAGTTCGGCGGAATTATTTAAAAAAAGTTCCAGCGCCCGACTGGGCCGAAGCCCAGCCGAGCCGGCCCATGCCACCCGCGCCTCCTCTCCCCTCGGGAGACCGAGAGCGCCGCCGCCATGAAGCAGAGTCCGGCCGGGACTCCCACGCCGCCTTGCCCCCTCCCCCAAGTCACCGACCCCTCCTTATAAGCCACCCCCTGGAGCCCGAGCCGCCCCGCCGCTTGCCCGCGCCACCCGCCTCCGCAAGCCGACACCCCACTGCCGATGCGCCGCGCCGCCGCTGCCCCGCGCCGCCCCGCCATGCTTGCCAGAGCCGCCCGCGCGCCGGACCTCGCCAGAGGTATAGCGTCGTTCGGTTTTTTATAAAAAAAATCGATTCGGTTTTTTTAGAAACCTTAGTTCATTTTTTTAGATCGGTTCGCCGGTTTTTTTGGTTTAGTTACTTTGCGGACGTTCGTCCGTACGTTTGTTTTAATGAACGGAGTTCACTCGTTAGTTACAGACAACGAATGCTCGTTCGTTAGCCTGTTCGTCAGTTTTCTTTTTCTCAGATTTTCCGTGATTATTTTCAATCGCGATTTCTGATCCGATTTTCGTTTTAGTTTATCTTTTCGCTCGTTTGTCGGAATCAGGTGATTCAAGCGCCTAGATCTTCGTCTCGAAACCCTCTTTCCGTTTAGCCAACTTTAACAAGTTTTTTTACTGTAAAATTTGACCTTAGTCCAGATTAGTAAACGAATCTTGTTTCCTTCGTAGTTTGAGTTTCGTTGCTCTGTTTTGATTTGATTCTTTTTGCAAACCGGAGTTCTTAAGTTGAACTTTCTGGTTAGATCTTCTTATTTGAGATTTACCCGTGTTTCTTTGCTTGATTGCTTATGTATGCTATTGTTTGTTTACGATAGAACACCAGAGTGCAAAGCCTACTACGATGAGTCCCTAGGTTTTGCGGATCATCAGCAAGGCAAGTAACACTTTGATCATACCCCTTTAGCACCCAGTTTTTATGCATTAGTTCCAATCCTCAAACATTGCATGGTTAGGATGTGATTAACATGTGGGTTGGGAAGTAGTTGATGAGGTAGAACCTATTGCCCGGTTATATTCAAACCCTTGGGAGTTACTTCTACGTATTGCTTATATTGTTATGCTATGCTGGTAGACGTGGTTTGGGTGAGTGAAATCCATGACAGATGTGAGATTGTTAATTAATGGTTCAACTTAAGGTGGCAACTTGAATACACATCTGGGTGGATTGTTTGTTGGGCACCTGGAGAACCCAGTGTTGTCCTCGGATATCCCGGAGTACCCGTGTGATAATCCTATGGTCCGCCACCCAGGCTCAAAGGGATCTGAGATATTTTCATGCTAGAAACTTCCGTGTGCAGCCACAAGCTATTATGGGCTCTAGCATAGTTGAGTAGGTTGCGTGAAGCTCCCGAAGAGGTAGATCAGCAGGTAGAGGGATGTAGGTTGGTATGGTCTGCCCGGAGTAAGGGTTAATGCTTCTGAAAGACTGTGTCTCGGTCATCCGTTTCTCAAACACCATGTAGTGCGAGAAATCCAACGGAGGGGATCGGGTCTTGTGGGGAAAAGTGCACAAACCTCTGCAGAGTGTATAAACTAATCATGGTTAGCCGTGTCCCCGGTTATGAAAATCTTGAGTATCTAGTACTTGGAGTATCATAAGTATCTCATCACTCTAAAATAATATTGTTGGGTTGTTAGTTACTTTAATTGGGATTGAGTTGGAGGAACCTTCTCAATGATGTTTCAACTACCACGATAGTTAAATAATCTATTCCTTTGTTGTAGGGAAAAATTGGCTTTTCGCAAAAACTGTAACCATAGAGCTTTCCACTAGTTAAATATGCATGTAGTGATAGTATTATTCTGTTCTTGCTCTACTGTGTTACTTTGCCAGCATATTGCATGTGCTGACCCGTTTTCGGGCTGCAACGTATTATGTTGCAGACTTTTTAGACAAGGAGTAAGGTTTGTTAGGTCGTTGTCATTTAGCTCAGCTATGCCGTTGGAGTTGATGGACTCACTTTATCTTCCAAGCCTTCTGTTGTTTTCGTATTAGATGGCCTTAAGCCATATTTATTGTAATAAGTTCTCTTTTGAGACATTCGATGTAATAAGTGTGTGACTGCTACTCTGTTATAAATCCTCGAGTATAGTGTGTGTCAGCATTACCAATCCAGGGATGACACTGAAGCACAGAGACTTGAGCGTTTGAGGTCAGGTCGCTACAGGTCATCACCGGTAACTATCCCGATTATTGTCACTTCGGGGTTAACGGATCATAACACGTAATAGGTGACTATAAACTTGCAAGATAGGATGAAGAACTCACATATATTCATGAAAACATAATAGGTTCAGATCTGAAATCATGGCACTCGGGCCCTAGTGACAAGCATTAAGCATAGCAAAGTCATAGCAACATCAATCTCAGAACATAATGGATACTAGGGATCAAACCCTAACAAAACTAACTCGATTACATGATAAATCTCATCCAACCAATCACCGTCCAGCAAGCCTACAATGGAGTTACTCACGCACGGCAATGAGCATCATGAAATTGGTGATGGAGGAAGGTTGATGATGACGATGGCGACGGATTCCCCTCTCTGGAGCCCCGAACGGACTCTAGACCAGCCCTCCCGAGAGTGTTTAGGGCTTGGCAGCGGCTTCGTATCGTAAAACGTGATGAATCCTTCTCTCTGATTTTTTCTCCCCGAAAATGAATATATGGAGTCAAGGTGGACGTCAGTGGGCATCAGGGGGCCCACCAGGCAGGGGGCGCGCCCAGGGGGGTAGGCGCGCCCCCCACCCTCGTGGACAGGGTGTGGGCCCCCTGACGTGGATTCTTCTTCCGGTATTTTTTATATATTCCAAAAATAATATCCGTTGATTTTTCAGGTCATTCCGAGAACTTTTATTTCTGCACAAAAATAACACCATGGCAATTCCGCTAAAAACAGCGTCAGTCTGGGTTAGTTCCATTCAAATCATGCAAGTTAGAGTCCAAAACAAAGGCAAAAGTGTTTGGAAAAGTAGATACGACGGAGACGTATCAACTCCCCCAAGCTTAAACCTTTGCTAGTCCTCAAGCAATTCAGTCGATAAACTGAAAGTGATAAAGAAAAACTTTTACAAACACTGTTTGCTCTTGTTGTTGTAAATATGTAAAGCCAGCATTCAAGTTTTCAGCAAAGATTATGAACTAACCATATTCACAATACACTTAGGTCTCATGTTTACTCATATCAATGGCATAATCAACTAGCGAGCAATAATAATAAATCTCGGATGACAACACTTTCTCAAAACAATCATAATATGATATAACAAGATGGTATCTTGCTAGCCCTTTCTGAGACCGCAAAACATAAATGCAGAGCACCTTTAAAGATCAAGGACTGACTAGACATTGTAATTCATGGTAAAAGAGATCTAGTCAAGTCATACTCAATGTAACTAACAGTAATACATGCAAATGATAGCGGTGCTCTCTAACTGGTGCTTTTTGATAAGAGGATGATGACTCAGCATAAAAGTAAATGGATAGGCCCTTCGCAGAGGGAAGCAGGGATTTGTAGAGGTGCTAGATCTCTATTTTGAAATAAAGATGAATAATATTTTGAGCGGTATACTTTCATTGTCAACATAACAACTAAGAGATCTCGATATCTTCCATGGTACACACATTATAGGCGATTCCCAAGCGGAATGGTAAAGTTTATACTCCCCCACCACCAACAAGCATAAATCCATGGCTTGCCCGAAACAACGGGTGCCTCCAACTAACAACAATCCTGGGGAGTTTTGTTTGCAATTATTTTGATTTGATTTGAGCATGGGACTAGGCATCCCGGTGACTAGCCATTTTCTCGTGAATGAGGAGCGGAGTCCACTCCTCTTGAGAATAACCCGCCTAGCATGGAAGATACAGACAGCCCTAGTTGATACATGAGCTATTCGAGCATACAAAACAGAATTTTTATTTGAAGGTTTAGAGTTTGGTACATACAAATTTACTTGGAACGGCAGGTAGATACCGTATATAGGAAGGTATGGTGGACTCATATGGAATAACTTTGGGGTTTATGGAATTGGATGCACAAGCAGTATTCCCGCTTAGTACAAGTGAAGGCTAGAAAGAGACTGGGAAGCGACCAGCTAGAGAGCGACAACAGTCATGAACATGCATTAAAATTAGTCAACACCGAATGCAAGAATGAGTAGGATATAATTCACCATGAACATAAATACCGTAGAGGATCTGTTGATTTTGTTTCAACTACATGCGTGAACATGTGCCAAGTCAAGCCACTCGAATCGTTCAAAGGACGATACCACCCCATCATACCACATCACAACCATTTAAATAGCATGTTGGCACGCAAGGTAAACCATTATAAACTCCTAGCTAATTGAGCATGGCATAAGCAACTATAATCTCTAATTTTCATTGCAAACATGTTTCATTCATAATAGGCTGAATCAGGAACAATGGACTAATCATATTTACAAAAACAAGAGAGGTTGAGTTCATACCAGCTTTTCTCATCTCAATCAGTTCATCATATAATCATCATTATTGCCTTTCACTTGCACGACCGAACGGTGTGTGTAATAATAATAGTGCACGTGCATTGGACTAAGCTAGAATCTGCAAGCATTCAATTCGAGGGAGAAGACAAGGTAATATGGGCTCTTTGTTAGATCAATAATAATGCATAAGAGAACCTCTCAACATTTTCATAATGCCTGATAGGAGGTAGCAACTTTTCCTCTTTCTCATAATGCCTGATAGGTATGTTAAAGTGTGCAGCAATGCGCGAGGCGAAGATGCCTCCGAGGACGGGGCCCTTAGTATGGTTCAGATTTAACCGTTTAGCAACAATAGCGCCTAAACAGAAAGTAGTATCATGGAACAAGGCATGGCGCAAAATAACAATATCAGGGGGAGTGCACAGTTCCCGCGACCAATTAAGCATCTTCTAGCAAATATTGCGAAGTAACGTAGAACAGGAAAATGTATGCTAGTGATTCTTGCATCGGAAACTTTCCTCGTTTCCCCTACAGCAATCATATCAATAAATCCCTCCACATCATTATGATGTGGTTCCTCTATGCTGCCCTCAAAGGGTATCAAACAGACCCGGCAAAAATCATAAAGTGACATCTCCTTATGCTCATCATATAAATAAAATTCCACCGAAGGTGGTGATCTCCTAGCCTGGAAATGAAAATTTTGCACAAAGATATTGGTGAGTAAGAGGTACTATTCACGCTGGTCGTGGAGGAAGGCGGTGAGGCCTGCATTCTCAGACAAATGATAAAAATCTTCATGAATCCCAGCTTCTCTCAAGAACTCATCACAAGGCCATTTACATGGCCGAACCTCCGCAGTACGAGGGAGATATTACTTGGGTTTCTTGTTCTCTTCACCTTTCTTATCCTTCGAGCTTCGGCTCGATGAGCCCCTCAAAAATCTCTTTATCTTTTACTGAAAATTTCTGAAATTTTTAGTAACTTAAAATAAAAGTGAACCAAACTCAACAAGATTGATAGCAACTACTCCTACAAGTGCCTAGAGGCTATATCATGCATTAAAACTACTTTTGACAACATAAATTTGACACGCAAGCTCAAGAACAGGGTCAGCTAAGCAGCAAAAATTTACAATAAATAAAGCACTAGAACAAAAACTAATTGGACCATTGGAGGAGTCACATACCAAAGAACAATCCCCCAAAGCAGTTTTGTCAGAGGAGCTTTGAGCAAGGAGATCGAAAATGGCAGCAACATGAGCAAGTACTCGGGTTTGAGCTGGCTAGTGATTTTTTTGGAGCAAGACGAAGTGTGTGGGTGCAAGGATAAGTGGAGGGGACCCACGTGGGGCCCACGAGGCACGGGGGCGCAGTTGGAAATATGCCCTCGAGGCAATAATAAAAGTATTATTATTATATTTCCTTGTTCATGATAATTGTCTTTTATTCATGCTATAATTGTGTTATCCGGAAATCGTAATACATGTGTGAATACATAGACACCAACATGTCCCTAGTAAGCCTCTAGTTGACTAGCTCATTGAACAACATATAGTCATGGTTTCCTGACTATGGACATTGGATGTCATTGATAACGAGATCACATCATTAGGAGAATGACGTGATGGACAAGACCCAATCCTAAACATAGCACAAGATCGTATAGTTCGTTTGCTAGAGTTTTTCCAATGTCAAGTATCTTTTCCTTAGACCATGAGATCGTGTAACTCCCGGATACCGTAGGAGTGCTTTGGGTGTACCAAACGTCACAACGTAACTGGGTGACTATAAAGGTATACTACGGGTATCTCCGAAAGTGTCTGTTGGGTTGACACGGATCAAGACTGGGATTTGTCACTCCGTATGACAGAGAGGTATCTCTGGGCCCACTCGGTAATGCATCATCATAATGAGCTCAAAGTGACCAAGTGTCTGGTCACGGTATCATGCATTATGGTACGAGTAAAGTGACTTGCCGGTAACGAGATTGAACGAGGTATTGGGATACCGACGATCGAATCTCGGGCAAGTAACATACCGATTGACAAAGGGAATTGTATACGGGGTTGCTTGAATCCTCGACATCGTGGTTCATCCGATGAGATCATCGAGGAGCATGTGGGAGCCAACATGGGTATCCAGATCCCGCTGTTGGTTATTGAACGGAGAGCCATCTCGGTCATGTCTACATGTCTCCCGAACCCGTAGGGTCTACACACTTAAGGTTCGGTGACGCTAGGGTTGTAGATATATGAATATGCAGTAACCTGAAAGTTGTTCGGAGTCCCGGATGAGATCTCGGATGTCATGAGGAGTTTCGGAATGGTCCAGAGGTGAAGAATTATATATAGGAAGTGCAGTTTCGGCCATCAGGAGAGTTTCGGGGGTCACCGGTATTGTACCGGGACCACCGGATGGGTCCCGGGGGTCCATCGGGTGGGACCACCCATCCTGGAGGGCCCCACGGGCTGAAGTGGGGAGGGGAACTAGCCCATAGTGGGCTGGTGCGCCCCCCTTGGCCCACCCCCTGCGCCTAGGGTTGGAAACCCTTGGGTGGGGGGGGCACTTGCCTTAGGGGCCACTCCACCCTTGGCCGCCGCCCCCCTAGGAGATCCCATCTCCTAGGGGCGGCGCCCCCCCCCCTTGGGGAGCCTATATAAAGGGGGAGGGAGGGGCAGCCGCACCCTTGACTCTTGGCGCCTCCCTCTCCCCTGCTACACCTCTCCCTCTCGCAGAAGAACGGCGAAGCCCTACTGCGGTGACTGCTGCATCCACCACCACGCCGTCGTGCTGCTGGATCTTCATCAACCTCTCCTTCCCCCTTGCTGGATCAAGAAGGAGGAGACGTCACGCTGACCGTACGTGTGTTGAACGCGGAGGTGACGTCCGTTCGGCGCTAGGATCTCCGGTGATTTGGATCACGACGAGTACGACTCCCTCATCCCCGTTCTCTTGAAAGCTTCCGCTTGCGATCTACAAAGGTATGTAGATGCATCCGATCACTCATTGCTAGATGAACTCATAGATGGATCTTGGTGAAAACGTAGGAATTTTTTTTGTTTTCTGCAACGTTCCCCAACAGTGGCATCATGAGCTAGGTCTATGTGTAGTTCTCTTTGCACGAGTAGAACTCAATTTGTTGTGGGCATAGATGTTGTCAAATTTCTTGCCGCTACTAGTCTTATTTTGCTTCAGCAGTATTGTGGGATGAAGAGGCCCAGACCAACCTTACACGTACGCTTACGTGAGACCCGTTCCACCGACTGACATGCACTAGTTGCATAAGGTGGCTGGCGGGTGTCTGTCTCTCCCACTTTAGTTGGAGCGGATTCGATGAAAAGGGTCCTTATGAAGGGTAAATAGAAGTTGACAAATCACGTTGTGGCTTTCACATAGGTAAGAAAACGTTCTTGCTAGAACCCTATTGCAGCCACGTAAAACTTGCAACAACAATTAGAGGACGTTTAACTTGTTTTTGCATCAAGTGTTTTGTGATGTGATATGGCCAAATTTGTGATGAATGATGAATGATATATATGTGATGTATGAGATGTTCATGCTATTGTAATAGGAATCACGACTTGCATGTTGATGAGTATGACAACCGGCAGGAGCCATAGGAGTTGTCTTTATTTTTTGTATGACCTGTGTGTCATTGAGAAACGCCATGTAAATTACTTTACTTTATTGCTAAACGTGTTAGCCATAGTAGTAGAAGTAATAGTTGGCGAGCAACTTCATGGAGACACGATGATGGAGATCATGATGATGGAGATCATGGTGTCATGCCGGTGACAAGATGATCATGGAGCCCCAAGATGGAGATCAAAGGAGCTATGTGATATTGGCCATATCATGTCACTATTATTACTTGATTGCATGTGATGTTTATCATGTTTTTGCATCTTGTTTACTTAGAACGACGGTAGTAAATAAGATGATCCCTCATAATAATTTCAAGAAAGTGTTCCCCCTAACTGTGCACCGTTGTGACAGTTCGTTGTTTCGAAGCACCACGTGATGATCGGGTGTGATAGATTCCAACGTTCACATACAACGGGTGTAAGACAGATTTACACATGCAAACACTTAGGTTGACTTGACGAGCCTAGCATGTACAGACATGGCCTCGGAACACAGAAGACCGAAAGGTCGAGCATGAGTCGTATAGAAGATACGATCAACATGAAGATGTTCACCGATGTTGACTAATCCGTCTCATGTGATGATCGGACACGGCCTAGTTAACTCGGATCATGTTATACTTAGATGACTGGAGGGATGTCTATCTGAGTTGGAGTTCATTAAATAGATGAACTTAATTATTATGAACTTAGTATAAAATATTTACAATATGTCTTGTAGATCAAATGGCCAACGTTGTCCTCAACTTCAACGTGTTCCTAGAGAAAACCAAGCTGAAAGACGATGGCAGCAACTATACGGACTGGGTCCGGAACCTGAGGATCATCCTCATAGCTGCCAAGAAAGATTATGTCCTACAAGCACCGCTAGGTGAACCACCTGCTCTCCCTGCAGAACAAGACATTATGAACGCTTGGCAGACATGTACCGATGATTACTCCCTCGTTCAGTGCGGCATGCTTTACAGCTTAGAGCCGGGGCTCCAAAAGCGTTTTGAGAGACACGGAGCATATGAGATGTTCAAAGAGCTGAAAATGGTTTTTCAAGCTCATGCCCGGGTCGAGAGATATGAAGTCTCCGACAAGTTCTTCAGCTGTAAGATGGAGGAAAACAGTTCTGTCAGTGAGCACATACTCACTATGTCTGGGTTACATAACCGCTTGACTCAACTGGGAGTTAATCTCCCGGATGACGCGGTCATTGACAGAATCCTTCAGTCGCTTCCACCGAGCTACAAGAGCTTTGTGATGAACTTCAATATGCAGGGGATGGAAAAGACCATTCCTGAAGTATTTGCAATGCTGAAATCAGCAGAGGTAGAAGTCAAAAAGGAACATCAAGTGTTGATGGTGAATAAAACCACTAAGTTCAAGAAGGGCAAGGGTAAGAAGAACTTCAAGAAGGACGGCAAGGGAGTTGCCGCGCCCGGTAAGCAAGCTGCCGGGAAGAAGCCAAAGAATGGACCCAAGCCCGAGACTGAGTGCTTTTATTGCAAGGAAAGTGGTCACTGGAAGCGGAACTGCCCCAAATACTTAGCGGACAAGAAGGCCGGCAAAACGAAAGGTATATGTGATATACATGTAATTGATGTGTACCTTACCAGTACTCGTAGTAGCTCCTGGGTATTTGATACCGGTGCAGTTGCTCGCATTTGTAACTCAAAGCAGGAGCTGCGGAATAAGCGGAGACTGGCGAAGGACGAGGTGACGATGCGCGTCGGGAATGGTTCCAAGGTCGATGTGATCGCCGTCGGCACGCTACCTCTACATTTACCTACGGGATTAGTTTTGAAACTCAATAATTGTTATTTAGTGCCATGTTTGAGCATGAACATTGTATCAGGATCTCATCTAATACGAGATGGCTACTCATTTAAATCCGAGAATAATGGTTGTTCTATTTATATGAGAGATATGTTTTATGGTCATGCTCCGATGGTGAATGGTTTATTCTTAATGAATCTCGAGTGTAATGCTACACATATTCATAGTGTGAGTACCAAAAGATGTAAGGTTGATAATGATAGTCCCACATACTTGTGGCACTGCCGCCTTGGTCACATAGGTGTCAAACGCATGAAGAAGCTCCATGCAGATGGACTTTTAGAGTCTCTTGATTATGAATCATTTGACACATGCGAACCATGCCTCATGGGTAAAATGACCAAGACTCCGTTCTCAGGAACAATGGAGTGAGCAACCAACTTATTGGAAATCATACATACTGATGTGTGCGGTCCAATGAGTGTTGAGTCTCGCGGTGGTTATCGTTATGTTCTCACCCTCACTGATGACTTGAGTAGATATGGGTATGTCTACTTAATGAAACACAAGTCTGAGACCTTTGAAAGGTTCAAGGAATTTCAGAGTGAGGTTGAGAATCAACGTGACAGGAAAATCAAGTTCTTGCGATCAGATTGTGGAGGAGAATACTTGAGTCACGAATTTGGCACACACTTAAGAAAAAGTGGAATAGTTTCACAACTCACACCGCCTAGAACACCTCAGCGTAATGGTGTGTCTGAACGTCGTAATCGCACTCTATTAGATATGGTGCGATCTATGATGTCTCTTACCGATTTACCACTATCATTTTGGGGCTATGCTTTAGAGACTGCCGCATTCACTTTAAATAGGGCTCCGTCGAAATCCGTTGAGACGACACCGTAAGAATTATGGTTTGGGAAGAAACCTAAGCTGTCGTTTCTAAAAGTTTGGGGATGCGATGCTTATGTCAAGAAACTTCAACCTGAAAAGCTCGAACCCAAGTCGGAAAAATGTGTCTTCATAGGATACCCTAAAGAAACTATTGGGTATACCTTCTACCTCAGATCCGAAGGCAAGATCTTTGTTGCCAAGAATGGATCCTTTCTAGAGAAAGAGTTTCTCTCGAAAGAAGTAAGTGGGAGGAACGTAGAACTTGATGAAGTATTACCTCTTGAACCAGAAAGTGGTGCAACTCAAGAAAATGTTCCTGAGGTGCCTGCACCGACTAGAGAGGAAGTTAATGATGATGATCATGAAACTTCAGATCAAGTTGCTACTGGACTTTGTAGGTCCACAAGGACACGTTCCGCACCAGAGTGGTACGGCAACCCTGTCTTGGAAATCATGTTGTTAGACAACGGAGAACCTTCGAACTGTGAAGAAGCGATGGCGGGCCCAGATTCCGACAAATGGCCGGAAGCCATGAAATCCGAGATAGGATCCATGTATGAAAACGAAGTATGGACATTGACTGACTTGCCCATTGAGTGGCGAGCCATAGAAAATAAAGGATCTTTAAGAAGAAGACAGACACGGATGGTAATGTGACCATCTATAAAGCTCGGCTTGTCACTAAGGGTTATCGACAAGTTCAAGGGGTTGACTACGATGAGACTTTCTCACCGATAGCGAAGCTGAAGTCCGTCCGAATCATGTTAGCAATTGTCGCATTCTATGATTGTGAGATATGGCAAATGGACGTCAAAACGGAATTCCTTAATGGTTTCCTTAAGGAAGAATTGTATACGATGCAGCCGGAAGGTTTTGTCGATCCTAAGAATGCTGACAAGGTGTGCAAGCTCCAACGCTCGATTTATGGGCTGGTGCAAGCATCTCGGAGTTGGAACATTCGCTTTGATGAGATGATCAAAGCGTTTGGGTTTATGCAGACTTATGGAGAAGCCTGCGTTTACAAGAAAGTGAGTGGGAGCTTTGTAGCATTTCTCATATTATATGTAGATGACATACTTTTGATGGGAAATGATATAGAGCTTTTGGACAGCATTAAGGCCTACTTGAATAAGAGTTTTTCAATGAAGGACCTTGGAGAAGCTGCTTATATATTAGGCATCAAGATCTATAGAGATAGATCAAGACGCCTCATAGGTCTTTCACAAAGCACATACCTTGATAAGATATTGAAGAAGTTCAATATGGATCAGTCTAAGAAGGGGTTCTTGCCTGTGTTGCAAGGTGTGAAATTGAGCTCAGCTCAATGTCCGACCACGGCAGAAGATATAGAAGAGATTAGTGTCATCCCCTATGCCTCAGCCATAGGTTCTATTATGTATGCCATGTTGTGTACCAGACCTGATGTAAACCTTGCCGTAAGTTTGGTAGGTAGGTACCAAAGTAATCCCGGCAAGGAACACTGGACAGCGGTCAAGAATATCCTGAAGTACTTGAAAAGGACTAAGGAAATGTTTCTCGTTTATGGAGGTGACGAAGAGCTCGTCGTAAAGGCTTACGTCGATGCTAGCTTCGACATAGATCTGGATGACTCTAAGTCACAAACCGGATACGTGTATATTTTGAATGGTGGGGCAGTAAGCTGGTGCAGTTGCAAGCAGAGCATCGTGGCGGGATCTACATGTGAAGCGGAGTACATGGCAGCCTCGGAGGCAGCGCATGAAGCAATTTGGGTGAAGGAGTTCATCACCGACCTAGGAGTCATACCCAATGTGTCGGGGCCGATCAAACTCTTCTGTGACAACACTGGAGCTATTGCACTTGCCAAGGAGCCCAGGTTTCACAAGAAGACCAGGCACATCAAGCATCGCTTCAACTCCATTCGTGAAAATGTTCAAGATGGAGACATAGATATTTGTAAAGTACATACGGACTTGAATGTAGCAGATCCGTTGACTAAACCTCTCCCTAGAGCAAAACATGATCAACACCAGAATTCCATGGGTGTTCGATTCATCACAATGTAACTAGATTATTGACTCTAGTGCAAGTGGGAGACTGTTGGAAATATGCCCTAGAGGCAATAATAAAAGGATTATTATTATATTTCCTTGTTCATGATAATTGTCTTTTATTCATGCTATAATTGTGTTATCCAGAAATCGTAATACATGTGTGAATACATAGACACCAACATGTCCCTAGTAAGCCTATAGTTGACTAGCTCGTTGATCAACAGATAGTCATGGTTTCCTGACTATGGACATTGGATGTCATTGATAACGAGATCACATCATTAGGAGAATGATGTGATGGACAAGACCCAATCCTAAACATAGCACAAGATCGTATAGTTCGTTTGCTAGAGTTTTTCCAATGTCAAGTATCTTTTCCTTAGACTATGAGATCGTGTAACTCCCGGATACCGTAGGAGTGCTTTGGGTGTACCAAATGTCACAACGTAACTGGGTGACTATAAAGGTATACTACGGGTATCTCCGAAAGTGTCTATTGGGTTGACACGGATCAAGACTGGGATTTGTCACTCCGTATGACGGAGAGGTATCTCTGGGCCCACTCGGTAATGCATCATCATAATGAGCTCAAAGTGACCAAGTGTCTAGTCACGGGTTCATGCATTACGGTACGAGTAAAGTGACTTGTCGGTAACGAGATTGAACGAGGTATTGGGATACCGACGATCGAATCTCGGGCAAGTAACGTACCGATTGACAAAGGGAATTGTATACGGGGTTGCTTGAATCCTCGACATCGTGGTTCATCCGATGAGATCATCGAGGAGCATGTGGGAGCCAACATGGGTATCCAGATCCCGCTGTTGGTTATTGACCGGAGAGCCATCTCGGTCATGTCTACATGTCTCCCGAACCCGTAGGGTCTACACACTTAAGGTTCGGTGACGCTAGGGTTGTAGAGATATGAATATGCAGTAACCCGAAAGTTGTTCGGAGTCCCGGATGAGATCCCGGACGTCACGAGGAGTTCCGGAATGGTCCGGAGGTGAAGAATTATATATAGGAAGTGCAGTTTCGGCCATCAAGAGAGTTTCGGGGGTCACCGGTATTGTACTGGGACCACCGGATGGGTCCCGAGGGTCCACCAGGTGGGACCACCCATCCTGGAGGGACCCATGGGCTGAAGTGGGGAGGGGAACCAGCCCATAGTGGGCTGGTGCGCCCCCCTTGGCCCACCCCCTGCGCCTAGGGTTGGAAACCCTAGGGTGGGGGGCGCCCCACTTGCCTTGGGGGCCACTCCACCCTTGGCCGCCGCCCCCTAGGAGATCCCATATCCTAGGGCCGGCGCCCCCCTTGGGGAGCCTATATAAAGGGGGGAGGGAGGGGCAGCCGCACCCTTGACTCTTGGCGCCTCCCTCTCCCCTGCTACACCTCTCTCTCTCGCAGAAGAACGGTGAAGCCCTGCTGCGGTGACTGCTGCATCCACCACCACGCCGTCGTGCTGCTGGATCTTCATCAACCTCTCCTCCCCCCTTGCTGGATTAAGAAGGAGGAGACATCACACTGACCGTACGTGTGTTGAACGCGGAGGTGTCGTCCGTTCGGCGCTAGGATCTCCGGTGATTTGGATCACGACGAGTACGACTCCCTCATCCCCGTTCTCTTGAACGCTTCCGCTCGCGATCTACAAAGGTATGTAGATGCATCCGATCACTCGTTGCTAGATGAACTCATAGATGGATCTTGGTGAAAACATAGGATATTTTTTTGTTTTCTGCAACATTCCCCAACAGGCGCGCCCTCCACCCTCGTGGGCATGTGGCTTCTCCCCCTGTTGTGTTCTCAGTGCTAGATATTCTCAAATATTCTAGAAAAAATCATATTTAATTTTCATGGCATTTGGAGAACTTTTATTTTCGGGGTATTATTTATTGCATGGATAGTTCAGAAAACAGACAAAAAATATTATTTTTACTTTATTTAATATAAATAAGAGAAAGTGAAAAGAGGGTACAGATAGTTGTGTTTTCTAAATTCATCCATCTCATGCTCATCAAAAGGAATCCACTAACAAGGTTGATCAGGTCTTATTAACAAACTCATTTCGAATAACATGAAACCGAAGATTTTTTGAATAACACTAGGTTACCTCAACGGGGATATGCACATCTACAACAATAAGAATATCATATTTCTTCTTGATAGTAGGAAGAGGAAATTCAAAACCTCCAATAGTAATTGTTGAAAATTTTCCAATAGAATTGATACTGTGGACTTGAGGTTGTTTCCTCGAAAAGTGTACCCTATGCTCATTACCATTAACATGAAAAGTGACAATGTCTTTGTTGCAATCAATAACAGCCCCTGCATTATTCAAAAAGGTTCTTCCAAGAATAATAGACATACTATCGTCCTCGGGAATATCAAGAATAACAAAGTCCGTTGAAATAGTAACATTTGCAACCACAACAGGCACATCCTCAAAAATACCGACAGGTATAGCAGTTGATTTATCAGCCATTTGCAAAGATATTTCAGTAGGTGTAAACTTATTCAAATCAAGTCTACGATATAAAGAGAGAGGCATAACACTAACACCGGCTCCAAGATCACATAAAGCAGTCTTAACATAGTTTCTTTTAATGGAGCATGGTATAGTTGGTACTCCTGGATCTCCAAGTTTCTTTGGTATTCCACCCTTAAAAGTATAATTAGCAAGCATGGTGGAAATTTCAGCTTCGGGTATCTTTCTCTTATTAGTAACAATTTCCTTCATATACTTAGCATAAGGATTCATTTTAAGCATATCAGTCAAATGCATATGCAAAAAGATAGGTCTAATCATTTCAGCAAAGCGCTCAAAATCCTCATGATCCTTTTTCTTGGATGGTTTAGGAGGAAAAGGCATGGGTTTCTGAACCCATGGTTCTCTTTCTTTACCGTATTTCCTAGCAACGAAGTCTCTCTTATCATAACATTGATTCTTTGATTGTGGGTTATCAAGATCAACAGCAGGTTCAATCTCTACATCATTAGCATTTCTAGGTTGAGCATCAACATTAACATCGTCGTTAACATTATCACTAGGTTCATGTTCATTAACAGACTATGTTTCAGCATCAAAAATAGAAATATACTTGGGATTCTCAGGTGTGTCAACAACAGGTTCACTAGAAGCATGCAAAGTCCTATCATTTTTATTTTTCTTCCTCTTAGAAGAACTAGGTGCATCTACATTAGTTCTCTAAGAATCTTGCTCAATTCTCTTAGGGTGGCCCTCAGGATACAAAGGTTCCTGAGTCATTTTACCACCTCTAGCCATAACTCTAACAGCATTATCATTCTTCTTATTATTTAATTCATTGAGCAAATCATTCTGAGCTTTAAGTACTTGTTCTACTTGAGTGGTAGCCATAGAAGCATGTTTACTAATAACTTTAAGTTCACCTTTAACTCTAGACATATAATCACTCACATAAGCATTGAAGTTTTCTTATTTAACCATAAAGTCATCAAACTCATCCAAGCATTGGCTAGCGAACTTAGTAAATGGGATTTCACATTTATCAAATCTATAGAGAGAATTTACCTTTACTACGTGTGTCGGGTTATCAACACCATGTATTTCTTCAATAGGCGGTAAATTCTTAACATCATCAGCTTTAGTACCTTTTTCTTTCATAGATTTCTTTGCCTAGTACATATCTTCATGACTGAGAAATAGAATACCCCTTCTCTTCAGAGTTGGCTTAGGAGTTGGTTCAGGAAGTGTCCAATTATTTTTGTCAGTCAACATATTATTCAATAGCAATTCAGCTTGATCAACAGTTCTTTCCCTAAAAACACAACCAGCACAACTATCCATGTAGTCTCTAGAAGCATCGGTTAGTCCATTATAAAAGATATCAAGTATTTCATTTTTCTTGAGAGGATGATCAGGCAAAGCATTAAGTAATATGAGAAGCCTCCCCCAAGCTTGTGGGAGACTCTCTTCTTCAATTGGCACAAAATTATATATTTACCTTAAGTCAGCTTGTTTCTTATGAGCGGGGAAATATTTAGCAGAGAAGTAATAAATCATATCTTCGGGACTACGCACACAACCAGGATCAAGAGAATTAAACCATGTTTTAGCATCACCCTTTAATGAGAACGGAAACAACATAAGGATAAAGTAATAGTGATGTTTTAGCATCACCATGTTTTAGCATCACCATGTTTTAGCATCACCATGTTTTAGCATCATCATGTGTAAGCAGGGTGGCTATATCATTTAATTTAGTAAGATGTGCCACAACAGTTTCAGATTCATAGCCATAAAAAGGATTAGATTCAACGAAGGTAATTAACTCGGGATCGACAGAGAAATCATAATCCTTATCAGTAATAAAGATAGGTGAAGTAGCAAAAGCAGGGTCATATTTCATTCTAGCATTCAAAGACTTTTCTTTGAGCTTAGCTAATAATTTCTTAAGATCGGATCTATCATTGCAAGCTAAGAAGTCTCTAGCAGTTTCTTCATCCATAACATAACCCTCAGGCACAATAGGCAATTCATATCTAGGGGGAGAGTCTTCATCATCACTTTCATCAATATTATCAGTTTCAATAATTTCATTCTCTCTAGCCCTAGCAAGTTGTTCATCGAGAAATTCACCTAGTGGCACAGTAGTATTAAGCATAGAAATAGTTTCATCATAAATATCACGCATAGCAGAAGTGGCATCATCAATAACATGCGACCTATCAAAATCAATAGCAGCAGTAGGTGTTGCAAGTTTACTCAAAACAGAAGGTGAATCAAGTGCAGATTTAGATGGCAGTTCCTTACCTCCCCTCGTAGTTGAGGGGAAAATCTTGGTTCTTTGATCTTTCAAGTTCTTGATAGTGATAAGCAGATATAAATCCCAAGTGACTCAAAGAATAGAGCTATGCTCCCTAGCAACGGCGCCAGAAAATAGTCTTGATAACCCACAAGTATAGGGGATCACAACAGTTTTCGAGGGTAGAGTATTCAACCCAAATTTATTGATTCGACACAAGGGGAGCCAAAGAATATTCTCAAGTATGAGCACCTGAGTTGTCAATTCAACCACACCTGGAAACTTAATATCAGCAGCAAAGTGTTTAGTAGCAAAGTAATATGATAGTAGTGGTAACGGTAGCAAAAGTAATATTTTTGGTTTTATAGTGATTGTAACAGTAGCAACGGAAAAGTAAATAAGCAAAGAACAGTATATGAAAAGCTCATAGGCAATGGATCAGTGATGGATAATTATGTCGGATGCGATCAATCATGCAACAGTTATAACATAGGGTGACATAGAACTAGCTCCAGTTCATCAATGTAATGTACGCATGTATTCCGAATATAATCATACGTGCTTATGGAAAAGAACTTGCATGACATATTTTGTCCTACCCTCCCGTGGCAGCGGGGTCCTATTGGAAACTAAGGGATATTAAGGCCTCCTTTTAATAGAGTACCGGACCAAAGCATTAACACATAGTGAATACATGAACTACTCAAACTACGGTCATCACCAGTAAGTATCCCGATTATTGTCACTTCGGGGTTAAGGGATAATAACACATAATAGGTGACTATAGACTTTCAAGATAGGATCAAGAACTCACATATATTCATGAAAACATAATAGGTTCAGATCTGAAATCATGGCACTCGGGCCCTAGTGACAAGCATTAAGCATAGCAAAGTCATAGCAACATCAATCTCAGAACATAGTGGATACTAGGGATCAAACCCTAACAAAACTTACTCGATTACATGTTAAATCTCATCCAACCCATTACCGTCCAGCAAGCCTACGATGGAATTAGTCACGCACGGCAATGAGCATCATGAAATTGGTGATGGAGGAAGGTTGATGATGACGATGGCGATGGATTCCCCTCTCCGGAGCCCCGAACGGACTCCAGATCAGCCCTCCCGAGAGAGTTTAGGGCTTGGCGGCGGCTCCGTATCGTAAAACGTGATGAATCCTTCTCTCTGATTTTTTTACTCCCAGAAAGTGAATATATGGAGTCAAGGTGGACGTCGGTGGAGCATCAGGGGTCCCACGAGGCAGGGGGCGCGCCCCCACCCCGGTGGATAGGGTGTGGGCCCCCTGACGTGGATTCTTCTTCTAGTATTTTTTTATATATTCCAAAAATAATCTCCGTTGATTTTCTGGTCATTCCGAGAACTTTTATTTCTGCACAAAAATAACACCATGGCAATTCTACTGAAAACATCGTCAGTCTGGGTTAGTTCCATTCAAATCATGCAAGTTAGAGTCCAAAACAAGGGCGAAAGTGTATGGAAAAGTAGATACGACGGAGACATATCAACTCCCCCAAGCTTAAACCTTTGCTTGTCCTCAAGCAATTTAGTTGATAAACTGAAAGTGATAAAGAAAAACTTTTACAAACTCTATTTGCTCTTGTTGTTGTAAATATGTAAAGCCAGCATTCAAGTTTTCAGCAAAGATTATGAAGTAACCATATTCACAATACACTTAGGTCTCATGTTTACTCATATCAATGGCATAATCAACTAGCGAGCAATAATAATAAATCTCGGATGACAACACTTTCTCAAAACAATCATAATATGGTATAACAAGATGGTATCTCGCTAGCCCTTTCTGAGACCGCAAAACATAAATGTAGAGCACCTTTAAAGATCAAGGACTGACTAGACATTGTAATTCATGGTAAAAGAGATCCAGTCAAGTCATACTCAATGTAACTAACAGTAATACATGCAAATGATAGTGGCGCTCTCTAACTGGTGCTTTTTGATAAGAGGATGATGACTCGGCATAAAAGTAAATGGGTAGGCCCTTCGCAGAGGGAAGCAGGGATTTGTAGAGGTGCCAGAGCTCGATTTTGAAATAAAGATGAATAATATTTTGAGCGGTATACTTTCATTCTCAACATAACAACTAAGAGATCTCGATATCTTCCATGGTACACACATTATAGGCGGTTCCCAAGCTGAATGGTAAAGTTTATACTCCCCACCACCAACAAGCATCAATCCATGGCTTGCCTGAAACAACGGGTGCCTCCAACTAACAACAATCCTGGGGAGTTTTGTTTGCAATTATTTTGATTTGATTTGAGCATGGGACTGGGCATCCCGGTGACTAGCCATTTTCTCGTGAATGAGGAGCGGAGTCCACTCCTCTTGAGAATAACCCGCCTAGCATGGAAGATACAGACAACCCTAGTTGATACATGAGCTATTCGAGCATACAAAACAGAATTTTTATTTGAAGGTTTAGAGTTTGGCACATACAAATTTACTTGGAACGGCAGGTAGATACCGTATATAGGAAGGTATGGTGGACTCATATGGAATAACTTTGGGGTTTATGGAATTAGATGCACAAGTAGTATTCCCGCTTAGTACAAGTGAAGGCTAGAAAGAGAGTGGGAAGTGACTAGTTAGAGAGCGACAACAGTCATGAACATGCATTAAAATTAGTCAACACCGAATGCAAGAATGAGTAGGATATAATTCACCATGAACATAAATATCGTAGAAGATCTGTTGATTTTGTTTCAACTACATGCGTGAACATGTGCCAAGTCAAGCCACTCGAATCGTTCAAAGGATGATACCACCCCATCATACCACATCACAACCATTTTAATAGCATGTTGGCACGCAAGGTAAACCGTTATTAACTCCTAGCTAGTTAAGCATGGCATAAGCAACTATAATCTCTAATTTTCACTGCAAACATGTTTCATTCATAATAGGCTGAATCAGGAACGATGGACTAATCATATTTACAAAAACAAGAGAGGTCGAGTTCATACCAATTTTTCTCATCTCAATCAGTTCATCATATAATCATGATTATTGCCATTCACTTGCACGACCGAACGATGTGGATAATAATAATAGTGCACGTGCATTGGACTAAGCTGGAATCTACAAGCATTCAATTCAAGGGAGAATACAAGGTAATATGGGCTCTTTGTTAGATCAACAATAATGCATAAGAGAGCCTCTCAACATTTTCATTATGGTCTTCTCCTCTCGACCCCCAAAGGAAAGAAATAAAACAAAACTATTTACACAGGAAAGCTCCCAACAACTAAAAGAAGAATAGGAAATATTTTTGAGTTATCTTTTTAATTACTACTACAGGCATGAAAAGTAAACTAACTAAAAGATACAAATAAGTTTTTTGGTTTTTCTTAAGGTTTTTCAAACACACAAGAAGAAAGCGAGAAAATGAAAATAACCTAGCATGGATGATACAATGAAAAAGTATGAGCACCGACAACTGCCATGAGTGTGTGAAGATAAATGTAATGTCGGTGAGAAATACGTACTCCCCCAAGCTTAGGCTTTTGGCCTAAGTTGGTCTATGCCCATGGATCGAAAACGTAGCTAGGGTCGTACTGAGAAGGGTCCTCGGATTGCCACTGGATGGCGATCTCCTCCGGATTCCATTGATAAACGGATTGACGGTGAGGGTCAGATGGTGGATCCGTCTCTGCAGCTGACATCTGGCTCCGGTAGGCATGAATGGCCTCCGGCAGAACAAGGTACATGCCTGAAAATATGTTGAACAAAGAGGGCGCAGGCAAGGTAATAAACTCACAACATTTTTTGTTAAATATCAATTTATATTTGAGTGTCATATTCTTATCCTTAACAATAAACTCATGTGCTACCATACTCTTATAACCTAGAGCAATAGGAGGCAGCAACTTTTCCTCTTTCTCATAATGCCTGATAGGTATGTTAAAGTGTGCAGCAAGGCGCGAGGCAAAGATGCCTCCGAGGACGGGGCCCCTAGTACGGTTCAGATTTAACCGTTTAGCAACAATAGCGCCTAAACTGAAAGTAGTATCCTGAAACAAGGCATGGCGCAAAATAACAATATCAAGGGCACTAAGGTTTCCACAGTTCCCGTGACCAATTAAGCATCTACTAGCAAATATTGCGAAGTAATGTAGAACATCTAAATGTATGCAAGTGATTCTTGCATCGGAAACTTTCCTCATTTCCCCTACAGCAATCATATCAATAAATCCCTCCACATCATTACGATGTGGTTCCTCTATGCTGCCCTCAAAGGGTATCAAATAGACCAGACAAAAATCATAAATTGACATCTCTTTATGCTCATCATATAAATAAAATTCCACTGAAGGTGGTGATCTCCTAGCATGGAAATGAAATTTTTGCACAAAGATATTGGTGAGTAAGAGGTATTGTTCACGTTGGTCGTGGAGGAAGGCGGTGAGGCCTGCATTCTCTGCCAAATGATAGAAACCTTCATGAATCCCAGCTTCTCTCAAGAACTCATCACAAGGCCATTCACATGGCCGAACCTCCGCAGTACGAGGGAGATTATACTTGGGCTTCTTGTTCTCTTCGCTTTGCTTATCCTTCAAGCTTCGGCTCGATGAGCCCCTCAAAAATCTCTTCATCTTTTTCTGAAGTTTTTAGTAACTTAAAATAAAAGTGAACCAAACTCAACAAGATTGATAGAAACTACTCCTACAAGTGCCTAGAGGCTATATCATGCATTAAAACTACTTTTGACCAAATAAATTTGACATGCAAGCTCAAGAATAGGGTTACCTATGCAGCAAGAATTTGCAATAAATAAAGCACTAGAACAAAAACTAATTGGACCATTGGAGGAGCCACATACCAAAGAACAATCCCCCAAAGCAGTTTTGTCAGAGGAGCTTTGAGCAAGGAGATCGAAAGTGGCAGCAAGATGAGCAAGTACTTGGGTTTGAGCTGGCTAGTGATTTTTTCTGGAGCAAGACGAAGTGTGTGGGTGCAAGGATAAGTGGAGGGGACCCACGTGGGGTCCACGAGGCAAGGGGGCGCGCCCAGGGGTGGCCGCGCCCTCCACCCTCGTGGGCACGTGGCTGCTCCCCCTGTCGTGTTCTCAGTGCCACATATTCTCAAATATTCTAGAAAAAATCATATTTAATCTTCAGGGCATTTGGAGAACTTTTATTTTGGGGTATTTTTTATTGCATGGATAATTCAGAAAACAGACAGAAAATACTATTTTTACTTTATTTAATATAAATAACAGAAAGTAAAAAGAGGGTATAGAGAGTTATGTTTTCTAAATTCATCCATCTCATGCTCATCAAAAGGAATCCACTAACAAGGTTGATCAGGTCTTGTTAACAAACTCATTTCGAATAACATGAAACCGGAGAATTTTCGAATAACACTAGGTTATCTCAACGGGGATATGCACATCTACAACAATAAGAATATCATATTTCTTCTTGACACTAGGAAGAGGAAATTCAAAACCTCCAATAGTAATTGTTGAAATTTTTCCAATAGAATTGATATTGTGGACTTGCGGTTGTTTCCTCGGAAAGTGTACCATATGCTCATTACCATTAACATGAAAAGTGACATTGCCTTTGTTGCAATCAATAACAGCCCCTGCAGTATTCGAAAAGGGTCTTCCAAGAATAATAGACATACTATCGTCCTCGGGAATATCAAGAATAACAAAGTCCGTTAAAATAGTAACATTTGCAACCACAACAGGCACATCCTCACAAATACCGACAGGTATAGCAGTTGATTTATCAGCCATTTGCAAAGATATTTCAGTAGGTGTCAACTTATTCAAATCAAGTCTACGATATAAAGAGAGAGGCATAACACTAACACCGGCTCCAAGATCACATAAAGCAGTCTTAACATAGTTTCTTTTAATGGAGCATGGTATAGTTGGTACTCCTGAATCTCCAAGTTTCTTTGGTATTCCACCCTTAAAAGTATAATTAGCAAGCATGGTGGAAATTTCAGCTTAGGGTATCTTTCTTTTATTAGTAACAATTTCCTTCATATAGTTAGCATAAGGATTTATTTTAAGCATATCAGTCAAACACATACGCAAAAAGATACGTCTAACCATTTCAGCAAAGCGCTCAAAATCATCATCATCCTTTTTCTTGGATGGTTTAGGAGGAAAAGGCATGGGTTTCCGAACCCATGGTTCTCTTTCTTTACCGTGTTTCCTAGCAACGAAGTCTCTCTTATCTTAACATTGATTCTTTGATTGTGGGTTATCAAGATCAACAGCAGGTTCAATCTCTACATCATTAGCATTGTTAGGTTGAGCATCAACATGAACATCATCATTAACATTATCACTAGGTTCATGTTCATTACCAGATTGTGTTTCAGCATCAGAAATAGAAATATCATTGGGATTCTCAGGTGTGTTAACAACAGGTTCACTAGAAGCATGCAAAGTCCTATCATTTTTATTTTTCTTCCTCTTAGAAGAACTGGGTGCATCTACATTAGTTCTGTGAGAATCTTGCTGAATTCTCTTAGGGTGGCCCTTAGGATAGAAAGGTTCCTGAGTCATTTTACCACCTCTAGCCATAACTCTAACAGCATTATCATTCTTCTTATTATTTAATTCATCGAGCAAATCATTCTGAGCTTTAAGTACTTGTTCTACTTGAGTGGTAACCATAGAAGCATGTTTACTAATAAGTTTAAGTTCACCTTTAACTCTAGACATATAATTACACAAGTGTTCAAGCATATCAGCATTGTGTTTCAATTGTCTACCGACATAAGCATTGAATTTTTCTTGTTTAACCATAAAGTTATGAAACTCATCCAAGCATTGGCTAGCGAACTTAGTAAATGGGATTTCACATTTATCAAATCTATAGAGAGAATTTACCTTTACTACCTGTGTTGGGTTATCAAGACCAGTATTTCTTCAATAGGCGGTAAATTCTTAACATCTTCAGCTTTAATACCTTTTTCTTTCATAGATTTATTTGCCTCTTGCATATCTTCAGGACTGAGAAATAGAATACCCCTTTTCTTCGGAGTTGGCTGTCACATCCCTGTGTTAGTCATGCTTTAGGATTGGTTGAACTTGTGCATCATGTTTAAATTCCCAGAAAACTGAAATGGGGATGACAGAACCCCCAGCACCCCCCCTGGAACAACTAGGGTTTACTAAAAACTTTTTCAATCAACCTGAAATGCCCTTCTAAAAAGCCCACCCTTTTTGTTTTGGGCTAAAACCTTTGAAAAAATGGTGCACATTTTTCTAGGACATTTTAAGGTCATTGGATTAATCCTTTTAGTATTTGCATTTGGGCATTTAAATGCTATAAGATATTTTAAATGCTCAAATAATCATAAACTAAAATGTTTGCTGTTGGATATATCCTAAGAAGTAGCCATAATAATTTTATGATTTATGGAAATGCCCTGGCATTTATAATAAAGCCCTGAAGCTACAGAAATAATAGAATAAATAAAAAATAGAAAGAAAGAGAGAGAGAGGAACTCACCTGGCGCAGCCCACCTAACCCACCAGCCGGCCCACCTGGCGACCTAGCACTGTGCTGGCCCGCGCCAGCCAGCTGCTTCTTCCCCTCCAGGCAGGTAGGGAGGTGACACCGGCGTGCTTGAGCTCGCCACGGCGCCACCTGCTTGCCGCCCACGCCCGTGGATGCCTGGACGCCTCCACGTCGCACACCGAAGCCCCTGGACACGCCATTCCCCCCTGTCTCTCTCCCTTCGTTGTTCCCCACCATGGCCGACGCCCCTGTCGCCGCACCGTCGTCGTAGCCGCGCCCTCCATCATCCTCGCGCCGCGCCATCGTGTCCACGAGCTCCGCCGTTGTTGATTACATCGAGTAGGTCGAGCCCCGAGTGCTCGCTCGCCCCGGAGACGCTGCACCGAGCTCGTTCTCAACTCCGGCCACCGAAGATCCCCTTTGCCGTCCCCGCCGCATCAGCTCGTCCCCGACCTCGCCGACTGCCTCGACGTAACCCCCGTGAGCCCAGCCACCTCCCCACCCTCTCCGTTCCCTCTCTCGAGCCCTGTAGTGACTTCACGTAGATCACCCGCATGCACCGCCGCGGAGCTCGTCGCCGACGAGGCTCCGGCCACCAATGGCCGCGCCACCCTGTCCACTAGCCCTACCGCACCCCCAGGATCTCAATGCACCAAACCACGCGCCTCCCCGTGCACCCTAGCGACTAGTTCAACCTTACCCGAGCTCTGGCCGCCGCCAAACTCGTCGTCAGCGACGTTTTCGGCCTCCCTAGCTCCAGCTACTGCCACCACTCGACGCGGCTCACTCCCCGCAACACGTAGATGGTCTCCGCCGTCCTTTTGGTTGCCGGAGTGCAAAACCCGAGCCCTCCGCCGCGTCTGGCCTCGCCGGCGGCTAAACACCGGCGAGTTTGACTCTATTTGACCCCGTGTGGGCCCAGGTTGACTTCCCCCCTAAGTCTATGACAGGTGGGCCGGCCTGCTAATTAGTTTAGGATTAGTTTTAACTAATTTTAATTAGTTTAGTCACTGACATGTGGGCCCAGGTCCCACTGATAGTTAATTAGCACTAACATAATTCTGTTAATTAGCTGAGACACTTACAGACAGGGCCCACCAGTCAGGTTTGACCTGGCCGACCCAGTTGACCGCTGACGTCACACCTATGTCATGCTGACGCATTAATTCAATTACTGGAATTATTCTTATATAGGAAATTCCAGAAAATAGCCAAAACTTCTAAAAATCATAGAAAATCAACCATAGCTCCAAATCAAACAAGTTATATATGAAAAATGATCAGAAAAATTCAATCTATCCATCTGTAATGGTTTCATGCATGACAAAACAAGTTAACCTTGCTGTTTAAGAAGAATAAGATAATGCACTATTAAGGCTATGTTAAATGAGCTAACATTTGAATCTTTGATTCAAATGAGTTCATTCCTTTCTGTTTTAGCTTGCATTAGGCCAAGACACATTCATTCTGCCATGTCATGGCATGCATCATATTGTTGCATATAGTCATGTGTTGATTATGTTTTGGTGTGTCTTTCGTGGTAGGTTCTGCCTCCGAGGATAACCTCGAGTATCCGTCTGAAGGGAAGTACCCTACTACCACTACATCAGGCAAGCAACCCATTGATCATTTTGATACAATCCCATGTTTCTCGCTTCTGCTCTTGTTTACTGCATTAAGACAACGCCATTCAAACTGTTGTGTGCTACGGTAGTTGAACCCTCATCCTTTGCATGACCTGTCATTGCCACAGTAACTAGTTGAAACCCACTAGCATGTGTAGGAGTTGATTGAGCCATGTATGTGATTCCTACCTTGCTATGCCTGCTATGCTTAGAGTTGTGTCAGGTCTGGTTCATCCGGGTGATGGGCTAGAGTGAAATATTTATGTCGGTAATGTGAGGGATGTGTTGAACATGAATTGGTAAAGGTATCGATGAGAGGCCATGTAGGAGTACATGATGGGTTGTTTCATTGAGGCCGTCCCTAAGAACTGAGATCTGTATGTGTGATTTTAAGAATCAACTACTACCATGCATTGGGATCCTTAATTGACCCTCTCGGCTTCTTAATCACCCTAGTACTCTGTCCAGGATTTGCAAATAGTTTCTGGTGTTTGTAGGTTATGTGTTGGCGGCTGTGCGTAGCGCTGACCCTAGGGGTGGGCTATGTTGCGGTAGATACACCATGGCCGGGTATGCCGGGCGCCCGTTTGGCGTCTCAGGACCCTGTTCACATCGTTCGGGGCCATATGTGGAAACCTCGGCCGGACTCCCTGCGGATGGAACCTGGATAGGCGATAAACCTGGACTAGAGACTTAAGTGTTTAGGTAGGCCGTGGCCGACACCCTCGTTGGGCTTCCTCTTGAAGGTTGCCGAGTACATGAAGAAGTATACCCCTGCAGGGTTAACATCATCTATTCGAATAGCCGCGTCCGCAGTAAAGGACTACTTGGTTGCCTATACAGTTCATAGACAAGTTAATGGTTACTACTAAAAGACTCAAGATAAGTGTGAGTACCGACGATGGCCCTCTCGTAGGATGACGAGGGAGGATCCCCGGTGGAGTATTGTGTTGGTGAGTAGTGGAATCGTGTGCGAAAACTATTTTACTAGTGGAGTCTCGTAGGACAGCTTAGCCAAGAGTCAAAGCTGGCTTGCTGCAATAACTCCACCACCTTCTTGAGAATGAGCATGTATAGTAGGTTTTTTTGTAAGACTTGCTGAGTACCTTTGTACTCATGTTTTCTTAATTACTGTTTTCAGACGACAACACTGCCCCCTCTGATGGGTTCTACGTAGACCTTGATGTCGACGAGTGACTAGCCACCCAGGTGGTGATCCTGGCCATGTTGGGCCCTATGTAGATAGATAGGCTTCGAGAAGCCTTCTTTCTTTCTAGTGTCTGTACTCAGACTAGTTGCTTCCGCTTTGTGCTTGTATGATTGTATGACTTGAGTGTCGGGTCGTGTGACCCCTACCTATATGAACATGTTATGTATGGCTCTCTAGAGCCTTTAAATAAAGTACTTGAGTTGTAGAGTTTTGTTGTGATGCCATGTTGTATGCACTCATATGGGGCATATTGTGTGTATGATTGAAATGCTTGGTATGAGCGGGATCCGACAATCTAGTTGTTTATCCTTGGCAGCCTCTCATATGGGGAAATGTAGTCTAGTGCTTCCTGAGCGATAGTAGTCTGCTACAGCCCGGTTCACCGGAGTCCTGCTAGCCCAGCACTACTGCTCTGGACACTTGACTGGCCGGCATGTGTTTCACCTCGTTCCTATGTCTGTCCCTTCGGGGAAATGTCACACGGTGACATCCGGAGTCCTGCCTAGCCTGCTACAGCCCGGGTTCCCCGGAGTCCTGTTAGCCCAGTGCTACAGCCCGGATTCACTCACTGATGACCGACATGTTCGATGTGATTCATGTATGCCTGTTTCCATAGGTCTGTACCGCTTTGGGTTCACGACTAGCCATGTCGTCCCGGGTTCTCTATCATATGGATGCTAGCGACACTATCGTATACGTGAGCCAAAAGGCGCAAACGGTCCCGGGCCATGGTAAGGCGACACCCGTGGGATACCGTGCGTGAGGCCGCAATGTGATATGAGGTGTTACCGGCTAGATCGATGTGATATGGAATCGGGGTCCTGACAGTGTTGGCATCAGAGCCGAACTGCCTGTAGGTTCGTTGAGCCAAACTGGTCGATGTCGAGTCTAGAAATGCTTTAGTTATATGTAGGGGAATTGATTGTGGGAGGGAACGTCAGAGTCTTTTACTCCTTTACCTTATGCCCTCTGATCTAAGTCATTCTCTTCTTATTCAACATGGGTTAAGGACTGGGCGCTCTCCTTCTATCAGGTTCACGTGTTACTAATCCGTAGTAGCTTATAGGATTGTTGTTACAAGACTCAGTACAGTTTCTTCTACTTTTAGTATGTTGCTAGTTGAATCAGAACTTTGATATGATGTTGTTGAGTGGTATTGCAAACTGTTGTGGATGTCTCAAATCTTTTTCTGAGCATTTACAGTTGTTATGCTGTCCAATTTTCCCTAGAGATTCTAATGTCTTCGCATTGTGGTTGTGCTTTCAGATGGCCACTCGTGCTCAAAACCAAGTGGTTCGCCTGACCCGGTGCCTTGATGTGCCCGGTCATACTGCTATGTTAGTCTGGGTAATGATCGAGACGGGTTACCGTTGGTATCCCGAATACACTGTCGAAGAGCAATTCCGAGACTTTAATAAAAGCCAATATTTCTGCACCATCAGGATATTTCCTTCTTATCCTAGATCTACCGAGCCCCTCCACTATTCCTATGGACTCGGGGTTACTGTTGAGATGGCTGTGCAGGATGCTGCCTATTCCATGATGAACATTATGCGAGTCCGGACTGGCCTGCTTCGGAACACCGACTTCTGTTACATGCCAGCTTCACTTCCAGGAGCGCAAGGGTATCTCCAAGCTATCTATGCTGACTCCACTCAGGAGGACTCACTAACTCGTACCACTGTCGAGATTCTCGAGGATAAGGACCGAGAGAATCGGGCCTTGAGGCTGGAGCTTTTCAATACCCGTGCTGATCATTGGGCCACTTTGACTCGGTTTGCACCTGCGGTGCAAGCTGGATGTATGGATACAAGGGATCTGTATCCTGTGAGATCTGCTCTGCCAGACATGGTGGATTGGCGTGATGTGGGAGGCATCACCCCACCCCGTGGTCCCCGCAGGCCACCGTTTGTTGGTCCAAGACCTCATCCTAGCCCCTTTGGTCCACAAGCTCCTCAGGACCGTCTGTTCCCGGATGATCACGTTGAACTTCCAAGCTATGGAGGTGACTTCTATGAGGACTACTACGGAGCTGTTTGAGTTGGTAGTAGTATTACTAGTATTGTAATAGTTGTATCTCCACTGTCCTGCGTGACTTGTGGAATATGACTTTGTGTGTAATCAATACCGGAGGTGTAGACAAATAATGTATAGGAGCTTGGAATGCCTCCCATGAGATGTAACGTCTTTCATCATAGTTGTACTGTAGCCTGGGCTTGTACTAAACTATGTATGGTATGTATGACCGTTGGTATATATATGGCAGTTCTATATTACCATAACATACTGATGAACATCTCTGCATTCCGTGTTATCCATTACATTCTGCACTTCCTTGCTAAGTTTGTGCCATCCTTATCTAAACCGTTGTCTTGTTTTCCCCTAGGATGGTCAACACCGGCAGCAACCCTGCTGCCCCAAAGCAGGGGGAAGCCAGTGCAGTTAGGGGTGAAAATCTACCTCACCCGCCTTCTCTGGCCGAAGTGATGCTGGAGGCGGAAAGAAACAAGCATGAGACTAACCGCTTGTTGGAGCAGATTGAGTAGAACACTACACGCCATCAGCGAAATGACTTGGTGTCAATCAATGACTTTATCAAGCTGTACCCACCAAAGTTTAACCATTCTGTCGAGCCCCTCGATGCGGATGACTGGCTTCACAGCATCACCCACAAGCTACGCTCTGCCAACGTAGCCGAAGCTGATAAGGTTACTTATGCTGCCTATCACCTCGAAGGCCCTGCTAGCCTTTGGTGGGAAAATTTTGAAGCCATGCGCCCGGTCGGCCAAATCACTACTTGGGCTGAATTCAGTGAGGCTTTCCGTGAGCATCACATTCTGGAAGGTCTCATAGATCGCAAGAGGGAGGAGTTCTGCAATTTCACCTAAGGAAGACTGACTGTGGATGCATATAGTCATGAATTTGGGAATCTGGCATGTTATGCTCCTGAAGAAGTATCTACCGACGCTAAGAAGCAGGCAAGGTTCCGCAAGGGACTTAGCCCTGTGCTTCGCCGCGATCTTCGTCTGCACGAGTGCACCTCCTTCCAGAAGTTGGTCAATAAAGCCATCAGCGCTGAGACAGGCCAGACTGATTATGACGCTTCACGCAAGCACTCCCGTGATTTTGGCTCTTCATCCGGCTCTGGATCTCAGAAGTGTCGGGTGTGGATTCCAAGCACGGCACTGCCAACCAGGTTCATTCCGAGGCCATCCTTTGAGGCGCCTCGTCCCAACCAGCAGTTTGGACCGCCCAAACCCTATGGTGGCCCCGCTGCTAATGCTGCTCCACGCCCCAATGTTGTGACATGTTTAAAGTGTGGAGAGCCGGGTCACCATAGCCGAGAGTGTCCTCAGAATAACAACCCCAATCAGTCTGGGAAGTCCGTTGGTCGTGGTAAGCCAGCGAGAAAGACAACCTATGCCAAGCCGGTCACCACTCCATGTGGCCATGTTAACTATGTTTCAGCCGAGGAGGCTCATGAGGATCCTAACGTCGTCCTTGGTACGCTCCTTGTTAATTTCCATCCGGCATCTGTTCTTTTCGATACTGGAGCATCTCATTCATTCATATCCGAGAACTATGCTCGATTGCATAACACGACATTCTGTGACATGGCCGCTACCATGGAAATTCAAACCCCTGGCTCTAGATGGCAAACTTCTAGAGTAAGCCATGGGAACGAAATTCTTGTCGATAGACTTGTCTTCCTTGCATCCTTAATAGCTCTCAAGTCCTCGGACATATCTTGGGTATGGACTGGATGTCAGCTCATTATGCTAAGATTGATTGTGCCATTAGAACCATTCAACTTACTCACCCATCGGGCAAGACAGTCAATGTCTTAACTCGAGTGGCCAAGCGCCAGCTTTACTCCCTAAATGCCAACCCCCTTCCAGACCTTGAGGATGTTCCGATAGTCCGAGACTTTCCGAATGTCTTTCCAGAAGAACTGCCAGGTGCTCCACCTGACAGGGATGTTGAGTTTGTGATAGACCTTGTTCCAGGAACCGTTCCAATTTCTAGAAGACCCTATAATATGGCACCCTTAGAACTAGCCGAGCTTAAGAACCAACTCGATGAGTCCTTGAAAAAGGATTTCATCCGTCCTAGTTCCTCTCCTTGGGCTTGCCCCGTCCTCTTCGTCAAGAAGAAGGATGGAACGGATCGAATGGTTGTGGATTACCGACCTGTCAACTTGGTCACTATCAAGAACAAGTATCCGCTTCCCAGGATCAACGATCTGTATGATCAGCTCGCTAGATCCTTAGTCTTTTCCAAGATGGATTTGAGGTTGGGCTACCATCAAATCAACATCAGAAACAGGGACATTCCCAAAACGGCCTTTGTTACTCGCTATGGCCAATACGAGTACACCGTTATGTCCTTCGGTCTAACCAATGCCCCAGCCACCTTCTCCCGGTTAATGAACTCGGTCTTCATGGAGTATTTGGATAAATTCATCGTAGTATACCTCGATGACATACTCATCTACTCCAAGAATGAAGAGGAACATGCCGAACATCTAAGGCTGGTATTGACGAAACTTCGACAGCATCGCCTTTATGCCAAATTCTCCAAGTGTGAATTTTGGTTGCCAGAAGTGACCTATCTAGGCCATGTAATCTCTGGTAAGGGTATTGTTGTCAATCCCGAGCGAGTTCAAGCCGTCCTTGATTGGACTCCACCTGAGACGGTCAAGCAAGTTCGAAGCTTCCTTGGCTTAGCGAGCTACTGCCGCCGCTTCGTCGAGAATTTCTCCAAGGTTGCTAAACCTCTAACTGAACTCCTCAAGAAAGATAAAAAGTTCGAGTGGACTCCACAGTGCGAGTTCAGCTTTCAGGAACTGAAAAGACGCCTGACATCTGCTCCCGTACTGGTACCACCAGATTTATCCAAGAACTTTATTATCTATTGCGACGCCTCGCGACAAGGACTAGGTTGCATACTCATGCAAGATCGTCAGATAATTGCCTATGCTTCACGGCAATTACACCCACATGAGGAAAATTATCCCACACATGATCTAGAGCTTGCAGTTGTGGTCCGTGCACTTAAAACTTGGCGACATTACCTCCTCGATAATCGTTGCGAGATCTTCACCGATCACCAAAGTTTGAAATATATCTTCACCCAACTGGATTTGAATCTCAGGCAACGACGTTGGGTTGAGTTGATCTCGGATTACGACTTAGGAATAACTTACACCCCGGGCAAAGCCAATGTCATGGCAGATGCGCTAAGTCATAAATCTTGTTGTAACAACCTGATGTTACAACAAAGTCAACCACTTCTCCATGAGAAATTTCGTAAGCTTAATCTTCACATTGTTCCTCGAGGATTCCTATCCACCCTGGTGGCGAAACCTACCCTTACGGATCAGATCATCAAGGCACAGAAGGTAGATCCGAGAATCTCCCGTATTAAGAGAAACATTAAGAAAGGAGTCGCGAATTGTTTCTCCGTTGATGATCAAGGTGTCGTATACTTTGGAAACCGCTTAGTGGTTCCCAAGGCACGAAACCTGAGGCGGCTGATCCTTAAGGAAGCTCATGAATCCCCTCTCACCATTCATCCCGGTAGTACTAAAATGTATCAAGACCTACGCCAGAGATTTTGGTGGACTAGGATGAAGAGAGAAATCGCTCAATACATTGCTAATTGCGATGTTTGTCGTCGTGTTAAAGCAGAGCACCAACGGCCTGCTGGCACCCTTCAACCTTTGGCTATTCCTGAGTGGAAATGGGATAAAATCAGTATGGATTTCATTAGTGGGTTTCCCAGGACCAAGAGAGGGAATGATGCCATCTTCGTCGTGATCGACCGTCTTTCCAAAGTAGCCCATTTTCTACTTGTTTGTGAGAGTATCACCGCTAGCCAGCTAGCTGATTTATACATCTCCTGAATAGTGTCTCTTCATGGTGTTCCATTGGAAATTAACTCAGACCGTGGGAGTCTCTTCACCTCTCGATTTTGGGAGAGTTTCCAAAATTGTATGGGAACTCGTCTCTCTTTTAGCACCGCCTTCCATCCTCAATCAAGTGGTCAAGTAGAGCGAGTCAATCAAATTCTGGAAGATATGCTCCGAGCTTCTGTCATCTCTTTCGGAATGGGTTGGGAGAAATGCCTTCCATTCGCGGAGTTTGCTTATAACAATAGTTATCAAGCTAGTTTGGGCAAAGCTCCTTTCGAAGTTCTCTATGGACGAAAATGTCGAACGCCTCTTAACTGGTCGAAAACCGGGGAAAGACAACTCTTTGGCCCGGATATGATTCAGGAAGCAGAAGAGCAGGTTCGCGTTATTCGTGAGAAATTGAAAACAGCCCAATCTCATCAAAAGAGCCAATATGATCGTAAACATAAGCTCATGATTTATGAAGTCGGCGAGAAGGCTTACCTTCGGGTTACTCCATTTAAGGGAACCCATTGTTTCGGTATCAAAGGCAAATTGGCTCCTCGTTACATTGAACCTTTTCGCATTCTTGCCAAACGAGGAGAAGTTGCCTACCAATTGGAACTACCTTCGCATCTTTCCAGAGTTCACGATGTCTTCCACGTTTCTCAACTTAGGCGTTGCTTCGTGGATCCTATCCGTGGAGTGGACCATGAAACGCTTGATCTCCAAGATAACCTCTCATATCGGGAATATCTCGTTCGTATCCTTGATCAAGCCGAGCGTACCACTCGACGCCATAATATCAAGTTTCTCAAGGTTCAATGGTCACACCATTCCGAGAAAGAAGCCACTTGGGAAAGGGAGGATCGTCTTCGACTCAAGTACCCCACCTTCTTCCCAGAGGATCCTAAATCTCGGGACGAGATTCTTTTGAGTGGGGGTGAGTTGTCACATCCCTGTGTTAGTCAAGCTTTAGGATTGGTTGAACTTGTGCATCATGTTTAAATTCCCAGAAAACTGAAATGGGGATGACAGAACCCCCAGCACCCCCCCTGGAACAACTAGGGTTTACTAAAAACTTTTTCAATGAACCTGAAATGCCCTTCTAAAAAGCCCACCCTTTTTGTTTTGGGCTAAAACCTTTGAAGAAAATGGTGCACATTTTTCTAGGACATTTTAAGGTCATTGGATTAATCCTTTTAGTATTTGCATTTGGGCATTTAAATGCTATAAAATATTGTAAATGCTCAAATAATCATAAACTAAAATGTTTGCTGTTGGATATATCCTAAGCAGTAGCCATGAATAATTTTATGATTTATGGAAATGCCCTGGCATTTTTAATAAAGCCCTGAAGCTACAGAAATAATAGAATAAATAAAAACAAAAAGAAAGAGAGAGAGAGAGAGAGAGAGAGAGAGAGGAACTCACCTGGCGCAGCCCACCTAACCCACCAGCCGGCCCACCTGGCGGCCTAGCACTGTGCTGGCCCGCGCTAGCCAGCTGCTTCTTCCCCGCCACGTAGGCAGGGAGGTGACGCCGGCGTGCCTGAGCTCGCCACGGCGCCACCTGCTTGCCGCCCACGCCCCTGGACGCCTGGAAGCCTCCATGTCGCACACCGAAGCCCCTGGACACGCCATCCCCCCCTATCTCTCTCCCTTCGACGTTCCCCACCATGGCCGACGCCCCTGTCGCCGCACCGTCGTCGTAGCCGCGCCCTCCGTCGTCCTCGCGCCGCGCCATCGTGTCCACGAGCTCTGCCGTCATCGATTACATCGAGTAGGTCGAGCCCCGAGCGCTCGCTCGCCCCGGAGACGCTGCACCGAGCTCGTCCTCAACTCCGGCCACCGGAGATCCCCTTCACCGTCCCCGCCGCATCAGCTTGTCCCCGACCTCGCCGACTGCCTCGATGTAACCCCCGTGAGCCCAGCCAGCTCCCCACCCTCTCTGTTCCCTCTCTCGAGCCTCGTAGTGACTGCACGTAGATCACCCGCACGCACCGCACCCCTCGACGAGGCTCCGGCCACCCAATGGTCGCGCTACCCTGTCCACTAGCCCTACCGCACCCCCAGGAGTTCAACGCACCAAACCATGCGCCTCCCCGTGCACCCTAGCGACTAGTTCAACCTTACCCGAGCTCCGGCCGCCGCCAAACTCGTCGTCGGCGACGTTTCAGGCCACCCCAGCTCCGACTACTGCCACCACTCGACGTGGCTCACTCCCCGCAACACGTAGATGGTCTCCGCCGTCCTTTTGGTCACCGGAGTGCAAAACCCGAGCCCTCCGCCGTGTCTGGCCTCGCCGGCGGCTAAACGCCGGCGAGTTTGACTCTGTTTGACCCCCTGTGGGCCCAGGTTGACTTCCCCCTGAGTCTATCACAGGTGGGGCTAGCCTGCTAATTAGTTTAGGATTAGTTTTAACTAATTTTAATTAGTTTAGTCACTGACATGTGGGCCCAGGTCCCACTGATAGTTAATTAGCACTAACATAATTCTGTTAATGAGCTGAGACACTGACAGACAGGGCCCACCAGTCGGGTTTGACCTGGCCAACCCAGTTGACCGCTGATGTCACACCTATGTCATGCTGACGCATTAATTCAATTACTGGAATTATTCTTATATAGGAAATTCCAGAAAATAGCCAAAACTTCTAAAATCATAGAAAATCAACCATAGCTCCAAATCAAACAAGTTATCTATGAAAAATGATCAGAAAAATTAAATCTATCCATCTGTTATGGTTTCATGCATGACAAAACAAGTTAACCTTGCTGTTTAAGCAGAATAAGATAATGCACTATTAAGGCTATGTTAAATGAGCTAACATTTGAATCTTTGATTCAAATGAGTTCATTCCTTTCTGTTTTAGCTTGCATTAGGCCAAGACACATTCATTCTGCCATGTCATGGCATGCATCATATTGTTGCATATTGTCATGTGTTGATTATGTTTCGGTGTGTCTTTCGTGGTAGGTTCTGCCTCCGAGGATAACCCCGAGTATCCGTCTGAAGGGCAGTACCCTACTACCACTACATCAGGCAAGCAACCCGTCGATCATTTCGATACAATCCCATGTTCTCGCTTCTGCTCTTGTTTACTGCATTAAGACAACGCCATTCAAACTGTTGTGTGCTACGGTAGTTGAACCCTCATCCTCTGCATGACCTGTCATTGCCGCAGTAACTAGTTGAAACCCACTAGCATGTGTAGGAGTTGATTGAGCCATGTATGTGATTCCTACCTTGCTATGTCTGCTATGCTTAGACTTATGTCAGGTCTGGTTCATTCGGGTGATGGGCTAGAGTGAAATATTTATGTCGGTAATGTGAGGGATGTGTTGAACATGAATTGGTAAAGGTATCAATGAGAGGCCATGTAGGAGTACATGGTGGGTTGTTTCATTGAGGCCGTCCCTAAGAACTGAGATCTGTATGTGTGATTTTAAGAATTAGCTACTACCATGCATTGGGATCCTTAATTGACCCTCTCGGCTTCTTAATCACCCTAGTACTCTGTCCAGGAGTTGCAAATAGTTTCTGGTGTTTGTAGGTTATGTGTTGGCGGCCGTGCGTAGCGCTGACCCTAGGGGTGGGCTATGTTGCGGTAGATACACCGTGGCCGAGTATGTCGGGCGCCCGTTTGGCGTCTCGGGACCCTGTTCACATCGTTCGGGGCCATAGATGGTCTAGATAGGTGATAAACCTGGACTAGAGACTTAAGTGTTTAGGTAGGCCGTGGCCGACACCCTCGTTGGGCTTCCGCTTGAAGGTTGTCGAGTACATGTCGTGTAAATGGCGGTAAGTGGTGAAAGCGTGTATGAAGAAGTATACCCTTGCAGGGTTAACATCATCTATTCGAATAGCCGCGTCCGTGGTAAAGGACTACTTGGTTGCCTATATAGTTCATAGACAAGTTAATGGTTACTACTAAAAGACTCAAGATAAGTGTGACTACCGAGGATGGCCCTCTCGTAGGATGACGAGGGAGGATCCCCGGTGGAGTATTGTGTTGGTGAGTAGTGGACTCGTGTGCGAAAACTATTTTACTAGTGGAGTCTCGTAGGATAGCTTAGCCAAGAGTCAAAGCTGGCTTGCTGCAATAACTCCACCACCTTCTTGAGAATGAGCATGTATAGTAGGTTCTGTTGTAAGACTTGCTGAGTACCTTTGTACTCATGTTTGCTTAATTACTGTTTTCAGACGACAACACCGCCCCCTCCAATGGGTTCTACGTAGACCTTGATGTCGACGAGTGACTAGCCACCCAGGTGGTGATCCTGGCCATGGAGGGCCCTATGTAGATAGACAGGCTTCGAGAAGCCTTCTTTCTTTCTAGTGTCTCTACTCAGACTAGTTGCTTCCGCTTGTGCTTGTATGATTGTATGACTTGAGTGTCGGGTCGTGTGACCCCTACCTGTATGAACATGTTATGTATGGCTCTCTGGAGCCTTTAAATAAAGTACTTGAGTTGTAGAGTTTTGTTTTGATGCCATGTTGTATGCACTCATATCGGGCATATTGTGTGTATGATTGAAATGCTCGGTATGAGCGGGATCTGACAATCTAGTTGTTTATCCTTGGCAGCGTCTCATATGGGGAAATGTAGTCTAGTGCTTCCTGAGCGATAGTAGTCCGCTACAGCCCGATTCACCGGAGTCCTGCTAGCCCAGCACTACTGCTCTGGACACTTGACTGGTCGGCATGTGTTTCACCTCGTTCCTATGTCTGTCCCTTCGGGGAAATGTCACGCGGTGACATCCGGAGTCCTGCCTAGCCTGCTACATCCCGGGTTCCCCGGAGTCCTGATAGCCCAGTGCTACAGCCCGGATTCACTCGCTGATGACCGACATGTTCGATGTGATTCATGTATGCCTGTCTCCATAGGTCTGTGCCGCTTTGGGTTCACGACTATCCATGTCGGCCTGGGTTCTCTATCATATGGATGCTAGCGACACTATCATATACGTGAGCCAAAAGGCGCAAATAGTCCCGGGCCATGGTAAGGCGACACCCATGGGATACCGTGCGTGAGGCCGCAATGTGATATGAGGTGTTACCGGCTAGATCGATGTGATATGGAATCGGGGTCCTGACATTGGCTTAGGAGTTGGTTCAGAAAGTGTCCAATTATTTTTGTTAGTCAACATATTATTCAATAGCGATTCAGCTGGATCAACAGTTCTTTCCCTGAAAACACAACCATCACAACTATCCAGGTGGTCTCTGGAAGCATCGGTTAGTCCATTATAAAAGATATCAAGTATTTCATTATTCTTGAGATGATGATCAGGCAAAGCATTAAGTAATATGAGAAGCCTCCCCCAAGCTTGTGGGAGACTCTCTTCTTCAATTTGCACAAAATTATATATTTACCTTAAGGCAACTTGTTTCTTATGAGCGGGGGAAATATTTAGCAAAGAAGTAATAAATCATATCCTGGCGACTACGCACACAACCAGGATCAAGAGAATTAAACCATGTTTTAGCATCACCCTTTAATGAGAACGGAAACAACATAAGGATAAAGTAATAGTGAGTTTTCTCATCATGTGTAAACAGGGTGGCTATATCATTTAATTTAGTACGATGTGCCACAACAGTTTCAGATTCATAGCCATAAAAAGGATCAGATTCAACCAAAGTAATTAACTCGGGATCGACAGAGAAATCATAATCCTTATCAGTAATAAAGATAGGTGAAGCAGCAAAAGCAGGGTCATATTTCATTCTAGCATTCAAAGACTTTTCTTTGAGCTTAGCTAATAATTTCTTAATATCGGATCTATCGCAAGCTAAGAAGTCTCTAGCAGTTTCTTCATCCATAACATAACCCTCAGGCACAACAGGCAATTCATATCTAGGGGGAGAATCTTCATCATCACTTTCATCAATATTATTAGTTTCAATAATTTCATTCTCTCTAGCCCTAGCAAGTTGTTCATGAAATTCACCTAGTGGCACAGTAGTATTAAGCATAGAAGTAGTTTCAACATAAATATCACGCATAGCAGAAGTGGCATCATCAATAATATGCGACCTATCGGAATCAATAGCAGCAGTAGGTGTCGCAAGTTTACTCAAAAAAGAAGGTGAATCAAGTGTAGAGCTAGATGGCAGTTCCTTACCTCCCCTCGTAGTTGAGGGGAAAATCTTGGTTCTTTGATCTTTCAAGTTCTTCATAGTGATAAGCAGATATAAATCCAAAGTGACTCAAAGAATAGAGCTATGCTCCCCGGCAACGGCGCCAGAAAACAGTCTTGATAACCCACAAGTATAGGGGATCGCAACAGTTTTAGAGGGTAGAGTATTCAACCCAAATTTATTAATTCGACACAAGGGGAGCCAAAGAATATTCTCAAGTATTAGCAGATGAGTTGTCAATTCAACCACACCTGGAAACTTAATATTAGCAGCAAAGTGTTTAGTAGCAAAGTAATATGATAGTAGTGGTAACAGTAGAAAAAGTAATATTTTTGGTTTTATAGTGATTGTAACAGTAGCAACGGAAAAGTAAATAACCGAAGAACAGTATATGGAAAGCTCGTAGGCAATGGATCAGTGATGGATAATTATGTCGGATGCGATCAATCATGTAACAGTTATAACATAGGGTGACACCGAACTAGCTCCAGTTCATCAATGTAATGTAGGCATGTATTCCAAATATAGTCATACGTGCTTATGGAAAAGAACTTGCATGACATCTTTTGTCCTACCCTCCCGTGGCAGCGGGGTCCTATTGGAAACTAAGGGATATTAAGGCCTCCTTTTAATAGGGTACCGGACCAAAGCATTAACACATAGTGAATACATGAACTCCTCAAACTACGGTCATCACCGGTAAGTATCCCGATTATTGTCACTTCGGGGTTAACGGATCATAACACATAATAGGTTACTATAGACTTGCAATATAGGATCAAGAACTCACATATATTCATGAAAACATAATAGGGTCAGATCTGAAATCATGGCACTTGGGCCCTAGTGACAAGCATTAAGCATAGCAAAGTCATAGCAACATCAATCTCAGAACATAGTGGATACTAGGGATCAAACCCTAACAAAACTAACTCAATTAGATGATAAATCTCATCCAACCCATTACCGTCCAGCAAGCCTACGATGGAATTACTCACGCACGGCGGTGAGCATCATGAAATTGGTGATGGAGGAAGGTTGATGATGACAATGGCGACGGATTCCCCTCTCCGGAGCCCCGAACGGACTCCAGATCAGCCCTCCCAAGAGAGTTTAGGGCTTGGCGGCGGCTCCGTATCGTAAAACATGATGAATCCTTATCTCTGATTTTTTTCTCCCCGAAAGTGAATATGGAGTCAAGGTGGACGTCGGTGGAGCATCAGGGGGCCCACAACGCAGGGGGTAGCCGCGCCCGGGGGTAGGCGCGCCCCAACCCTCGTAGACAAGGTGTGGGCCCCCTGACGTGGATTCTTCTTCCAGTATTTTTTATATATTCCAAAAATAATCTCCGTTGATTTTCTGGTCATTCCGAGAACTTTTATTTCTGCACAAAAGTAATACCATGGCAATTCTGCTGAAAACAGCGTCAGTCCGGGTTAGTTCCGTTCAAATCATGCAAGTTAGAGTCCAAAACAAGGGCAAAAGTGTTTAGAAAAGTAGATACGACGGAGACGTATCAACTCCCCCAAGCTTAAACCTTTGCTTGTCCTCAAGCAATTCAGTTGAAAACTGAAAGTGATAAAGAAAAACTTTTACAAACTCTGTTTGCTCTTGTTGTTGTAAATATGTAAAGCCAGCATTCAAGTTTTCAGCAAAGATTATGAACTAACCATATTCACAATACACTTAGGTCTCATGTTTACTCATATCAATGGCATAATCAACTAGCGAGCAATAATTATAAATCTCGGATGACAACACTTTCTCAAAACAATCATAATATGATATAACAAGATGGTATCTCGCTAGCCCATTCTGGGACCGCAAAACATAAATGCAGAGCAACTTTAAAGATCAAGGGCTGAGTAGACATTGTAATTCATGGTAAAGGAGATCCAGTTAAGTCATACTCAATGTAAACTAACAGTAATACATGCAAATGATAGCGGTGCTCTCTAACTGGTGCTTTTTCATAAGAGGATGATGACTCAGCATAAAGTAAATGGATAGGCCCTTCGCAGAGGGAAGCAGGGTTTTGTAGAGGTGCCAGAGCTCGATTTTGAAATAAATATGAATAATATTTTGAGTGGCATACTTTCATTGTTAACATAACAACCGAGAGATCTCGATATCTTCCATGTTACACACATTATAGGTGGTTCCCAAGCAGAATGGTAAAGTTTATACTCCCCCACCACCAACAAGCATCAATCCATGGCTTGCCCGAAACAACAGGTGCCTCCAACTAACAAAAATCCTGGGGGAGTTTTGTTTGCAATTATTTTGATTTGATTTGAGCTTGGGACTGGGCATCCCGGTGACTAGCCATTTTCTCATGAATGAGGAGCGGAGTCCACTCCTCTTGAGAATAACCCGCCTAGCATGGAAGATACAGACAGCCCTAGTTGATACATGAGCTATTCGAGCATACAAAATAGAATGTTTATTTGAAGGTTTAGAGTTTGGCACATACAAATTTACTTGGAACGGCAGGTAGATACCATATATAGGAAGGAATGGTGGACTCTTATGGAATAACTTTGGGGTTATGGAATTGGCTGCACAAGCAGTATACCCGCTTAGTACAAGTGAAGGCTAGAAAGAGACTGGGAAGCGACCAGCTAGAGAGCGACAACAGTCATGAACATGCATTAAAATTAATCAACACCGAATGCAAGCATGAGTAGGATATAATTCACCATGAACATAAATATCATAGACGCTATGTTGATTTTTTTTCAACTACATGCGTGAACATGTGCCAAGTCAAGCCACTCAAATTGTTCAAAGGAGGATACCACACCATCATACCACATCACAACCATTTTAATAACATGTTGGCACCCAAGGTAAAACATTATAAACTCCTAGCTAATTAAGCATGGCATAAGCAACTCTAATCTCTAATTGTCATTGCAAACATGTTTCATTCATAATAGGTTGAATCAGGAACAATGACTAATCATATTTACAAAAACAAGAGAGGTCGAGTTCATACCAGCTTTTCTCATCTCAATCAGTTCATCATATAATCATCATTATTGCCTTTCACTTGCACGGCCGAACAGTGTGGATAATAATAATAATAGTGCATGTGCATTGGACTAAGCTGGAATCTGCAAGCATTCGATTCAAGGGAGAAAACAAGGTAATATGGGCTCTTTGTCAGATCAACAACAATGCATAAGAAAGCCTCTCAACATTTTCATTATGGTCTTCTCCTCTCGACCCCCAAAGGAAAGAAATAAAACAAAACTATTTACACAGGAAAGCTCCCAACAAGCAAAAGAAGAACAGGAAATCTTTTTGGGTTTTCTTTTTAATAACTACTACTACAGCCATGAAAAGTAAACTAACTAAAAGCTACAACTAATTTTTTGGTTTTTCTTAAGGTTTTTCAAACACACAAGAAGAAAGCGAGAAAATGAAAATAACCTAGCATGGATGATACAATGAAAAAGTATGAGCACCGACAACTGGCATGAGTGTGTGAACACGAATGTAATGTCGGTGAGAAATACGTACTCCCCCAAGCTTAGGCTTTTGGCCTAAGTTGTTCTATGCCCATGGATCAAAACTGTAGCTAGGGTCGTACTGAGAAGGCTCCTCAGATTGCCACTGGCTGGCGATCTCCTCCGGATTCCACTAATAAACGTACTGACGGTGAGGGTCAGATGGTGGCTCCGGCTCTGCAGCTGACATCTGGCTCCAGTAGGCATGAATGGCCTCCGGCAGAACAAGGTACATGCCTGAAAATATGTTGAACAAAGAGGGCGCATGCAAGGTAATAAACTCACAACAATTTTTGTTAAATATCAATTTATATTTGAGTATCTTATTCTTATCCTTAACTAAAAACTCATGCACTACCATACTCTTATAACCTAGAGCAATAGGACGCAGCAACTTTTCCTCTTTCTCATAATGCCTGATAGGTATGTTAAAGTGTGCAGCAAGGCGCGAGGCAAAGATGCCAAAACAAGGGCGAAAGTGTATGGAAAAGTAGATACGACGGAGACATATCAACTCCCCCAAGCTTAAACCTTTGCTTGTCCTCAAGCAATTTAGTTGATAAACTGAAAGTGATAAAGAAAAACTTTTACAAACTCTATTTGCTCTTGTTGTTGTAAATATGTAAAGCCAGCATTCAAGTTTTCAGCAAAGATTATGAAGTAACCATATTCACAATACACTTAGGTCTCATGTTTACTCATATCAATGGCATAATCAACTAGCGAGCAATAATAATAAATCTCGGATGACAACACTTTCTCAAAACAATCATAATATGGTATAACAAGATGGTATCTCGCTAGCCCTTTCTGAGACCGCAAAACATAAATGTAGAGCACCTTTAAAGATCAAGGACTGACTAGACATTGTAATTCATGGTAAAAGAGATCCAGTCAAGTCATACTCAATGTAACTAACAGTAATACATGCAAATGATAGTGGCGCTCTCTAACTGGTGCTTTTTGATAAGAGGATGATGACTCGGCATAAAAGTAAATGGGTAGGCCCTTCGCAGAGGGAAGCAGGGATTTGTAGAGGTGCCAGAGCTCGATTTTGAAATAAAGATGAATAATATTTTGAGTGGTATACTTTCATTCTCAACATAACAACTAAGAGATCTCGATATCTTCCATGGTACACACATTATAGGCGGTTCCCAAGCTGAATGGTAAAGTTTATACTCCCCACCACCAACAAGCATCAATCCATGGCTTGCCTGAAACAACGGGTGCCTCCAACTAACAACAATCCTGGGGAGTTTTGTTTGCAATTATTTTGATTTGATTTGAGCATGGGACTGGGCATCCCGGTGACTAGCCATTTTCTCGTGAATGAGGAGCGGAGTCCACTCCTCTTGAGAATAACCCGCCTAGCATGGAAGATACAGACAACCCTAGTTGATACATGAGCTATTCGAGCATACAAAACAGAATTTTTATTTGAAGGTTTAGAGTTTGGCACATACAAATTTACTTGGAACGGCAGGTAGATACCGTATATAGGAAGGTATGGTGGACTCATATGGAATAACTTTGGGGTTTATGGAATTAGATGCACAAGTAGTATTCCCGCTTAGTACAAGTGAAGGCTAGAAAGAGAGTGGGAAGTGACTAGTTAGAGAGCGACAACAGTCATGAACATGCATTAAAATTAGTCAACACCGAATGCAAGAATGAGTAGGATATAATTCACCATGAACATAAATATCGTAGAAGATCTGTTGATTTTGTTTCAACTACATGCGTGAACATGTGCCAAGTCAAGCCACTCGAATCGTTCAAAGGATGATACCACCCCATCATACCACATCACAACCATTTTAATAGCATGTTGGCACGCAAGGTAAACCGTTATTAACTCCTAGCTAGTTAAGCATGGCATAAGCAACTATAATCTCTAATTTTCACTGCAAACATGTTTCATTCATAATAGGCTGAATCAGGAACGATGGACTAATCATATTTACAAAAACAAGAGAGGTCGAGTTCATACCAATTTTTCTCATCTCAATCAGTTCATCATATAATCATGATTATTGCCATTCACTTGCACGACCGAACGATGTGGATAATAATAATAGTGCACGTGCATTGGACTAAGCTGGAATCTACAAGCATTCAATTCAAGGGAGAATACAAGGTAATATGGGCTCTTTGTTAGATCAACAATAATGCATAAGAGAGCCTCTCAACATTTTCATTATGGTCTTCTCCTCTCGACCCCCAAAGGAAAGAAATAAAACAAAACTATTTACACAGGAAAGCTCCCAACAACTAAAAGAAGAATAGGAAATATTTTTGAGTTATCTTTTTAATTACTACTACAGGCATGAAAAGTAAACTAACTAAAAGATACAAATAAGTTTTTTGGTTTTTCTTAAGGTTTTTCAAACACACAAGAAGAAAGCGAGAAAATGAAAATAACCTAGCATGGATGATACAATGAAAAAGTATGAGCACCGACAACTGCCATGAGTGTGTGAAGATAAATGTAATGTCAGTGAGAAATACGTACTCCCCCAAGCTTAGGCTTTTGGCCTAAGTTGGTCTATGCCCATGGATCGAAAACGTAGCTGGGGTCGTACTGAGAAGGGTCCTCGGATTGCCACTGGATGGCGATCTCCTCCGGATTCCATTGATAAACGGATTGACGGTGAGGGTCAGATGGTGGATCCGTCTCTGCAGCTGACATCTGGCTCCGGTAGGCATGAATGGCCTCCGGCAGAACAAGGTACATGCCTGAAAATATGTTGAACAAAGAGGGCGCAGGCAAGGTAATAAACTCACAACATTTTTTGTTAAATATCAATTTATATTTGAGTGTCATATTCTTATCCTTAACAATAAACTCATGTGCTACCATACTCTTATAACCTAGAGCAATAGGAGGCAGCAACTTTTCCTCTTTCTCATAATGCCTGATAGGTATGTTAAAGTGTGCAGCAAGGCGCGAGGCAAAGATGCCTCCGAGGACGGGGCCCCTAGTACGGTTCAGATTTAACCGTTTAGCAACAATAGCGCCTAAACTGAAAGTAGTATCCTGAAACAAGGCATGGCGCAAAATAACAATATCAAGGGCACTAAGGTTTCCACAGTTCCCGTGACCAATTAAGCATCTACTAGCAAATATTGCGAAGTAATGTAGAACATCTAAATGTATGCTAGTGATTCTCGCATCGGAAACTTTCCTCGTTTCCCCTACAGCAATCATATCAATAAATCCCTCCACATCATTACGATGTGGTTCCTCTATGCTGCCCTCAAAGGGTATCAAACAGACCCGGCAAAAATCATAAAGTGACATCTCCTTATGCTCATCATATAAATAAAATTCCACCGAAGGTGGTGATCTCCTAGCATGGAAATGAAAATTTTGCACAAAGATATTGGTGAGTAAGAGGTACTGTTCACACTGGTCGTGGAGGAAGGCAGTGAGGCCTGCATTCTCAGCCAAATGATAAAAATCTTCATGAATCCTAGCTTCTCTCAAGAACTCATCACAAGGCCATTCACATGGCCGAACCTCCGCAATACGAGGGAGATTATACTTGGGCTTCTTATTCTCTTCACTTTGCTTACCATTCGAGCTTCGGCTCGATGAGCCCCTCAAAAATCTCATCATCTTTTTCTGAAAATTTCTGAAATTTTTAGTAACTTAAAATAAAAGTGAACCAAACTCAACAAGATTGATAGCAACTACTCCTACAAGTGCCTAGAGGCTATATCATGCATTAAAACTACTTTTGACCACATAAATTTGACATGCAAGCTCAAGAACAGGGTCACCTAAGCAGCAAAAATTTGCAATAAATAAAGCACTACCATTGGAGGAGTCACACACCAAAGAACAATCCCCCAAAGCAGTTTTGTGAGAGGATCTTTGAGCAAGGAGATCGAAAATAGTAGCAAGATGAGCAAGAACTCGGGTTTGAGCTGGCTAGTGATTTTTTCTGGAGCAAGACGAAGTGTGTGGGTGCAAGGATAAATGGAGGGACCCACGTGGGGTCCACGAGGCAGGGGCGCGCCCTCCAGCCTCGTGGGCACATGGCTGCTCCCCTGTTGTGTACTCAGTGCCAGATATTCTCAAATATTCTAGAAAAAATCATATTTAATTTTCAGGGCCTTTGGAGAACTTTTATTTTTGGGGTATTTTTATTGCATGGATAATTCAGAAAACAGACAAAAAATACTGTTTTTACTTTATTTAATATAAATCACAGAAAGTAAAAAGAGGGTACAGAGAGTTGTGTTTTCTAAATTCATCCATCTCATGCTCATCAAAAGGAATCCACTAACAAGGTTGATCAGGTCTTGTTAACAAACTCATTTCGAATAACATGAAACCGGAGAATTTTTGAATAACACTAGGTTACCTCAACGGGGATATGCACATCTCCAACAATAAGAATATCATATTTGTTCTTGACAGTAGGAAGAGGGAATTCGAAACCTCCAATAGTAATTGTTGAAATTTTTCCAATAGAATTGATATTGTGGAATTGAGGTTGTTTCCTCGGAAAGTGTACCGTATGCTCATTACCATTAACATGAAAAGTAGCATTGCCTTTGTTGCAATCAATAAAAGCCCCTACAGTATTCAAAAAAGGTCTTCCAAGAATAATAGGCATACTATCGTCCTCACAAATACCACAACAGTCTGTTAAAATAGTAACATTTGATACCACAACAGGCACATCCTCACAAATACCGACAGGTATAGCAGTTGATTTATCAGCCATTTGCAAAGATATTTCAGTAGGTGTCAACTTATTCAAATCAAGTCTACGATATAAAGAGAGAGGCATAACACTAACACCGGCTCCAAGATCACATAAAGCAGTCTTAACATAGTTTCTTTTAATGGAGCATGGTATAGTTGGTACTCCTGGATCTCCAAATTTCTTTGGTATTCCACCCTTAAAAGTATAATTAGCAAGCATGGTGGAAATTTCAGCTTCCGGTATCTTTCTCTTATTAGTAACAATTTTCCTTCAAATACTTAGCATAAGGATTCATTTTAAGCATATCAGTCGAACGCATATGCAAAAAGACAGGTCTAATCATTTCAGTAAAGCGCTCAAAATCCTCATCATCCTTTTTATTGGATGGTTTAGGAGTAAAATGCATGGGTTTCTGAACCCAGGGTTCTCTTTCCTTACCGTGTTTCCCAGCAACGAAGTCTCTCTTATCATAACGTTGATTCTTTGATTGTGGGTTATCAAGATCAACAGCAGGTTCAATCTCTACATCATTAGCATTGCTAGGTTGAGCGTCAACATGAACATCATCATTAACATTATCACTAGGTTCATGTTCATTACCAGATTGTGTTTTAGCACCAGAAATGGAAATATCATTGGGAATGGCAGGTGTGTCAACAACAGGTTCCTAGAAGCATGCAAAGTCCTATCATTTTTCTTTTTCTTCCTCTTAGAAGAAGTAGGTGCATCTACATTCGGGGTTAACGGATCATAACACATAATAGGTGACTATAGACTTGCAAGATAGGATCAAGAACTCACATATATTCATGAAAACATAATAGGTTCAGATCTGAAATCATGGCACTCGGGCCCTAGTTGTTGAGGAACATAGTAATTTCAAAAAAAAATCCTATGCACACGCAAGATCATGGTGATGCATAGCAACGGGAGGGGAGAGTGTTGTCCACGTACCCTCGTAGACCGAAAGCGGAAGCGTTTGCACAACACAGTTGATTTAGTTGTACATCTTCACGATCCGACCGATCAAGTACCGAACGTACGGCACCTCCGAGTTCAGCACACGTTCAGCCCGATGACGTCCCTCGAACTCCGATCCAGCCGAGTGTTGAGGGAGAGTTTCGTCAGCACGACGGCGTGGTGACGATGATGATGTTCTACCGACGCAGGGCTTCGCCTAAGCACCGCTACAGTATTATCGAGGTGGATTATGGTGGAGAGGGGCACCGCACACGGCTAAAACATCAAACGATCAATTGTTGTGTCTATGGGGTGCCCCCCTGCCCCTGTATATAAAGGAGCAAGGGAGGAGGAGGCCAGCCCTAGGAGGGGCGCGCCAAGGGAGTAGGATTCCTACTCCTAGTAGGAGTAGGTTTCCTCCTTTCCTAGTCCAACTAGGAGAAGGGGGGAAAGGAGGGGAAGGGAGAAGGAAGGGAGAGGGGGGTCGCGCCCCAATCCCCTTGTCCAATTCGGACTGGGCTTGGGAGGGGCGCGCGCCACCTCCTGGCTGCTGCCTCTCCTTCCCACTAAGGCCCATTAAGGCACAATACTACTTCCTCGTATTCCCGTAACTCCCGAGTACTCCGAAAAATACCTGAATCACTCAGAACCTTTCTGATGTCCGAATATAGTCATCCAATATATCAATCTTTACGTCTCGACCATTTCGAGACTCCTCGTCATGTCCCCGATCTCATCCGGGACTCCGAATTACCTTCGGTACATCAAAATACATAAACTCATAATATAACCATCGTCGAACTTTAAGCGTGCGGACCCTACGGGTTCGAGAACAATGTAGACATGACCGAGACACGTCTCCGGTCAATAACCAATAGCGGAACCTGGATGCTCATATTGGCTCCCACATATTCTACGAAGATCTTTATCGGTCAGACCGCATAACAACATACGTTGTTCCCTTTGTCATCGGTATGTTACTTGCCCAAGATTTGATCGTCGGTATCTCAATACCTAGTTCAATCTCGTTACCGGCAAGTCTCTTTACTCGTTCCATAATACATCATCCCGCATCTAACTCATTAGTTGCAATGCTTGCAAGGCTTATAGTGATGTGCATTACCGAGTGGGCCCAGAGATACCTCTCTGACAATCGAAGTGACAAATCCTAATCTCGAAATACGACAACCCAACAAGTACCATTGGAGACACCTGTAGAGCACCTTTATAACCACCCAGTTACGTTGTGACGTTTTGTAGCACACAAAGTGTTCCTCCGGTAAACGGGAGTTGCATAATCTCATAGTCATAGGAACATGTATAAGTCATGAAGAAAGCAATAGCAACATACTAAACGATCAAGTGCTAAGCTAACGGAATGGGTCAAGTCAATCACATCATTCTCCTAATGATGTGATCTCGTTAATCAAATGACAACACATGTCCATGGCTAGGAAACTCAACCATCTTAGATTAACGAGCTAGTCAAGTAGAGGCATACTAGTGACACTCTGTTTGTCTATGTATTCACACATGTATTATGTTTCCGGTTAATACAATTCTAGCATGAATAATAAACATTTATCATGAAATAAGGAAATAAATAATAACTTTATTATTGCCTTTAGGGCATATTTCCTTCAGTCTCCCACTTGCACTAGAGTCAATAGTCTAGATCACATCGCCATGTGATTTAACATCAATAGTTCACATCACCATGAGATTAACACCCATAGTTCACATTGTCATGTGACCAACACCCAAAGGGTTTACTAGAGTCAATAATCTAGTTCACATCGCTATGTGATTAACACCCAAAGAGTACTAAGGTGTGATCATGTTTTGCTTGTGAGAGAAGTTTAGTCAACGGGTCTGCCATATTCAGATCCGTATGTATTTTGCAAATTTCTATGTCAAAATGCTTGCACGGAGCTACTCTAGCTAATTGCTCCCACTTTCAATATGTATCCAGATTGAGACTTAGAGTTGTCTGGATCAGTGTCAAAATTTGCATCGACGTAACCCTTTACGATGAACCTTTTTGTCACCTCCATAATCGAGAAACATATCCTTATTCCACTAAGGATAATTTTGACCATTGTCCAGTGATCTACTCCTAGATCACTATTGTACTCCCATGCCAAAATCAGTGTAGGGTATACAATAGATCTGGTACACAGCATGGCATACTTTATAGAACCTATGGCCAAGGCATAGGGAATGACTTTCATTCTATTCTATCTTCTGTCGTGGTCTGGCTTTGAGTCTTACTCAATTCCACACCTTGTAACACAGGCAAGAACTCTTTCTTTGACTGTTCCATTTTGAACTACTTCAAAATCTTGTCAAGGTATGTACTCATTGAAAAACTTATCAAGCGTCTTGATCTATCTCTATAGATCTTGATGCTCAATATGTAAGAAGCTTCACCAAGGTCTTTCTTTGAAAAACTCCTTTCAAACACTCCTTTATGCTTCGCAGAATAATTCTACATTATTTCTGATCAACAATATGTCATTCACATATACGTATCAGAAATGCTATAGTGCTCCCACTCACTTTCTTGTAAATATAGGCTTCACCGCAAGTCTGTATAAAACTATATCCTTTGATCAAATGATCAAAGTGTATATTCCAACTCCGAGATGCTTGCACCAGTCCATAGATGGATCGCTGGAGCTTGCATATTTTGTTAGCACCTTTAGGATTGACAAAACCTTCTGGTTGCATCATATACAACTCTTCTTTAATAAATCCATTAAGGAATGCAGTTTTGTTTATCCATTTGCCAGATTTCACAAAATGTGGCAATTTGCTAACATGATTCGGACAAATTTAAGCATAGATACGAGTGAGAAACTCTCATCATAGTCAACACCTTGAACTTGTCGAAAACCTTTTGCGACAATTCTAGCTTTGTAGATAGTAACACTACTATCAGCGTCCGTCTTCCTCTTGAAGATCCATTTATTTTCTATGCCTTGCTGATCATCGGGCAAGTCAACCAAAGTCGACACTTTGTTCTCATACATGGATCCCATCTCAGATTTCATGGTCTCAAGCCATTTTGCGGAATCTGGGCTCATCATCTCTTCCTCATAGTTCGTAGGTTCATCATGTACAAGTAACATGACCTCCAGAATAGGATTACCGTACCACTCTGGTGTGGATCTCACTCTGGAACCTTTCAATCTACGTATTAATAGAATCTATAGTATTCATATAGAATAAGAATAAAAATTAAGACAATAAACTGTGGATTCTTTCTTTCTGTTCCATTCTTACGTTTCCATATTAAAGTGTGGTTTTCTTACTTAAATTTAATAATATTAATCTAATATGCCCATTGGTGTTCCAAAAGTACCTTACCGGATTCCTGGAGATGAAGAAGCGACTTGGGTTGACTTATACAATGTTATGTATCGAGAAAGGACACTTTTTTTAGGTCAAGAGATTCGTTGCGAGATCACGAATCATATTACAGGTCTCATGGTATATCTGAGTATAGAAGATGGAATTAGTGGGGTTTACCTACGAGGTTCGGTAGTAACATGATCTGAAGTTACATGATCATCATCATTAGCTTCCTCACTAATTGGTGTAGGAGTCACAGGAACAAATTTCTGTGATGAACTACTTTCCAATAAGGGAGCAGGTACAGTCATCAAGTTCTACTTTCCTCCCACTCACTTCTTTTGAGAGAAACTCCTTCTCTAGAAAGGGTCCATTCTTAGCAATGAATGTCTTGCCTTCGGATCTGTGATAGAAGGTGTACCCAACATTTTGGGTATCCTATGAAGACGCACTTCTCCGATTTGGGTTCAAGCTTATCAGGTTGAAACTTTTTCACATAAGCATCGTAACCCCAAACTTTAAGAAATGACAGCTTAGGTTTCTTGCCAAACCACAGTTCATACGGTGTCATCTCCATGGATTTAGATGGTGCCCTATTTAATGTGAATGCAGTTGTCTCTAATGCATAACCCCAAAATGATAGTGGTAAATCGGTAAGAGACATCATAGATTGCACCATATCTTAATAAAGTACAGTTACAATGTTCGGACACACCATTACGCTGTGGTGTTCCAGGTGGCGTGAGTTGCGAAACTATTCCGCATTGTTTCAAATAAAGACCAAACTCGTAACTCAAATATTCTTCTCCACGAACAGGTCGTAGAAACTTTATTTTCTTGTTACGATGATTTTCCACTTCACTCTGGAATTATATGAACTTTTCAAATGTTTCAAACTTCCATTTCATTAAGTAGATATACCCATATCTGCTCAAATCATCTGTGAAGGTCAGAAAATAATGATACCCTCTGCGAGCCTCAATATTCATCGGACCACATACATCAGTATGTATGATTTCTAACAAATCGTTGCTTGCTCCATTGTACCGGAGAACGGTGTTTTAGTCATCTTGCCCAAGAGGCATGGTTCGCAAGCATCAAGTGATTCATAATCAAGTGATTCCAAAAGCTCATCAGCATGGAGTTTCTTCATGCGCTTTACACCAATATGACCTAAACGGCAGTGCCACAAATAAGTTTCACTATCATTATTAACTTTGCATCTTTTGGCTTCAATATTATGAATATGTGTATCACTACGACCGAGATCCAATGAACCATTTTCATTGGGTGTATAACCATACAAGGTTTTATTCATGTAAACAGAACAACAATTATTCTCTAACTTAAATGAATAACCGTATTGCAATAAACATGATCAAATCATATCCATGCTCAACGCAAACACCAAATAACATTTATTTAGGTTCAACACTAATCCCGAAAGTATAGGGAGTGTGCGACGATGATCATATCAATCTTGGAACCACTTCCAACACACATCGTCACTTCACCCTTAACTAGTCTCTGTTTATTTTGCAACTCCCATTTTGAGTTACTACTCTTAGCAGCTGAACCAGCATCAAATACTGAGGGGTTGCTATAAACACTAGTAAAGTACACATCAATAACATGTATATCAAATATAGCTTTGTTCACTTTGCCATCCTTCTTATCCACCAAATACTTGGGGTAGTTCCGCTTCTAGTGACCAGACCCTTTGCAGTAGAAGCACTTAGTCTCAGGCTTAGGTCTAGACTTGGGTTTCTTCACTTGAGCAGCAACTTGTTTGCCATTCTTCTTGAAGTTCCCCTTCTTCCCTTTGCCCTTTCTCTTGAAACTAGTGGTCTTGTCAACCATCAACACTTGATGTTTTTCTTGATTTCTACCTTCGCCGATTTTAGCATCGCGAAGAGCTTGGGAATTGTTTTTGTCATCCCTTGCATATTATAGTTCATCACTAATTTCTACTAACTTGGTGATGGTGACTAGAGAATTCTATCAATCACTATTTTATCTGGAAGATTAACTCCCACTTGATTCAAGCGATTGTAGTACCTAGACAATCTGAGCACATGCTCGCTACTTGAGTTATTCTCCTCCATCTTTTAGCTATAGAACTTGTTGGAGACTTCATGTCTCTCAACTCGGGTATTTGCTTGAAATATTAACTTTAACTCCTGGAAAATCTCATATGGTCCGTGATGTTCAAAACATCTTTGAAGTCCCGATTCTAAGCCGTTAAGCATGGTGCACTAAACTATCAAGTAGTCATCATATTTAGCTAGCCAAACGTTCATAACGTATGCATTTGCTCCTGCAATAGGTTTGTCACCTAGTGGTGCATCAAGGACATAATTTTTCTATGCAGCAATGAGGATAAACCTCATATCACGGACCCAGTCCGCATCATTGCTACTATCATCTTTCAACTTAGTTTTCTCTAGGAACATATCAAAAATAAAATAGGGGAGCTAAACGCGAGCTATTGATCTACAACATATATATGCTAATACTATCAGGACTAAGTTCATGATAAATTAAAGTTCAATTAATCATATTACTTAAGAACTCCCGCTTAGGTAGACATCCCTCTAATCCTCTAAGTGATCACGTGATCCATATCAACTAAACCATGTCCGATCATCACGCGAGATGGAGTAGTTTCAATGGTGAACATCACTATGTTGATCATATTTACTATATGATTCACGCTCGACCTTTCGGTCTCCATGTTCCGAGGCCATATCTGTTATATGCTAGGTTCGTCAAGTTTAACCTGAGTATTCCACGTGTGCAACTATTTTGCACCCGTTGTATTTGAACATAGAGCCTATCACACCCGATCATCACGTGGTGTCTCAGCACGAAGAACTTTCGCAACGGTGCATACTCAGGGGGAACACTTTATACTTTGATAATTTAGTGAGGGATCATCTTATAATGCTACCGTCAATCAAAGCAAGATAAGATGCATAAAAGATAAACATCACATGCAATCAAAATATGTGACATGATATGGCCATCATCATCTTGTGCCTTTGATCTCCATCTCCAAAGCATCGTCATGATCTCCATTGTCACCGGCATGACACCATGATCTCCATCATCTTGATCTATATCAATGTGTCGTCACATGGTCGTCTCTCCAACTATTGCTCTTGCAACTATTGTTATCGTATAGCGATAAAGTAAAGCAATTATTTGGAGCTTGCATCTTATGCAATAAAGAGACAACCATAAGGCTTCTGCCAGTTGCCGATAACTTCAATAAAACATGATCATCTCATACAACAACTTATATCTCATCACATCTTGACCATATCACATCACAACATGCCCGGCAAAAACAAGTTAGACGTCCTCTACTTTGTTGTCGCAAGTTTTACGTGGCTGCTACGGGCTGAGCAAGAACTGTTCTTACCTACGCATCAAAACCACAACGATAGTTCGTCAAGTTAGTGATGTTTTAACCTTCTCAGGGACCGGGCGTAGCCACACTCGATTCAACTAAAGTTGGAGAAACTGACACTCGCCAGCCACCTGTGTGCAAAGCACGTCGGTAGAACCAGTCTCGCGTAAGCGTACGCGTAATGTCGGTCCGGGCCGCTTCATCCAACAATACCACCGGACCAAAGTATGACATGCTGGTAAGCAATATGACTTATATCGCCCACAACTCACTTGTGTTCTACTCGTGCATATGACATCTACGCATAAAACCAGGCTCGGATGCCACTGTTGGGGAACGTAGTAATTTCAAAAAAATTCCTACGCACACGCAAGATCATGGTGATGCATACAATGAGAGGGGAGAGTGTTGTCCACGTACCCTCATAGACCGAAAGCGGAAGCGTTAGCACAACACGGTTGATGTAGTTGTACGTCTTCACGATCCGACCGATCAAGTACCGAACATACGGCACCTCCGAGTACAGCACATGTTCAGCCCGATGACGTCCCTCGAACTCTGATCCAGCCGAGTGTTGAGGGAGAGTTTTGTCAGCACGACGGCGTGGTGATGATGATGATGTTCTACCGACGCAGGGCTTCGCCTAAGCACCGCTACAGTATTATCGAGGTGGATTATGGTGGAGCGGGGCACCGCACACGGCTAAAAGATCAAATGATCACTTGTTGTGTCTATGGGGTGCCCCCCTGCCCCCGTATATAAAGGAGCAAGGGAGGAGGAGGCCGGCCCTAGGAGGGGCGCGCCAAGGGAGTAGGATTCCTACTCCTAGTAGGAGTAGGTTTCCTCCTTTCCTAGTCCAACTAGGAGAAGGGGGGAAAGGAGGGGAATGGAGAAGGAAGGGAGAGAGGGCCGCGCCCCAAACCCCTTGTCCAATTCATACTGGGCTTGGGAGGGGCGCGCGCCACCTCCTGGCTGCTGCCTCTCCTTCCCTCTAAGGCCCATTAAGGCCCAATACTACTTCCACGTATTCTCGTAACTCACCGGTACTCCGAAAAATACCCGAATCACTCGGAACCTTTCCGATGTCCTAATATAGTCGTCCAATATATCGATCTTTACATCTCGACCATTTCGAGACTCCTCGTCATGTCCCCGATCTCATCCGTGACTCCGAACTACCTTCAGTACATCAAAATACATAAACTCATAATATAACTGTCATCAAACTTTAAGCGTGCGGACCATACGGGTTCGAGAACAATGTAGACATGACCGAGGCACGTCTCCGGTCAATAACCAATAGCGGAACCTGGATGCTCATATTGGCTCCCACATATTCTACGAAGATCTTTATCGGTCAGACCGCATAACAACATATGTTGTTCCCTTCGTCATCGGTATGTTACTTGCTCGAGATTCGATCATCGGTATCTCAATACCTAGTTCAATCTCGTTACCGGCAAGTCTCTTTACTCGTTCCGTAATACATCATCCCGCAACTAACTCATTAGTTGCAATGCTTGCAAGGCTTATAGTGATGTGCATTACCGAGTGGGCCCAGAGATACCTCTCCGACAATTGGAGTGACAAATCCTAATCTCGAAATATGCCAACCCAACAAGTACCTTTGGAGACACCTGTAGAGCACCTTTATAACCACCCAGTTACGTTGTGACATTTGGTAGCACACAAAGTGTTCCTCCGGTAAACGGGAGTTGCATAATCTCATAGTCATAGGAACATGTACAAGTCATGAAGAAAGCAATACAACATACTAAACGATCAAGTGCTATGCTAACGTAATGGGTCAAGACAATCACATCATTCTCTTAATGATGTGATCCCATTAATCAAATGACAACACATGTCCATGGCTAGGGAACTCAACCATCTTCGATTAACGAGCTAGTCAAGTAGAGGCATACTAGTGACACTCTGTCTCTCTATGTATTCACACATGTATTATGTTTCCGGTTAATACAATTATAGCATGAATAATAAACATTTATCAGGAAATAAGGAAATAAATAATAACTTTATTATTGCCTCTAGGGCATATTTCCTTCACTAGTGACAAGCATTAAGCATAGCAAAGTCATAATAACATCAATCTCACAACATAGTGGATACTAGGGACAAACCCTGACAAAACTAACTCGATTACATGATAAATCTCATCCAGGGGGTAGGCGCGCCCCCCACCCTCGTGGACAGGGTGTGTGCGGTGTCAAAACCGGCGGATCTCGGGTAGGGGGTCCCGAACTATGCGTCTAAGGCGGATGGTAACAGGAGGCAGGGGACACGATGTTTTACCCAGGTTCGGGCCCTCTTGATGGAGGTAAAACCCTACGTCTTGCTTGATTATTCTTGATAATATGAGTAGTACAAGAGTTGATCTACCACGAGATCGGAGAGGCTAAACCCTAGAAGCTAGCCTATGGTATGATTGTATCTTGTCCTACGGACTAAAACCCTCCGGTTTATATAGACACCGGAGGGGGGCTAGGGTTACACAAGGTCGGTTACAAAGGAGGAGATATACATATCTGTATTGTCTAGCTTGCCTTCCGTGCCAAGTAGAGTCCCATACGGACACGGGACGAAGTCTTCAATCTCGTATCTTCATAGTCCAACAGTTCGGCCAAAGGATATAGTCCGGCCGTCCGGAGACCCCCTAGTCCAGGACTCCCTCAGTAGCCCCTGTACCAGGCTTCAATGACGATGAGTCCGGCGCGCAGTGTTGTCTTTGGCATTGCAAGGGGGTTCCTCCTCCGAATACACCACGGAAGAGTTTGAATACAAGGATAGTGTCCGACCCTGCAAAATAAGTTCCACATACCACCGTAGAGAGAATAATATTTCCACAAATCTAGTCTGCTGACACGTTTTGGCAGCATGACATCATGCCACGGCCTGGTAATCATTTGAACCGTTTCTCTTTAACCAGCCCCGCACATAACGCGAGGCGGTTTCTTGACACGTCTTGTCAAAGCAGAGATCGTGTTCCCTTTATTACGGGATTCTCATTAATACGGACGTGGGTAACCCAACCATGCCTAGGACTCCTAGACCTTAGGCAAGTCCCAAACGGCCACGAGGTGGACGCTTGATATTTACCTTCTTTATAAAGGGACAAGGCTTTTATTTTTTTTTCCTCCCGTGCTCAATCGAATCCTTCCCCCGCCTCGAGTTCTAACACCCAAAGCCAAGGTCAGGTGCTTCGGACCTTCAATCATGTCCGAATCCAGCCTTCAAGGCCGGTGGATGTCTTCCTCCGTCATGGAGGAGGACATCAAGAAGTTGAGGGAGGCCAGATATCTGACCGCCTAAATTTCGCATAGGCTGCCCACCCGAGGGCAGGTCATCCCTACTCCCGAACCCAATGAGAGCGTTGTGTTTGTCTCCCACTTCCTCCGAGGACTAGGCCTCGCTCTGGATCCCTTTGTCAGGGGTCTTATGTTCTATTACGGGCTGGATTTTCATGATCTGGCACCGGATTCCCTTCTTCACATCTTGTCATTTATTATCGTTTGTGAGGCCTTCCTCCGCATTACCCCTCACTTCGGCCTGTGGCTCAAGACCTTCGATGTGAAGCTGAAGATGGTTGAGGGGCAGTACGCGGCGTGCGGAGGTGCTCTAATAAGCAAAATTGCTGACGCTCCATGGCCAAAGGGTTCCTTTCCAGAGGTGTCCGGATTGTGGCAACAGGAGTGGTTTTACGTCACAGCTCCCCGAAGTGCCAAGTGGGTAGCTCCCCCCATCTTTTGCTTGGGCCCTCCACCACAACTGATGTCATGGATCCGCAGGGGGCTGAGCTGGGGTCCAGCCAAGGACGTGCCAATACTGCAGAGCCGTATCCGAGATCTCTTCAAGGGAGATTTCAGTCTGGTTATGGTAATGCAAGTTATGCTGGTTCGTCGGGTCCAGCCTTGCAAACGCTGGCCCCTCCGCATGTGGGAATTCAACCCGGAAGGACCGTGCACTATTTAGAATTTCCTCGGCATGAAGCACAAGGAGATGTACAAATCGTTCTTCGGACCCCAAATAGAGTGTCCGGACACTACCGAGGACGTGGGCCTGAGCAGCAACCGCACCGCTGCCCAAGTAAGTAATCCCATGGCCGAACACACTGTCCTTTTATTTATCATGACATCATTCTGAAGAATTGCTCTTTGACCAGGACTAGATAACAAAGGCGGAGATGATCCGGTGTTCGGCCCCCCTTCCTGAAGGCTTGGACAATCCGGTGCTGGAAAAGATGCTCGAGCCAGCACCTTGTCTGGTGCCCTCAAAGGAAGATGAAGAGGGGAATAAAGAGGGCGAAAGTGGGCCTCCATCGCTACCTATTCCAACCAAGGGAATGAGCGCCTCCGCGAGGGAGGATAACCAAAGGGAAGAATCTGACATTCTCTCTCCCTGAGGAAGGAAGAGGACTACCTCTGAAGATCCGGAAACCAAGGTTTCCAAACGGGAGAAGAAATCTCCGCCAGAGGGTCCTGCCTCAGAGGGTGTTCTTGCGGCACAATGTCCGCGTGGGGATCAGCCCTCTAACGAGTTGTAAGTAATCAAAAAGTACTTAATAGTGAAGATATCCTACCTTACTTCTGAGGAAAATAACCGAAGCATTTATCTTGCAGTTCGGATCTTAGCCCTTCTTAGCAGAGCTCGTCTTCGGGGGATCTTCTTCCAGAGATGATGGAGAGCAAAATGCCTCCCCCTGCCACACCGCCTCACGAGGCGGGCGACCCCAACATGTCGTCGCGGAGGGTTTCTCCTGATCCGGCAAGGCCAGAAGGTAATCCTATGGCCACCTGAAGTCCCTAGTATCCGGCTCTCGAAGAGAGCAATCAAAAGAGTCCAGCACCATCTGGTATGCGGTCGGACGTACTAAGGGATCTGCTAGAGCGAGCGACTATCTCAGAAGAGCACCGTACGTTGATGGGTACGGTGATTGAAAGGATTTCGTCCGCCGAAAGCGGGTTGCATGAAGCCTTTATGAGTCTACTGGCGGGTTTTGAGGTACGTGAAATGATGCACATTTTTGACAGTACCACACATTTTTAGGTGTGCCCTGTGTAGATAGTAGCCCCTGAGACTCTGGTTGTCATCGAGAACGGCGGCAAACAGAGGACCGTAGTCCCAGGTAATAACCAGACCGCCTTTATGTGCAGGTGGTTGAAGCTCCGGTGGCTAGCCGGACTGATGGGTATGCCAAACTAAAGCGGCAGCTGGATGCGGCAGATGCCGACATCGTGCTTGTCAACAAACGGCTTGACGAGGCACAGGGTTAGTGATTTTTCTGGTGAATGTCACAAAGTAAGAGCAGCATGATGCCAGCATCTTTAATATGTTGTGACTGCAGATGGAGCTGCCACCGTGGAGACCCTTCGGGCGGAGCTTGCCCGAGCCAAGGAGCAAGCAAGGAGTAGTAATGCGGCCGCTTTAAAGGCGGCCAAAGAGTTAAGGGGCAAACAGGCTGCACATTGCGGAGCAAAGAAAAAATTGCCAAGATGGCCGTGGAGTTAAAAGATGTTGCTGACAGTTACCGGCTTCTTGAAGAAGAAAATCGGGTGAAGGCGACGGAACTGGAGAAGATATGGGTGGCTGCCAAGGAGGCCCGCTCCAAAATTAGAGCGACGAAGGAGGAGCTGAATCAAGCTGCGGATATCGTTTCTGGGAGGCCCTTCTTGTTGCGGACTAAGTTCGGAGATCCGAAATATGCTCCTCTGGACCGGCTATGGAGTTCTGCGGATGAGCACATGGATTTGGCTGCGAGTGTTGCGGATGTGACCAAGTACTTCAAGGATCAGAAGGGTCCTGAAGTGGAGAAGTTGTTCTGGTCACAGTTTCACCCTCCAGTCCGTCCGCTGTTGCTGAATGAGCGATCAACCGGCTGGGCCGATCTCCATAGATTGTCCGGACTGGCCATGAGGTCCATTGTGGATCATTTGTGGCCAGGAGGGCCAAGGCCGAATAGCTACTTTAGCTTAGTGCAATAATTCCTTGGCGCTGTGCCACGCATCGATGTTGTAAAGAGGTCGGCATGCATAGAAGGCTCGTGGATGGCCATTGCCCGTGTCAAAACATACTGGGCGGAGATGGATGCCACCACTGTTGTGGCACAGGGTTCGGCCATGGGCCGAGTGGCTGTCGAGCACTACTTTGAAGAAGTTCTTGAAGGCACTGGTTCGATAGAGGCTCAATGCTTGAAGAATATTATGTTTGAGTGACATGAATTCCCATTGTAAAAACAATGTTTTATTGAATTTATCAAGGCTGTATTTATACTTTTGCCCAAAAGTGCTATGATGCCTCCTATGCGGCCGTTTATGTATATATGTATATAACCTGAAAGATTGCAGTCGTCGGCTTTAGCCCCCACGCATATAATGCGGGGGTGTTCGCAGAAGACGCATGTTCACACTTGATCCAACGTCTTGGTCCATTAAGGAGGTGATAGCGCAGTGAACTAGGAAACCGGACTATAATGCTTTAACACTTTCACTTAGCCAGAGGAGTTTGACAGTGGGGCTACTATATAGCCCCTGGTGGCTCCGCACTCATCCGAATTCGGGGTGCGTACATGCCTGGCCGGGAAACGGACCTTCGTTAAAGCGGAGGAATCCCGAAGATTCCACTAGGTCAATGAGTGGTTGACCAGTCTCACGCTATATCATGACAGTCAGTTTTCGGCTTTCTCTACTGAGGTGCTCGTCCGGATGAACCAGGGCACAATCGCAGTAGTTCTCCTGGTGCCGCCTTAGCCGATAGAGCAGAACGAAGGTAGCAAAACACAGGAGCCAGGCAAACCCAACATTTCACCAAAGACATGATTCGGAGCTGATGCATATAAGGCCAAACTCGCGACGCCGAACACTCCCTAAGGTATTCGGTCTTTATGATGTAAAGCGGGCCTAAACAGTGCCCTTTGTAATAATCCCCTGGTGTCCAGGTACATGCAATATTCTGACGTGGCCACATGCCAATACGTCAGCATCCTTCTCAATTTTACTGAGAATCTGAGGGATGTGTATCAACAAGAGATAGTAAAAAAGGTTTACGCAGGGTCTTAATCTAAAAAGAATCCTTGGAACGGGTCCCTGCTGCACGTTTGCGCCTGTGTCTCCGTTGTGCCGTATTCTGGATGGGTGTAGCACGATGGTCGTCTGAAAAAGAGAGGAACTTAATTGAAAAGTTGCCATGCAAAAGGTAAGTTATACTAAATAAACAATATATAGTTCAAAATGAGTAAAGTTGAGCCTGATTGCCACTTGTGCGCGCGCGTTGAGCCCCTTGTATTGTAATAGGGGTATAGCCATCAAACATGTATCAATTACATATAGCTGCACCGGACTCGTCCAACCGTGTCCGTGGTCATAACGACCTGTCAGATGCTTTAGTTGGTGAGGCCATTTAGTGTGCGGCTGCCGAGGCAGCCGCACGGTCTTCCGCGCGCAAGGAGCGCTCAATATTTCCATTTACTGTAATGATGCCACGTGGACCGAGCATCTTAAGCATGAGGGAAGCATAATGCGGTATTGCGTTAAAGCGAGCGAAAGCTTCACGTCCGAGTAGTGCTTGATAGCCACTTTGGAATGGAGCGATGTGGAAGGTTAAATTTTCGCTGCGGAAGTTATCGGGGAAGCCGAATATAACCTCTAGTAGCAGGGAGCCCGTGCAATGGGATTCTGGGCCTAGCGTTACTCCTTTAAAGGTAGTATTGCTATGGCTAATTTTTGTTGGGTCTATCCCCATTTTCTGGACTGTGTCCTGATATATCAGGTTTAAACTACTGCCGCCATCCATCAGGACTCTTGTGAAGTGGTATCCGTCAATTATCGGGTCTAACACCAAGGCAGCCCATCCTGCACGCCGGATACTTGCCGAGTAATCCCGATGGTCGAAGGTGATCGGTTGGGACGACCAGTGGCAGAACTCGGCTATGATAGGCCCTGGGACATGTGTCTCTAGGAGTGCTCCTTTGTTTCTCCCCTTTGTCACGTGTAACACATTTACTGTTTTAACTTCTGGTGGGAATTTCTTTTGTTCCCCAGTGCTTTGCTTGCGAGGCTCGTCCTCGTCTTTGCTTGGTGTATCCTGCCCCTTATGTTCAGCGTTGAGCTTGCCGGACTGCTTGAAAACCCAACATTCTCTATGGATGTGATTTGCAGGCTTATCGAGGGTGCTGTGGATCTTACATATGTTATCCAAAATCTTGTTTAGGCTGGACAGTTCATCTCTGTTGCCTTTGGAGGGCAGCTTTTGCTGACCTAGCCGAGAGCTTCTGAATCTGGCGTTTACCGTCGTGCTCTTCAGGCTGTCTTCTTTATTCCGGCGCTTGTTTTTGATGCGTCGTGGTTTCCCGTTTTTGTCCCTGACTTCGGATGTACTTGGTTCGCTGGTGCTGCACCGGGCTAACCAGCTGTCCTCGCCCGCGCAAAAGCGGGTCATGAGGCTTGTTAATACTGCCATTGTTCTTGGCTTTTCTTGGCCGAGGTGTCTGGCGAGCCATTCGTCTCGAATGCTCTGCTTGAAAGCTGCTAAGGCTTCAGCGTCCGGACAGCTAACTATTTGGTTCTTTTTAGTGAGAAACCTGTTCCAAAGCTTTCGGGCTGACTCTCCAGGCTGTTGAGTTATATGACTTAAATCGTCTGCATCCGGTGGTCGGACATAGGTCCCTTGAAAATTTGCCCAAAAAGCGTCTTCGAGCTCTTCCCAGCTTCCAATGGAGTTTTCGGGGAGGCTTTTATGCCAGTGCCGAGCTGGCCCTTTGAGCTTGAGGGGTAAGTACTTGATGGCTTTGAGATCATCTCCTCGAGCCATATGGATATGGAGGATGTAGTCCTCAATCCAGACCTCAGGGTCTGTCGTTCCGTCGTACGCCTCTATGTTTACGGGTTTGAATCCCTCTGGAAATTCATGGTCCAGCACCTCATCGGTGAAACATAGGGGGTGTGTGGCACCCCTGTATTTGGGTGTACCATGGTGTTGGGATGTTTGTTGTGTTGCATTGCAAGCTGGAGCGCGCTTGCATGGCCCGTAGATGGATCTGGTTGCGCCATCCTTTTGATGCGAGCCCTCACGTGGATCACGTACTGGCTTATGTGCGGCGTCGTTTGCCGCTCTATGTTGGCCACGAGGTCGTCTATCCGACCAGATGGCCACTTTGTTTTTTGGTTGCGGGGGATCTAAGTCCTCCTCATCGAATTCAGGTAGCAACTTTCGCTTTGGATAGCTCTTGGTGTGGCGATTACCGCCGTACTTCGCTGCAGTGTTGAGTACTTCACTCCACCTGATTCTGAGTGTGTCTTGTGCAGCCCTGAGCCTTTGCTTCTGCTTTTTCAGACTCCTCGCAGTGGCAACCAGCCTTTGATGGGCATTCTGTTGCTCCAGGTGCATGTCTGGTGTGATGTCGTCCGGACTGTTATCTTCGACGGGGTCGGGTTGTTCGGTTTGATTCTCCGTGTTGCCCTGGTCGGGCGATGGTTCACCCTGCTCTATCGCTGGGTCTATATGATCATTGTTTCTGCCGAGGCGGGATTTGGAGCGGCGCTTATGCCGCCGCTTTGACTGCTTCTCGAGGGAACAACCCTTCGCTGCGTCCTTCCGTTCCTCGTCGTCGTTTTCTTTGGGTGTGTCCACCATGTATACATCATATGATGAAGTGGGCGTCCAATGCCCTGTGGGCAGTGGTTCCTGTTCGTCTCATGCATTGTCGTCCATACCGTCGATGTCTTTGGAGTCGAAGTCAAGCATGTTGGTCAAATCGTCGATAGTGGCTACTAAGTGGGTGGTGGGTGGGCAGCGAATTTCTTCGTCATCTACATCCCAATCCTGCCGAACATAGTTCAGCCCGGACACTCCTGACAGGGAGAGAGACCTTAATGAGTTCAGTATGTCGCCGAAGGGCGAGTGCTGAAAGATATCTGCGGAGGTGAACTCCATCATTGGCGCCCAATCGGATTCTATAGGCATGGGCGCAGGCGGTTTGGAGTCCGTGGACGGGGAAGAATCCGGTAGTTCGGCGTCATGGCTCCCGTGAAGGGTAAGGTCGATATTCGGCTCGATCGCCGCTGAGAATACGGCCTCCATGGCGGGGTCTATCCACCCGTCCATGGATGGCGCAATTGGCTCCGAATTGAGGGTCGGAGCGGTTGCCGATGCGGTCTCCTGAACACTGTCCGATGGTAGGGCCAAATCATGCTCATCGTGACCGTGTGGCGCACTCGGCAGGGGCTCGAATCCGTCGAAGATCAAGTCTCCGCGGATGTCGGCCGTGTAGTTTAAGCTTCCAAACCTGACTTGGTGGCCAGGGGCGTAACTCTCGATCTGCTCCAGATGGCCAAGCGAGTTGGCCCGCAGTGTGAAGCCACCGAATACAAAGATCTGTCCGGGGAGAAAAGTCTCACCCTAGACTGCATCGCTATCGATGATCGAAGGAGCCATCAAGCCTAATAGTGACGACACGGAGGAACTCTCAATGAAAGCACCAATGTCGGTGTCAAAACCGGTGGATCTCGGGTAGGGGGTCCCAAACTGTGCGTCTAAGGCGGATGGTAACAGGAGGCAGGGGACACGATGTTTTACCCAGGTTCGGGCCCTCTTGATGGAGGTAAAACCCTATGTCATGCTTGATTATTCTTGATAATATGAGTAGTACAAGAGTTGATCTACCACGAGATCGGAGAGGCTAAACCCTAGAAGCTAGCCTATGGTATGATTGTATCTTGTCCTACGGACTAAAACCCTTCGGTTTATATAGACACCGGAGGGGGCTAGGGTTACACAAGGTCGGTTACAAAGGAGGAGATATACATATCTGTATTGCCTAGCTTGCCTTCCACGCCAAGTAGAGTCCCATCCGGACATGGGACGAAGTCTTCAATCTCGTATCGTCATAGTCCAACAGTCCGGCCAAAGGATATAGTCCGGCTGTCCGGAGACCCCCTAATCCAGGACTCCCTCAGTGTACGGCCCCCTAACATGGATTCTTCTTCCAGTATTTTTTATATAATCCAAAAATAATCCCCGTTGATTTTCAGGTCATTCCCAGAACTTTTATTTCTACACAAAAATAACACCATGGCAATTCTGCTGAAAACATCATCAGTCCGGGTTAGTTCCATTCAAATCATGCAAGTTAGAGTCCAAAACAAGGGCAAATGTGTTTGGAAAAGTAGATACGGCGGAGACATATCACATCTCACGTGATGATCGGACATGGTTTAGTTGATATGGATCACGTGATCATTTAGATGACTAGAGGGATGTCTATCTAAGTGGGAGTTCTTAAGTAATATGATTAATTGAACTTTAATTTATCATGAACTTAGTACCTGATAGTATTTGCATGTCTATGTTGTTGTAGATCAATGGCCCGTGCTACCGTTCCCTTGAATTTTAATGCGTTCATAGAGAAAGCTAAGTTGAAAGATGATGGTCGCAACTACACGGACTGGGTCCGTAACTTGAGGATTATCCTCATTGTTGCACAGAAGAATTACATCCTGGAAGCACCGCTAGGTGCAAGACCCACTGCGGGACCAACTCCGGATGTTATGAACGTCTGGCAGAGCAAAGCTGATGACTATTCGATAGTTCAGTTGCCATGCTTTACGGCTTAGAATCGGGACTTCAAAGACGTTTTGAACGTCATGGAGCATACATGTTCCAAGAGTTGAAGTTAATATTTCAAGCAAATGCCCGAGTTGAGAGATATGGAGTGTCCAATAAGTTCTACAGCTGCAAAATGGAGGAGAATAGTTCTGCCAGTGAACATATACTCAGAATGTGTGGGTACCACAACCACTTGACTCAACTGGGAGTTAATCTTCCTGATGATAGTGTCATTGACAGAGTTCTTCAATCACTGCCACCAAGCTACAAAAGCTTCATGATGAACTATAATATGCAAGGGATGGATAAGACAATTCCCGAGCTCTTCGCGGTGCTAAAGGCTGTGGAGGTTGAAATCAAGAAGGAGCATCAAGTGTTGATGGTTAACAAGACCACTAGTTTCAAGAAAAAGGGCAAAGGGAAGAAGGGGAACTTCCAGAAGAACGGCAAGCAAGTTGCTGCTCAAGTGAAGAAGCCCAAGTCTGTACCTAAGCCTGAGACTGAGTGCTACTACTGCAAAGGAACTGGTCACTGGAAGCGGAACTGCCCCAAGTATTTGGCGGATAAGAAGGATGGCAAAGTGAAAGGTATATTTGATATACATGTTATTGATGTGTACCTTACTAATGCTCGTAGTAGCGCTTGGGTATTTGATACTGGTTCTGTTGCTCATATTTGCAACTCGAAACAGGGGCTACGGATTAAACAAAGATTGGCTAAGGACGAGGTGACGATGCGTGTGGGAAATGGTTCCAAAGTCGATGTGATCGCCGTCGGCGCGCTACCTCTACATCTACCGTCGAGATTAGTTTTAGACCTAAATAATTGTTATTTGGTGCCAGCGTTGAGCATGAACATTATATCTGGATCTTGTTTGATGCGAGACGGTTATTCATTTAAATCAGAGAATAATAGTTGTTCTATTTATATGAGTAATATCTTTTATGGTCATGCACCCTTGATGAGTGGTCTATTTTTGTTGAATCTCGATTGTAGTGATACACATATTCATAATATTGAAGCCAAAAGATGCAAGGTTAATAATGATAGTGCAACTTATTTGTGGCACTGCGTTTAGGTCACACTGGTGTCAAGCACATGAAGAAACTCCATGCTGATGGGCTTTTGGAATCACTTGATGCTTGCGAACCATGCCTCATGGGCAAGATGACTAAGACTCCATTCTCCAAAACAATGGAGCGAGCAACTGACTTATTGGAAATAATACATACTGATGTATGTGGTCCGATGAGTGTTGAGGCTCGCGGTGGGTATCGTTATTTTCTGACCTTCACAGATGATTTGAGCAGATAGGTATATCTACTTGATGAAACATAAGTCTGAAACATTTGAAAAGTTCAAAGAATTTTAGAGTGAAGTGGAAAATCATCGTAATAAGAAAATAAAGTTTCTGTGATCTGATTGTGGAGGTGAATATTTCAGTTATGAGTTTGGTCTTCATTTGAAACAATGTGGAATAGTTTCGCAACTCACGCCACCTGGAACACCACAGCGTAATGTGTGTCTGAACATCGTAACCGTACTTTATTAGATATGGTGCGATCTATGATGTCTCTTATTGATTTGCCGCTATCATTTTGGGGTTATGCTTTAGAGACAGCTGCATTCATGTTAAATAGGGCACCATCTAAATCTGTTGAGACGACACCATATGAATTGTGGTTTGGCAAGAAACCTAAGCTGTTGTTTCTTACAGTTTGGGGCTGCGATGCTTATGTGAAAAAGCTTCAACCTGATAAGCTCGAACCCAAATCAGAGAAATGTGTCTTCATAGGATACCCAAAGGAGACTGTTGGGTACACCATCTATCACAGATCCGAAGGCAAGATATTCGTTGCTAAGAATGGATCCTTTCTAGAGAAGGAGTTTCTCTCGAAAGAAGTGAGTAGGAGGAAAGTAGAACTTGATGAGGTAATTGTACCTTCTCCCTTATTGGAAAGTAGTTCATCACAGAAATCAGTTCGACTGATTCCTACACCAATCAGTGAGGAAGCTAATGATGATGATCATGAAACTTCAGATCAAGTTACTACCGAACCTTGTAGGTCAACCAAAGTATGATCCGCACCAAAGTGGTACAGTAATCCTATTCTGGAGGTCATGTTACTTGACCATGACGAAAATACGAACTATGAGGAAGCGATGATGAGCCCAGCTTCCGCGAAATGGCTTGAGGCCATGAAATCTGAAATGCGATCCATGTATGAGAACAAAGTGTGGACTTTTTTTGACTTGCCCGATGATCGGCAAGCAATAGAGAATAAATGGATCTTCAAGAAGAAGACTGATGCTGACAGTAATGTTACTATCTACAAAGCTCGACTTGTTGCGAAAGGTTTTCGACAAGTTCAAGGGGTTGACTATGATGAGACCTTCTCACCTGTAGCGATGCTTAAGTCTGCCCGAATCATGTTAGAAATTGCGCATTTTATGATTATGAAATTTGGAAATGGATGTCAAAACTGCATTCCTTAATGGATATCTTAAAGAGTTGTATATAATGCAACCAGAAGGTTTTGTCGATCCAAAAGGTGCTAACAAAGTGTGCAAGCTGCAGCGATCCATTTATGGACTGGTGCAAGCCTCCCGGAGTTGGAATATACGCTTTGATAGTGTGATCAAAGCATATGGTTTTATAAAACTTTTGGAGAAGCCTGTATTTACAAGAAAGTGAGTGTGAACTCTGTAGCATTTCTAATATTATATGTGGATGACATATTATTGATTGGAAATAATACAGAATTTCTAGATAGCATAAAAGGATACTTGAATTAGAATTTTTCAATGAAAGACCTCAGTGAAGCTGCTTATATATTAGGCATCAAGATCTATAGAGATAGATCAAGACGCTTAATTGGACTTTCACAGAGCACATACCTTGATAAAGTTTTGAAGAAGTTCAAAATGGATCAGTCAAAGATAGGGTTCTTGCCTATGTTACAAGGTGTGAAGTTGAGTCAGACTCAATGCCTGACCACTGCAGAAGATAGAGAGAAAATGAAAGTCATTCCCTATGCCTTAGCCATAGGTTCTATCATGTATGCAATGTTGTCTACCAGACCTGATGTGTGCCTTGCTATAAGTTTAGCAGGGAGGTACCAAAGTAATCCAGGAGTGGATCATTGGACAGCGGTCAAGAACATCCTGAAATACCTGAAAAGGACTAAGGATGTGTTTCTCATTTATGTAGGTGACAAAGAGCTCGTCGTAAATGGTTACGTCGATGCAAGCTTTGACACTGATCCGGATGACTTTAAGTCACAAACCGGATACGTATTTATATTGAATGGTGGAGTTGTTAGTTGGTGTAGTTCCAAGCAGAGCGTCATGGCGGGATCTATGTGTGAAGCGGAGTACATAGATGCTTCGGAAGCAGCAAATGAAGGAGTCTGGATGAAGGAGTTCATATCCGATCTAGGTGTAATACCTAGTGCATCGGGTCCAATGAAAATCTTTTGTGACAATACTGGAGCAATTGCCTTGGCAAAGGAATCCAGATTTCACAAGAGAACCAAACACATCAAGAGACGCTTCAATTCCATCCGCGATCAAGTCAAGGAGGGAGACATAGAGATTTTCAAGATACATACGGATCTGAATGTTGCAGGCCCGCTGACTAAGCCTCTCTCACGAGCAAAACATGATCAGCACCAAGACTCCATGGGTGTTAGAATCATTACTATGTAATCTATATTATTGACTCTAGTGCAAGTGGGAGACTGAAGGAAATATGCCCTAGAGGCAATAATAAAGTTGTTATTTATATCTCCTTATATCATGATAAATGTTTATTATTCATGCTAGAATTTTATTAACTAGAAACTTAGTACATGTGTGAATACATAGGCAAACAGAGTGTCCCTAGTATGCCTCTACTTGACTAGCTCGTTAATCAAAGATGGTTAAGTTTCCTGACCATAGACATGTATTGACATTTGATGAACGGGATCACGTCATTAGGGAATGATGTGATGGACAAGACCCATCCGTTAGCTTAGCATAATGATCGTTTAGTTTTATTGCTATTGCTTTCTTCATGACTTATACATGTTCCTCTGACTATGAGATTATGCAACTCCCGAATATCGGAGGAACGCCTTGTGTGCTATCAAACGTCACAACATAACTGGGTGATTATAAAGATGCTCTACAGGTGTCTCCGATGGTGTTTGTTGAGTTGGCATAGATCGAGATTAGGATTTGTCACTCCGTGTATCGGAGAGGTATCTCTGGGCCCTCTCGGTAATGCACGTCACTATGAGCCTTGCAAGCAATGTGACTAATGAGTTAGTTACGAGATGATGCATTACAGAACGAGTGAAGAGACTTTCCGGTAACGAGATTGAACTAGGTATGATGATACCGACGATCGAATCTCGGGAAAGTAACATATCAATGACAAAGGGAACAACGAATGTCGTTATGCGGTTTGACCGATAAAGATCTTCGTAGAATATGTGGGAGCCAATATGAGCATCCAAGTTCCTCTATTGGTTATTAACTGGATATGTGTCACAGTCATGTCTACATAGTTCTCGAACCCGTAGGGTCCGCACGCTTAACATTCGATGACGATTTGTATTATGAGTTATGTGATTTGATGACCGAAGTTTGTTCGGAGTCCCAGATAAGATCACGGACATGACAAGGAGTCTCGAAATGGTCAAGACATAAAGATTGATATATTGGACGATGTTATTTGGACACCGTATGAGTTCCGAGAGGTACCGGGTAACTATCGGAGTGCCAGAGGGATATCGGAACTCTCTGGGGGAACTAATGGGCCTTCATGGGCCTTAGTGGAGAGAGAGAAGGGCCACAAGGGCCTGGCCACTGAGGGAGTCCTGGATTAAGGGGTCCTCAGACAGCCGTACTATATACTTTGGTCGAACTATTGGACTATGAAGATACAAGATTGAAGACTTTGTCTCGTGTCCGGGTGGGACTCTTCTTTGCGTGGAAGGAAAGCTTGGCAATTCGGATATGTAGATCTCCTCCCTTGTAACCGACTCTGTGTAACCCTAGCCCCCTCCGGTGTCTACATAAACCAGAGGGTTTAGTCCGTATGACAAGAACAATCATAATCATAGGCTAGCTTCTAGGGTTTAGCCTCTACGATCTCGTGGTAGATCAACTCTTGTAATACTCATATCATCAAGATAAATCAAGCAGGAAGTAGGGTATTACCTCCATCGAGAGGGCCCGAACCTGGGTAAACATTGTGTCCCCCGCCTCCTGTTACCATCAGCCTTAGACGCACAGTTCGGGACCCCCTACCTGAGATCTGCTGGTTTTGACACCGCAATTGGTGCTTTCATTGAGAGTTCCACTGTGCCATCACGTAAAGGCTTGATGGCTGCTTCAATCATCGGCAACGATGCGATCCAGGGTGATGTTTTTCTCCCCGGACAGATCTTCGTATTCGGCAGCTTCGTACTGCGGGCCAACTCGCTTGGCCATCTAGAGCAGATCGATAGCTACGCCCCTGGCCATCAGGTCAGATTTGGAAGATTGAACTACACTATCGATATCCGCGGAGACTTGATCTTCGACGGATTCGAGCTCATGTCAGACGCGCCGCACAGTCACGACGAGCATGACTTAGCTCTGCCATCGGACGGTGTTCGAGAGATCGCACCTGCGGTTACTCCGGCCCTCAATCCGGAGTAGATCGTGCCATCCGAGGACGGGTGGATGGACCCCGCCACGGAGGCCGCACACTCAACGGCGATAGAGCCGAATACTAACTTCACCTTCTATAAGACCTGTGTTACTGGACCCTTGGATTCGTCCCCGGTCACAGGCTCTGAACCACCTGCATCCGTGCCTATCCAATCTGATTGGGCACCGATCATGGAGTTTACCTCTGCAGATATTTTTCATCACTCGCCCTTGGGCGATGTGCTAGATTCATTGAGGTCTCTCTCCTTGTCAGGGGACCCTCGGCCGAACTATGTCTGGCTCGAGTGGGAAGCAAACGACGAAGGAATTCATTCCCCACCCACCACCCACTTAATAGCCACTGTCGATGACTTCACCGACATGCTTGATTTCGACTCCGAAGACATCGACGGTATAGACGATGATGCAGGAGAGAAACGCGAACCACCGCCCATAGGGCGCTGGACAGCCACTTCATCACATGATATATACATGGTGGATACACCCAAAGAAAACAATGACGAAGAACGGGAGGATGCAGTGAAGGATATTCCCCTCGAGAAGCAACCAAAGCGATGACGTAGGCGCCGCTCCAAATCCTACCCCAGTAAAAACAGCGATAACAGCGCAAGAAAGAATAATACCCCGGACGACTCCAAATGAAACGACGACCACATGGACCCGACGATGGAGCAGGACGAGCCAGCGGACGACGAACATAGTACAGAGCCGTTGTCCGATCACGACGACGCCGAGGGCAAAGCTCATCAACCTGTCTTCGGAGAGGAGAACAGTCCAGACGACGATGCACACATCATCCCGGAAAGGCACTTGGAACAAGAGAACCTCAATAGAAGGCTTATCGCCACCGCGAGGAGCCTGAAGAGACAGAAGCAAAGGCTTAAGGCCGCGCAGAATACGCTCAACAGCAGATGGAACAAAGTGCTTGACACTAAAGAAAAGTACGGCGGCAGTCGCCACACAAAGAGCTATCCAAAGCGCAAGCTGCTACCTGAATTCGACGATGAGGCCTTAGAGCCCATTCAGCTGAAAAATAAAACGGCCGATCAGCCGGACCGACCACCCCGTGGCCGCGACAAGGCGGCTAACGATGTCGCACACAAGTCAGCACGCGATTTACATGAAGACCTGAACAAAAAAGGCGTGTCGGGGTCCTGGGAACGGGGGTCCCCAGACTTGCTTGCCTGCGGCCCGTTGCGTGGCTGAGCCAGCAGGCCATATGACCCATCTTCACCAACAAGGCACCCAAGACCCTCGCGAGGGGCCAAGCCTCGCGAGGCGAATTACACGAGACCTCCTCCGGGGCGGCCTAGTCAGGCAGGCTCACGAGGAGCGGAGATATCAAGGCGAGGCGAACCTCACGAGGCTCTCGTGACATGAGCCATGACGATCGACACCAGGCGGGCGCCAGCGCGCGCATGATACGTCTCCAACGTATCTATAATTTTTTATTGCTCCATGCTATATTATCTACTGTTTTGGACATTATTGGGCTTTATTTTCCACTTTTATATTATTTTGGGGACTAACCTATTAACCGGAGGCCCAGCCCAGAATTGCTGTTTTTTTGCCTATTTTAGGGTTTCGAAGAAAAGGAATATCAAACGGAGTTCAAACGGAATGAAACCTTCGGGAACGTGATTTTCTCACAAAACATGATCCAGGAGACTTGGACCCTATGTCAAGAAACAAAGGAGGAGGCCACGAGGTAGGGGCGCGCCTACCCCCCCCCCAGGCGCGCCCTCCACCCTCGTGGGCCCCTGTTGCTCCACCGACATACTCCTTCCTCCTATATATACCTACGTACCCCCAAACGATCAGATACGGAGCCAAAACCCTAATTCCACCGCCGTAACTTCCTGTATCCACGAGATCCCATCTTGGGGCCTGTTCCGGAGCTCCGCCGGAGGGGGTATCCATCACGGAGGGCTTCTACATCAACACCATAGCCTCTCTGATGAAGTGTGAGTAGTTTACCTCAGACCTTCAGGTCCATAATTATTAGCTAGATGGCTTCTTATCTATTTTTGGATCTCAATACAATGTTCTCCCCCTCTCTTGTGGAGAACTATTCGATGTAATCTTCTTTTTGTGGTGTGTTTGTTGAGACCAATGAATTGTGGGTTTATGATCAAGTCTATCTATGAACAATATTTGAATCTTCTCTGAATTCTTTTATGTGTGATTGGTTATCTTTGCAAGTCTCTTTGAATTATGAGTTTGGTTTGGCCTACTAGATTGATCTTTCTTGCAATGGGAGAAGTGCTTAGCTTTGGGTTCAATCTTGCGGTGTCCTTTCCCAGTGACAGTAGGGGCAGCAAGGCACGTATTGTATTGTTGCCATCGAGGATAACAAGATGGGGTTTTTATCATATTGCATGAATTTATCCCTCTACATCATGTCATCTTGCTTAAGGCGTTACTCTGTTATTAACTTAATACTCTAGATGCATGATGGATAGCGGTCGATGAGTGGAGTAATAGTAGTAGATGCAGGCAGGAGTCGGTCTACTTGTCTCGGACGTGATGCCTATATACATGATCATACCTAGATATTCTCATAACTATGCTCAATTCTGTCAATTGCTCAACAGTAATTCATTCACCCACCGTAGAATACTTATGCTCTTGAGAGAAGCCACTAGTGAAACCTATGGGCCCCGGGTCTATCTTCATCATATTAATCTTCTAATACTTAGTTATTTCCTTTGCTTTTTACTTTGCATTTATCTTACTTTGCATCTTTATCATAAAAAATACGAAAAATATTACCCTATCATATCTATCGGATCTCACTCTCGTAAGTGACAGTGAAGGGATTGACAACCCCTTATCGCGTTGGTTGCGAGGAGTTATTTGCTTTGTGCAGGTACTAGGGTACGCGCGTGCAACCTCCTACTGGATTGATACCTTGGTTCTCAAAAACTGAGGGAAATACTTACGCTACTTTGCTGCATCATCCTTTCCTCTTCGGGGAAATCCAACGCAATGCTCAAGAGGTAGCAAGAAGAATTTCTGGCGTCGTTGTCGGGGAGGTTCGTGCAAGTCAAGATTTGACTTCCAACAACGAGCCATTTCTGGCGTCTACGCAAAAGTCAACATACCAAGTACCCATCACAATTCTTATCTCCCGCATTACATTATTTGCCATTTGCCTCTCGTTTTCCTCTCCCCCACTTCACCCTTGCCATTTTATTCGCCATCTCTCTCTCTATCCTCCCTCTCTTTCTCTATTTGCCTCTTTTTCCCGCTTGCTTTTTGTTTGCTTGTGTGTTGGATTGCTTGCTTGTCATGATGGCTCAATATAACACTAAATTGTGTGACTTTATCAATATCAACAACAATGATTTTATTAGCACTCCAATTGCTCCTCTTACCAATGCTGAATCTTGTGAAATTAATGCCGCTTTGCTGAATCTTGTTATGAAAGATCCGTTCTCCGGCCTTCGTAGTGAAGATGTCGCTACCCATATAAATAGCTTCATTGATTTGTGTGATATGAAAAAGAAGAAAGATGTGGATAATGACATTGTTAAATTGAAGCTATTTCCTTTTTCGCTTAGAGATCGTGCTAAAGCTTGGTTTTCGTCTTTGCCTAAAAATAGTATTGATTCTTGGAACAAGTGCAAAGATGCTTTTATCACTAAGTATTTTCCTCCCGCTAAGATCATCTCCCTTAGAAACGATATTATGAATTTTAAGCAACTTGATCATGAACATGTTGCACAAGCTTGGGAGAGGATGAAATTAATGATACGTAATTTCCCTACTCATGGTTTGAATTTGTGGATGATTATCCAAAAAATTATGCCGGATTGAATTTTGCTTCTAGAAATCTTTTAGATTCGGCTGCGGGAGGCACTTTTATGGAAATCACTTTAGGAGAAGCTACTAAACTCCTAGATAATATTATGGTTAATTATTCTCAATGGCATACTGAAAGATCTACTAATAAAAAGGTGCATGCGATAGAAGAAATTAATGTTTTGAGTGGAAAGATGGATGAACTTATGAAATTATTTGCTAGTAAGAGTGTTTCTTCTGATCCTAATGATATTCCCTTGTCTACTTTGATTGAGAATAATAATGAATCTATGGATGTGAATTTTGTTGGTAGGAATAATTTTGGTAACAACGCGTATAGAGGAAATTTTAATCCTAGGCCTTATCCTAGTAATCCCTCTAATAATTATGGTAATTCCTACAACAATTCTTATGGAAATTATAATAAGATGCCCTCTGATTTTGAATCTAGTATTAAAGAATTTATTACTTCGCAAAAGAATTTCAATGCTTTGATTGAAGAAAAATTGCTTAAGATTGATGATTTGGCTAGGAACGTTGATAGAATTTCTCTTGATGTTGATTTTTTGAAACTTAGATCTATTCCACATAAGCATGATATCAATGAGTCTCTCAAAGCCATGAGAATTTCCATTGATGAGTGCAAAGAAAGAACCGCTAGGATGCGTGCTAAGAAAGATGCCTTTATAAAAGCGTGTTCTTCTAGTTCTTATGAAAATAAAGATGAAGATCTAAAAGGTATTGATGTGTCCCCTATTAAATCTTTGTTTTGCAATATGAATCTTAATAATGATGGGACTGAATATGATCCACCTTTGCCTAAAAGGCATTCCAAAAATCGGAGTCTTTAGATCTTGATGCTAAATTTGATGAAAATGGGATCGAAGAAATTAAAACCCTAGATGTTGCTAAACCCACTATTTTGGATTTCAAGGAATTTAATTATGAAAATTGCTCTTTGATTAATTGTATTTCCTTGTTGCAATCTGTGCTAAATTCTCCTCATGCTTATAGTCAAAATAAAGCATTTACTAAACATATCGTTGGTGCCTTGATGCAATCTTATGAAGAAAAACATGAATTGGAAGTGTCTATCCCTAGAAAACTTTATGATGAGTGGGAACCAACTATTAAAATTAAGATTAAAGATCATGAGTTCTATGCTTTATGTGATTTGGGTGCTAGTGTTTCCACGATTCCAAAGACTTTGTGTGATTTGTTAGGTTTCCGTGATTTTGATGATTGCTCTCTAAACTTGCACCTTGCGGATTCCACTATTAAGAAACCTATGGGAAGAATTAATGATGTTCTTATTGTTGCAAATAGGAATTATGTGCCCGCAGATTTTATTGTTCTTGACATAGATTGCAATCCTTCATGTCCTATTATTCTTGGTAGACCTTTCCTTAGAACGATTGGTGCAATTATTGATATGAAGGAAGGAAAAATTAGATTCCAATTTCCGTTAAGGAAAGGCAAGGAACACTTTCCTAGAAATAAAATTAAATTACCTTTTGAATCTATTATGAGAGCCACTTATGGATTGCCTACCAAAGATGGCAATACCTAGATCTATCCTTGCTTTTTATGCCTAGCTAGGGGCGTTAAACGATAGCGCTTGTTGGGAGGCAACCCAATTTTATTTTTATTACTTGCTTTTTGCTCCTGTTTAGTAATAAATAATTTATCTAGCCTCTGTTTTGGTTGTGTTTTTTGTGTTTAATTAGTGTTTGTGCCAAGTAGAACCGTTGGGAAGACTTGGGGAAAGTCTTGATATCTTGCTGTAAAAAATAGAAACTTTAGCGCTCACGAGAACTGCTGCCATTTTTATTTGGAAAGTGCTATTTAGTTAATTCTTTTTGCAGATGATTAATAGATAAATTCCTCACGTCCAGCAATTTATTTTAGAATTTTGGGGTTCCAGATCTTGCGCTAGCTACAGATTACTACAGACTGTTCTGTTTTTGACAGATTCTATTTTTCGTGTGTTGTTTGCTTATTTTGATGAATCTATGGCTAGTAAAATAGTTATGCAACTATATGAAGACTCTCTAACATTTAATAATTTCATATCTTGATACTTTATTCAAACAGCAAGCAAAACAAAATAAAATGACATCTAAGAATAGCAAACATCAAGTGAAGAAGCAAAAACTTAGGATCAACCGATACTAACCGATAGTTGTTGAAGAAGAAAGGTGGGATGCCAACCGGGGCATCCCCAAGCTTAGACGCTTGAGAATTCTTGAAATATTATCTTGGGGTGCCTTGGTCATGCCCAAGCTTGAGATTTTGTGTCTCCTTAATTCCTCTCATATCATGGTCTCCCTAAATCTCACAAGCTTCATCCACACAAAACTCAACAAGGACTCGTGAGATAAGTTAGTATAAACCATTGCAAAAACCTTATCATACTATACTGTAGCAAATCACTAAAATTATCATTCAACATTGCATACTAAATGCCTATGCATATTTAATAGTCCTATCCTCAAATAAAATCATTAAAGAAGCAAACATATGCAAACAATGCAAACATAACAGCAATCTGCCTAAACAGGACAATCTGTAAAGAATGCAGAAACATATATACTTCCCTAGATCCAAAAATTATGAATGACAATTCCCACTGTAGTAAATTTATCAGATCTTAATATGCAAAAGGTTTCAACATTTTATCACATTCTTACTTTTCTAGGGAATTATTGCAACAGCGGTAAACTTTCTGTTTTCAAACAGCAACATGTGGACTTGTAAAATAGGCATAGTAAAGGCTATCAATGCCACTTTTATTGAAATAAAAGATGCAAAACATTTTTCTAAATGACAGCAAGCAAATTCTAAAAAAATAAATTGACGCTCCAAGCAAAACACATATCATGTGGTAAATAAAAATATAGCTCCAAGTAAAGTTACCGATGAACGAAGACGAAAGAGGGGATGCCTTCCGGGGCATCCCCAAGCTTAGGCTTTTGGTTGTCTTTGAATATTACCTTGGGGTGCCTTGGGCATCCCCAAGCTTAGGCTCTTGCCACTCCTTATTCCATAGTCCATCGAATCTTTGCCCAAAACTTGAAAACTTCACAACACAAAACTTAAAGTAGAGAATCTCGTGAGCTCCGTTAGCGAAAGAAAACAAAACACCACTTCAAGGTACTGTAATGAACTCATTATTTATTTATATTGGTGTTAAACCTACTGTATTCCAACTTCTCTATGGTTTATAAACTATTTTACTAGCCATAGATTCATCAAAATAAGCAAACAACACACGAAAAACAGAATCTTTCAAAAACAGAACAGTCTGTAGTAATCTGTGGCTAATGCAACATATGGAACCCCAAAAATTCTAAAATAAATTGCTGGACGTGAGGAATTTATCTATTAATCATATTAAAAAAGAATTAACTAAATATCACTCTTCAATAAAAAAAATGGCAGCAATTCTCGTGAGCGCTAAAGTTTCTGTTTTTTACAGCATGATCGCAAAGACTTTCCCCAAGTCTTCCCAAAGGTTCTACTAGGCACAAACACTAATTAAAAGCATAAAACCACATATAAACAGAGTCTAGATGAATTATTTATTAATAAACAGGAACAAAAAGCAAGGAACAATAATAAAATTGGGTTGCCTCCCAACAAGCACTATCGTTTAACGCCCCTAGCTAGGCATGATGATTTCAATGATGCTCACATAAAAGATAAGAATTGAAACATAAAGAGAGCATCATGAAGAATATGACTAGCACATTTAAGTCTAACCCACTTCCTATGCATAGGGATTTTGTGAGCAAACAACTTGTGGGAACAATAATCAACTAGCATAGGAGGGCAAAACAAGCATAACTTCAAAATTTTAAGCACATAGAGAGGAAACTTGATATTATTGCAACTCCTACAAGCATATATTCCTCCCTCATAATAATTTTCAGTAGCATCATGAATGAATTCAACAATATGACCAGCACCTAAAGCATTCTTTTCATGATCTACAAGCATAGAAAATTTACTAGTCTCCACATAAGCAAGATTCTTCTCATGAATAATAGTGGGAGCAAACTCAACAAGATAATTATCATGTGAGGCATAATCCAATTGAAAACCAAAATCATGATGACAAGTTTCATGGATATCATTATTCTTTATAGCATACAAGTCATCAAATAATCATCATAGATAGCAAATTTGTTCTCATAATCAATTGGAACCTCTTCCGGAATAGTGGATTCATCACAAAACAAAGTCATGACCTCTCCAAATCCACTTTCATCAATATAATCATCATAAATAGGAAGCATACTTTCATCATAATAAATTTTCTCATCAAAACTTGGGGGACAAAAAATATCATCTTTATCAAACATAGCTTCCCCAAGCTTGTGGCTTTGCATATCATTAGCATCATGGATATTCAAGGAATTTATACTAACAACATTGCAATCATGTTCATCATTCAAATATTTAGTGCCAAATATTCTAATGCATTCTTCTTCTAGCACTCGAGCACAATTATCGGAATCCTTATTCTCACGATAGATATTAAAAATATAAAGCGTATGAGGCAAACTTAATTCCATTTTTTTAATTTTCTTTTATAAACTAAACTAGTGATAAAACAAGAAACTAAAAGACTCGATTGCAAGATCTAAAGATATACCTTCAAGCACTCACCTCCCCGGCAATGGCGCCAAAAAAGAGCTTCATGTCTACTACACAACCTTCTTCTTGTAGATGTTGTTGGGCCTCCAAGTGCAGAGGTTTGTCGGACAGTAGCAAATTTCCCTCAAGTGGACGACCTAAGGTTTATCAATCCGTAGGAGGCGTAGGATGAAGATGGTCTCTCTCAAGCAACCCTGCAACCAAATAACAAAGAGTCTCTTGTGTCCCCAACACACCCAATACAATGGTAAATTGTATAGGTGCACTAGTTCGGCAAAGAGATGGTGATACAAGTGGTATATGGATAGTAGATAAAGGTTTTTGTAATCTGAAATTATAAAAACAGCAAGGTAACTAATGGTAAAAGTGAGCATAAACGGTATTGCAATGATAGGAAACAAGGCCTAGGGTTCATACTTTCACTAGTGCAAGTTCTCTCAACAATAATAACATAATTGGATCACATAACTACCCCTCAACATGCAACAAAGAGTCACTCCAAAGTCACTAATAGCGGAGAACGAACGAAGAGATTATGGTAGGGTACGAAACCACCTCAAAGTTATTCTTTCCAATCAATTCATTGGGCTGTTCCTATAAGTGTCACAAACAGCCCTAGAGTCAGTACTAGAATAACACCTTAAGACACAAATCAACCAAAACCCTAATGTCACATAGATACTCCAATGTCACCTCAAGTATCCGTGGGTATGATTATACGATATGCATCACACAATCTTAGATTCATCTATTCAACCATCACAAAGGACCTCAAAGAGTGCCCCAAAGTTTCTACCGGAGAATCACGACGAAAACGTGTGCCAACCCCTATGCATAGGTTCATGGGCGGAACCTGCAAGTTGGTCACCAAAACATACATCAAGTGAATCACGTGGTATCCCATTGTCACCACAGATACGCACGGCAAGACATACATCAAGTGTTCTCAAATCTTTAAAGACTCAATCCGATAAGATAACTTCAAAGGGGAAACTCAATCCATTACAACAGAGTAGAGGGGGAAGAAACATCATAGGATCCAAATATAATAGCAAAGCTCACGATACATCAAGATCGTATCACCTCGAGAACACGAGAGAGAGAGAGAGAGAGATCAAACACATAGCTACTGGTACATACCCTCAGCCCCGAGGGAGAACTACTCCCTCCTCGTCATGGAGAGCACCGGGATGATGAAGATGGCCACCGGAGAGGGATTCCCCCTCCGGCAGGGTGCCGAAACGAGTCTGGATTGGCTTTCGGTGGCTATGGAGGCTTCTGGCGGCGAAACTCCTGATCTATTGTGCTCCCCGATGTGTTTAGGGTATATGGAGATATATAGGCGGAAGAACTACGTCAGGGGGGCCACGAGGGGCCCACGAGGGTGGAGGGCGCGCCCCCTGCCTCGTGGCCTCCTTGTAGGTCCCCTGACATGCACTCCAAGTCTTCTGGGCTTCTTCTGATCCAAAAAGAAGTTCCGTGAAGTTTCAGGTTAATTGGACTCCGTTTGATTTTCCTTTTTTGCGATACTCTAAAACAAGGTAAAAACAGAAACTGACACTGGGCTCTAGGTTAATAGGTTAGTCCCAAAAATCATATAAAATAGCATATAAATGCATATAAAACATCCAAGGTTGATAATATAATAGCATGGAACAATCAAAAATTATAGATACGTTGGAGACGTATCATATATGAAAGTGACAAAACAAGAGACTCTCTATCATGAAGATTATGGTGCTAGTTTGAAGCACAAGTGTGGCAAAGGATAGTAACATTGTCCCTTCTCTCTTTTTCTGTCATTTTTTGGGGCCTTCTCTTTTTTTATGGCCTTTCTCTTTTTTATATAATTCCTCACTTGGGACAATGCTCTAGAAAATGATGATCATCACACTTCTATTTATTTACAACTCAATGATTACAACTCGATACTAGAACAAAAGATGACTCTATATGAATGCCTCCGGCGGTGTACCGGGATATGCAATGGACCAAGAGTGACATGTATGAGAGAATTATGAACGGTGGCTTTGCCACAAATACTATGTCAACTACATGATCATGCTAAGCAATATGACAATAATGAATGTGTCATGATAAACGGAATGGTGGAAAGTTGCATGGCAATATATCTCGGAATGGCTATGGAAATGCCATAATAGGTAGGTATGGTGGCTGTTTTGAGGAAGATATAAGTAGGTTTATGTGTGAAAGAGCGTATCATATCATGGGGTTTGGATGTACCGGCAAAGTTTGCGCCAACTCTCAATGTGAGAAAGGGCAATGCACGGTACCGAAGAGGCTAGCAAGGATGGAAGGGTGAGAGTGCGTATAATCCATGGACTCAACTATAACGCCCGGATAATTAGGCTACAGTAAAACTCTTCTAATGATGCCATGTCATCAGTGTTACTGTGGCTAACCAAGTGGTAGTTCAAAATCAATGCTAATTCAAAATATGAATTAGTGACAAATACCCTAAGTTTTCAAAAGTCAAAGCGAAAATGTTCGGGGGTTGCCAAATATTGCACTGGTAATTAAGGTGAAGCAAACACCATTTTATAAAATGCCTAAATGCCCTAAAACTAAATAAAACAGAAAGGGAAAATAAATAAAAGAAAGAAATTACAAAAAAACAAAAAAGGGGGGAAGCCCCCTGGACCAGGCAGCCCAACCCACCCGCACGGCCACCGCCCAACCCCCTGGCCCGCAGCCAGCCTGGCCGGCCCAGCCGGCCCAGCTCCCGCACCGCGTCCCCTTCCCCTGTTCCCCTGACCCGGGTCGGAACAGGGCGCGTCCCAGCCGAACCCCCCCTCGCCGGCGACGAGACGAGGGGATAAGGTCGCCACGACGCGCCCCCTCGGTTTCCCCTCCCCACTCGCCCCCACACTCGCCTCGGTCCCTGCACTCCCCCCTCCAGATCCACCGCACCTCGCCCCCTCGTTCCCCACGGCAACCGAGCGCCACCATGGCCTCGTCGCCGTAGTACTCGCGGCCACCGCGACCTCCACGCCCTTCCGACGCGTCCGCACGCTCCGCCTCCCTTGACTACGCCTCCACGTCAAGACGCAGGACGCCGAGCACCATCGAACGCTGCCCCAACCTCGTCTTCTTCCTCGGATCCCCGACGCATCTCCGACGAGCGCCGTCGACTCTCCGGCTACTAAACTCCCAAGGGCCATCTTGCGTGCCGCACGGTGAGCTTCTCCTCCCCCTGCTGCTCTTCGTTGGCCCCCTAGCGCTCTGTATCCAGCCGCCGCCATTGCCGAGGCTCTGGTCGCCACGGCGTACCTCGCCGCCGTCGTCACGCACGCCCGAACTCGCCGTTGCACTCCTGGGGTTCCTAGGAGCCCAACGCGCCCGCGCAATAGCCTTCCCGTGCCTACTAGCGCATTTCTCGTCGGGGACCCGACCGCGCCGCCGCCTGCGCGCGTCGTCGGCGCCCTTCCGGTGACCAAATGGTCACGGGGCCGAGCCCTTTGTGCTCTGTGTGTCGCGCAGGTCCACCCTAGCCTTCCCATTCGCCCCGAAGCGCGCTGTGTCGCCATCTTCATTTCACGCCCGAACCACCTCGCCGCCGACGAGCTCGTGGCGCTCGACTCCGGCCACCACCGCCTCTACAACCACCCCCACTCACTCCGCCGTCGTCTTGCCGTTCGAACGCGACCGGTCCCGCTCGATTTGGTGCCCTATGGGCGAAACCCGCCACTCTCCCGAGCCACGCCGCCGCGGAAACGGACTCGCCGGCGTCTAAACGCCGGCCGACTGATGTGGCATGCGTGGGGTCCACCCCCTGGGTCACTGCCTGTGGGCCTGGGGGCCCCAACTGGCCAAGTTGACCGGGTCAACTACGCTGATGTGGCAGCTACTGCCACTGACATGCGGGCCCACGTGAGTTAAAACATTTTTGTAAATAGATAAAATGCTAATTATTTCATTAATTAATTTAATTAACTAAACAGTCACTGACTAAAGGGTCCCACCCACTAATTAACCCAATTATTAGTCTAAAACCCCCTTGTTATTACCCTGTCAATGACATGTGGGTCCCACTGGACCCACCTGTCTGGTTTGACTGGTCAACCGACCAGTTGACCTGCTGACATCACTCTGATGTCATGCCTACGTCATCACACACTGTTTTGGATAATGTTGATTTAAATTAATTAAATAAATTCCAGAAAATGATTAAATCTTTAGAAAATCATATCTTTTAATCCGTAACTCGGATGAAAATACTTTCTACATGAAAGTTACTCAAAACGACGTGACGAATCCGGATACGCAGTCCGTTCGTCCGCCACACACCCCTAACCTATCGAACCCGCAACTTTCCCCCTCCGGCTCCTCTGCCCGAAAACACGAAACACCGGGGATATTTTCCCGAATGTTTCCCCCCTTAACCGGTACCACCTCATACCACGCTAGGGCACGCCTAGCATCGTTACTTGTCTTGTCATGCATTGATATGCATCTGTTTACATGGTATTCATTGTTTCTTCCCCCCCTCTTCTCTCCGGTAGACTACGAGACCGACGCTGCTGCTGCCCAGTTCGACTACGGAGTTGACGACCCCTCTCTCTTGCCAGAGCAACCAGGCAAGCCCCCCCCCCCCTTGATCACCAGATATCGCCTACTCTTCTCTATACTGCTTGCATTAGAGTAGTGTAGCATGTTACTGCTTTCCGTTAATCCTATTCTGATGCATAGCCTGACCTTGTTGCTACATCTGTTGACACCTTACATGCAATCCTAAATACTTAGTATAGGATGCTAGTTTATCATCATTGGCCCTACATTCTTGTCAGTCTGCCTTGCTATACTATTGGGCCGTGATCACTCGGGAGGTGATCACGGGTATATACTATACATACATACATACTATACAGATGGTGACTAAAGTTGGGTCAGCTCGAAGAGTACCCGCGAGTGATTCACGGATTGGGGGCTGAAAGGACCTTTGTCCCGACGGCCCTCTGTGTGGATCTTTGTGGCGGAGCGACAGGGCAGGTTGAGACCGCCTAGGAGAGAGGTGGGCCTGGCCCTGTTCGGCGTTTGCGGACACTTAACGCGCTTAACGAGATCTTGGTATTTGATCTGAGTTGGCTACGAGCCTATACGCACTAACCAACTACGTGGGAAAGATATGGGCACTCGGCGTCGTGGTATCAGCCGAAGCACTTCAGACGTCAGCGACGGAGCGGTGCGCGCCGAATTGGACTGGAACGCCACTAGGCTAGGTCTGCTTTCGGCCGCCCACGCAACGTGCAGGTGTGCTCAGGGCGATGGGCCCAGACCCCTGCACGCTTAGGTTTAGACCGGCGTGCTGGCCTCTCTGTTGTGCCTAGGTGGGGCTGCGACGTGTTGATCTTCCGCGGCCGGGCATGACCCAGGAAGGTGTGTCCGGCCAAATGGGATCAAGCGTGTTGGGTAAGTTGGTGCACCCCTGCAGGGAAGTTAATCTATTCGAATAGCCGTGATCTTCGGTAACAAGACGACTTGGAGTTGTACCTTGACCTTATGACAACTAGAACCGGATACTTAATAAAACACACCCTTCCAAGTTCCACAGACAACCCGGTGATCGCTTTTCTACAGGGCGACGAGGAGAGGATCGCCGGGTAGGTTTATGCTATGCGATGCTGCTTGGAGATGCTACTTGAAGATGCTACTTGGAGGACTTCAATCTACTCTCTTCTACATGCTGCAAGACGGAGGCTGCCAGAAGCGTAGTCTTCGACAGGATTAGCTATCCCCCTTTTATTCTGGCATTCTGCAGTTCAGTCCACCGATATGGCCCTTTACACATATACCCATGCATATGTAGTGTAGCTCCTTGCTTGCGAGTACTTTGGATGAGTACTCACGGTTGCTTTTCTCCCTCTTTTCCCCTTTCCCTTCTACCTGGTTGTCGCAACCAGATGCTGGAGTCCAGGAGCCAGACGCCACCGTCGATGACGACCTCCTACTACACCGGAGGTGCCTACTACTACGTGCTGCCCGCTGACGACGACCAGGAGTAGTTAGGAGGATCCCAGGCAGGAGGCCTGCGCCTCTTTCGATCTGTATCCCAGTTTGTGCTAGCCTTCTTAAGGCAGACCAGACTTGTTTAACTTATGTCTGTACTCAGATATTGTTGCTTCCGCTGACTCGTCTATGATCGAGCACTTGTATTCGAGCCCTCGAGGCCCCTGGCTTGTATTATGATGCTTGTATGACTTATTTTATTTGTAGAGTTGTGTTGTGATATCTTCCCGTGAGTCCCTGATCTTGATCGTACACGTTTGCGTGTATGATTAGTGTATGATTGAATCGGGGGCGTCACAAGTTGGTATCAGAGCCGACTGCCTGTAGGAATCCCCCCTTCCACACTCCTTGGCCGAAGTCGAGTCTAGTCACTACAAAACTTTTACTAACATGGCCGTGAGCCTTACGGGCCCACGTCGCCATTGGGTGGTACTAGGATCTTTTACTCCTCGACCTTTACTCTGGGACTCTGAATTCTTTTCTACTCGGGTTAAACGAATTTACTAACTATCACTAGGATCCCATGACCCCATTCACCCCAAAGTTGGATAAAGCCATAGTATTCTTTGGAATAGTATTTTGGACGATTTCCACACTGTCATTGACTCCCTTGAAACATCTTTGTTTTCAGATGGAACCCACGAGGCAGGTCGTCCGCCACACGACGGCCATTGGTGCCTCGGGATCACCTGCCGTGCTAGCTGAGATGATGACCTATCTGGGTTATCGGTGGCACCCTGAGTACACCATCTTTGAGGAGTACCAGGACTTTAACCAGGAGCAGTACCGAGCCATCGTCCACCTCTACTCTCGGGAGTATGACTCCACTACTGTGCTACACACCGCACATGGTGTTGGGGTGACTATCGATATGGCAGTCCACGATGCTGCTCATGCTGCTCTAACACGTCTTCGTGGAGAGTATCAGGCATTGGACACTTCCCCTTTCAGGCACATTCCTATCGCATCTGACGTTGGTGCGGAGGGATACTACACTGCCGCCTACTCCACCGTCACCCGAGAGCCCTTCCACCATCAGCGCCTAGTTCTGCATGCTGATGGGCTGGACCGAGCTAACAGAGCTCTTCGCCACGAGTTGTACACCACTCGTCAGCACCTTTACAGGGCTCTGACGCTGTTGCACCCCTTCGTCCGGTCTGGACAGCTGCCGCGTTCTGCGATCTACCCAGCCAGGACCGTGATGCCCCATGGTGTCGGATGGCCAGAGGTGGGAGGCTACTCTCCCGCACTTGGTCCTCTTCTGCCACCTGAGCGTCGGGTTCTACACCAGAGTATCCGCGGCCCCCAGGCCACTGACGTGGAGGACTATCCGTTGCCTCACTACCAGCTGTCAGGTTATAGCTACCTTCACAGTACCTCCTGGGACTGATGTAGTCTTGCTCATTAGTATTAGATGCATTCGCGAGCCTGCGTGCCGCCTATAATGACTTAATCTATGTACTGAACTCTGTGTACTGAGCTCTATGTCCGACCCCTTTTGTAAGTTATGCCGACTATCTATGTGGTATCTATCGTGCTCCTTTCATTATGCTTGTTTCATCATGAATGACTCTTGTCTATGCAAATTTCTCAATACTGAACTATCCCTGTTATATATTAACAGGATGGTTAGACCAGCTGGTCGTGGTCGTGGTGGCAACTTCCCACCACCACCTGAGTACATGGCTGGTATGATCCAACAGCTTGAGATGAATCGCCAGTTCATGGAGAACATGATGGCTCGGTTTCCGCGCCCCAATATGAACCAGGAGCCAAACACAACCACTCTGCAGGATTTCATACGCCTCAACCCAAGTGTGTACCGCAGCTCAACCCAGCCGCTGGATGCTGATGACTGGCTCCGTGACATCACCTATGAGATGGAGTCTGCTGATGTAGCCCCTGCCAGCTATGTCACTTTTGCTTCCTTCTTTCTAAAGGGACCCGCAGCGCAATGGTGGGACAGCCACAAGCGTACTCTGCCAGTTGGGACAATCATCTCCTGGCCAGACTTTCAGGCTGCCTTCCGTGCCCGCTTCATTCCTCAGGGAATCATGGACAGGAAGAAGCGAGAGTTCCGCAACCTCACACAGGGCAACAAAACTGTGGAAGCTTATCAGCGGGAGTTTCTGGACTTATCCCGCTATGCTGAAGAAGACATTGCAACTGATGCTCGCAGACAAGAGAAGTTCCGTGAAGGCCTTCAAGCTGACATCAAGCTCGCACTTCTAGTGCATGACTTTGCCGATTTCGCCACCTTGGTGAACAAGGCCATCAATGTCGAGACTGGTCTGCAAGAACACCAGAGCTCTCAAAGGCGCAACCGTGACACGGGCTCATCTTCGGGCCCGCCCTCGCAGAAGCGTAAGATATGGATCCCGAACAGCATGTACCATCCAAATGCACCTACCCCAAGGCAGTCTTATGCTGCACCTCGTCTGCCGGCTGCTCCAACTAGGCAGCCAAGACTTCCAGCTCCACCACCCGGAGCACCTGTTTCCACTCCCAATAATGGTCTGTGCTTCAGGTGTGGTTAGCCAGGACACCGTGCTCGGGAATGCAACCAGAACCAGAATCAACTGGCCCTTCCAGCAGCTGGTCGTGGTAACAGCCAGCCCCGCAACAACAATGCCAAGTCCTATGGTTGTGTTCATGCCAACCACGTTGATCTGAACGAAGCTCAAGACCAGCCTGCTACTGTGATGGGTACACTCCTCGTAAATTCAGTACCTGCATCTGTTTTATTCGATACAGGTGCATCACATTCATTCATGTCAGAAGATTTTGCATGCTTGCACGACATTAAATGTGAGGACATGAATGCTTCACTATTAGTACACACTCCTGCGGGCCAATGTGGAACCTCCATGATTTGCAACGACGTCCCTGTAGAAATCGAAGGACTGGAATTCCTTGTCTCTCCCATCGTACTGAAGTCCTGTAGCATTGATCTCATTCTGGGAATGAATTGGTTAAAAGCGCATACTGCTTCTATCGTTTGCGCCACCAAGACCGTCCATCTGCTACACCCTTCTGATGAAATAATAAGCTACAATGCCCATCTGGTTAAGAATGCCGAGGCCAGGCTTTATGCCTTAAATGCATTGAACGCTGCACCACTCAAGGGCATTGAAAACATTCCCGTCGTGCGTGAATTCCTAGACGTCTTTCCTGAAGAACTCCCAGGGATTCCCCCTGCTAGAGCTGTCGAATTCGTCATCGACTTGAAACCAGGCACCACTCCTATAGCCAAGCGACCCTACAAGATGCCGCCGCATGAACTCCTTGAGCTTAAGGAGGAAATCGATAAGTCTCTTCGCAGTGGTTTCATTCACCCAAGTTGCTCTCCTTGGGGAGCGCCTTCTCTCTTTGTCAAGAAGAAAGATGGGACAAACCGATTAGTCCAAGACTACCGTCCTATAAACCAAGCTACCATTCAGAATAAGTATCCTCTTCCTCGGATCAATGATCTGTATCATCAACTGGCTGGTTCGTCAGTGTTCTCCAAACTCGACTTGAGGTTGGGTTACCACCAGATACGTGTTCGTGAAGAGGATATCCCAAAGACTGCCTTTGTGACTCGATATGGTTCATACGAGTACACCGTCATGTCTTTCGGCTTAACCAATGCTCCAGCCACCTTCTCTTGCCTGATGAACTATATATTCATGGATTACCTCGACAAGTTCGTCGTGGTTTATCTGGATGATATTCTGGTATTTTCCAAGAATGAAGAGGAACATGCTGAACATCTTCACCTCGTGCTGGAAAAGCTACGAGAGCATCAACTTTATGCCAAGTTCTCCAAATGTGAATTCTGGCTTCCCGAAGTAACCTATCTCGGGCATGTCATCTCTAAGGATGGTATTGCCGTCAACCCTGAACGAGTTCAGGCTATTCTTGATTGGACTCCTCCGAAGAACGTTAAGCAAGTCAGAAGTTTTCTCGGTCTCGCCAGCTACTGCCGTCGATTCGTCGAGAACTTCTCCAAGATCGCCAGGCCCCTGACTAACCTATTGCATAAGGGCGTCAAGTTCCAATGGACAGATAAATGTCAGGAAAGTTTCCAGGCACTCAAGGACAAGTTGACTTCTGCCCCAGTACTAGCTCCACCTGATACTAAGAAGGACTTCGTCATTTACTGCGACGCTTCCCGTCAAGGATTAGGCTGTGTCCTAATGCAAGAGCGCAAAGTGGTTGCTTATGCCTCTCGGCAATTGCGCCCTCACGAAGAGAACTACCCAGTTCACGACCTCGAACTTGCTGCTGTCATTCATGCACTGAAACAGTGGCGACATTACCTTCTCGGTAATCGTTGCGAGATCTTCACTGACCACCAAAGTCTGAAGTATCTGTTTACTCAGCCAGACCTGAACCTCCCTCAGCAGAGATGGATGGAGACTGTTGCAGACTTTGACTTGGGTATTTCCTATACACCAGGCAAGGCTAATGTAATGGCTGATGCCTTGAGCCGCAAGTCTTACTGCAACCACCTCCAGGTTCACAAAGTTCAGCCCTCACTCGTTGAAGAATTCAGAAAGCTGAACCTCCATATTGTTCCTCCGGGTGCACTCGCTCCCCCTCCTCCGGAGTTACGCAAGATGAACCTCCATGTGGTTTCCAGGGGTTCTCTCAATACCCTGGTTGCGAAACCAGATCTTGTGGACACCATCAAATGGATACAGAAATGTGACGATGAAGTCGAGAGGATTAAACGTTATCTCGCAGAAGGAAAGCCCTCATTCTTCACTGTGGATGACGCAGGCACCCTATTCTTCAAAGGTCGCCTAGTGGTACCGAGTAAGAGGGAAAACCTGAATCTGACTCCAAAAGTTATGAAAGAAGCTCATGATACGCCTTTGTCTATTCATCCCGGTAGCACCAAGATGTACCAAGACATTCGTCAGAGATTCTGGTGGTCTAATATGAAGCGAGACATTGCTCGTTATGTTGCTGAATGTGACGTTTGCTGTCGTATCAAAGCAGAACATCAAAGGCCTGCTGGAACTCTACAACCTATCTCTATTCCTGAATGGAAATGGGACCATGTTGAAATGGACTTCGTCACTGGATTTCCCAAATCGCAGAAAGGTAATGATGCTATTCTTGTCATCATTGACCGGCTTTCTAAAGTTGCACATTTTTTGGCAGTCAAAGAAACGATCACTGCTAGTCAGCTTGCAACGCTCTACATGTCCAGAATTGTTTCACTTCACGGTATTCCACTGGTTATCAGTTCGGACCGTGGCAGCTTATTCACTTCAAGATTCTTGTCACATCCCTAGCTGCTGGTAGTGCTCTAGGCTAGCTTCATGCGTGCATCATGTCTATATTTTTGAAACTTGAACTGAGGAATTTTGGAAGCCTCAAAAACTTAAATAAAAGAGGGGCAAAAACCCTAGAAATCTCATTCATTGCTCCAAAAGTGCCCTTTTAAATGTTTGATAATTTTTGGTAAGGGTTCTGGTCCCAACCAAAATATTGAACATTTTTAAGGAATTATTTTTGGGACTTTGGATTTAATTCATTAGCTATTTGAATTTGAATTATATTCATATAATTAGAATATAATTTCAAATACCCCTGAAATATTTTATAAGCTTTTGGAAGAGTCCATCTAGCAATATAAAATATTCAGAGGAGTTTTTGGCATTGTTTGAATTATTTTAAATTCAAAACAGTGGCAAATAAATTAAATAAAACAAAACAGAAGGAAAAAAAATAAAACAGAGCAGAAAACCTACCTGGGCCACTTACCCGCAGCCTACCTGGCGCCACCAGCCGGCCCAGCCCACCTCCTCCCCCTTGTCCTCTTCCTCCTCTGCCAGGAGGACGAACAGAGGCGAGGCGTGGCGCGCGCCCGAGAGGTCTCGGCAACCTCCTGCTTCCCGGCCACCTCCTGCTTCCCCCGGCCTCCCTAGCAACGCCACGACGAGGCCTCGTGTCCCCTCGCTCCTCTTCCTCCCCCGCTGCATCCCCTTTCTCCTCTGTTCCCTCTCTCTCGCCCGGACCGAACGGAGCCGCCGCCACCGACGAGCTCCCTCGCGGCCACCGCCACCCCCTCTCCTCCCCGACGCGCTCCTGAGCTCCGCAGTGCCTCCCTCGACCTCCCCGTCGGCTCACGCGACCGGAGAAGCCCCGAAGCGCCGTCCCGACGTTTTCCCCCTCCTCGGCCACCGAGGACCGCCGCTGTCGATTCGCCGCCTCCGACGCCTCCCCGAGCTCCCCGAGGCCACCGTCGCAACCCCTGTGAGCTCCTCTATGTTTCCCCTCTGACCCCCTGCTCGTTCTCGTGCCGTAGCTGCCGTCCCCGCAAGCACCGAGCTCCGGCCATCGCCATGGCCGGCGAACCTCGCGCCCGGAGCTCTTCCGCTCGCTCCAGTAGCTCCCGCGTGCTCTCCAGGTTCCCAGGGTCCCGACGCGCTCCTCTGCTCTCCGGCTAACGCGCTGCAGCCACCGCGTCGTGCTGGCCCGAGCTCCGGCCGCCGCCTCGCTCGCCGTAGTTGCTGCTACCGGCCACCCCAGCCGCGGCCACAGCCACCGCTGGATGCGCCGCGTCGCGGACGTTCCAATGAGCCAAACCGCGCGCCAAACCATCGCCCCTAGCTCGAATCCGAGCCGCGCCGCCGTGCGGAATGGTCGCCGCCGGTGATACTCCGGCGGCTGCCGACGTGGCACGCTTAATTAGCGCTAATGACGCCCTAACCAACCCCCTAGGCCACTGACTGTGGGCCCCACCCCTGGTCAAACCTCAGTTAGCGCTGGGTTTGACCGGGATTAGCTCCTGTGTCACTGACGTGTGGGCCCCACACGTCAGGTTTGACCCGAGCCAGCCCAGTTGACCCTGCTGACGTCACTGTGACGTGGGGCTGACGCAATAAGTATTTTCTGGATTTAATATTATTCAGGAAATTCCAGAAAATGCCTAAAACTTCAATAAATCATAGAAAATTAACCGTAACTCCAAATTAAATAAATTATATATGAAAAATTATCAGAAAAATTCAAGGAATCCATCTGTACCATTTTCATGCATGTTAGAACAACTTATAGCTGCTGTTTAGCACAAATCAATTAAATGGCATTTGAATAATCACATATGGAGTTTGAATTTGAATCTTGTATTCAAACCAACTTCATTTAATCTGTTGCTAGTTGCATTAGCCCAAAACACATTCATTTTGCCATGTCATGATCATGCATCATATTGTGCATTGCATTGATTGTGTTCCCTTCTGTGTTGCCGGTATTTGTCCCCTCTGGATAGACGTGATACCGATGATGTGATCGTTGACACTGATGAAGACTCAATGTTATCTTCAGAAGTGCCAGGCAAGCAAAACCCCCTTGTTCATTCCGATACAATCCTACTCTCTCGCTCCTGCTCTCTTTTACTGCATTAGGACAACACCGATTCATCTGTTACTTGCTGCGGTAGCTGAACCCCTTTATCCTTTGCATGACCTGTCATTGCCACAGTAAATAGATGAAACCCACTAGCATGAGTAGGAGTTGTTTGAGCCCTGATGTGCCTACTCATTCATGCTTGTTTGTTATGCCTGCTACTGCTTAGAGTTGAGTCAGGTCTGATTCATCGAGGATGAATCAGAGGTGTGTGAACATGTCCTACTATGTGTGAGCTAAGTGTGTGAACACGATTTGGTAAAAGGTGTCGGTGAGAGGCCATGTAGGAGTACATGGTGGGTTGTCTCATTGAAGCCGTCCTTAGGAACTGAGTTCTGTGTTTGTGATCCATGATTCAGCTACTACCATGCATTGGGCCCTGAAATATGACCCCGCTCGACTTCTTATTCACCCTAGTCCTCTGTCCAGGAGTTGCAAGTAGTTTCTGGTGTTTGTAGCTTACTGGAGGCCGTGGACAGCGCTGACCGTAGGGGTGGGCTGTGATGCGGTAGGTACGTGGCACGGTGTACCGGATGCCCGGTTGGTATCTCGGGAACCCTGTTCACATCGTTTGGGGCTGTGAGCGAAACTCCGGCCAGATCTCCTCATGGATGGAACCCGAATAGGCGATAAACCTGGACTAGAGACTTGAGTGTTTAGGTAGGTCGTGGTCTACACCCACGTCGGCTTTCGCTTGAAGTCTGCCGAGCACATGTCGTGTGCAGACGCTAAGTGGTGGAAACATGTATGAAGAAGTACACCCCTGCAGGGTTAACATCATCTATTCGAATAGCCGTGTCCGCGGTAAAGGACTTCTGGGTTGCTTATATCAGTTCATAGACAAGTGAAAGTGGATACCCTAAAATACGCAAGATAAGCGTGAGTGCTATGGATGGCGTTCTCGTAGGGAGACGGGAGCGGTTCCATAGTGGTGTATTGATATGGTGAATATGTGGACTCGTGTGCGCCACCTCAAAAGAGTTACGTTGCAGTCGTAGTTTAGGATAGCCACCGAGTCAAAGCTGGCTTGCTGCAGTTAAACCCCACCATCCCCTTTGTTGATAATGATGCATATGTAGTTAGTTCTGATGTAAGTCTTGCTGGGTACATTTGTACTCACGTTTGCCTATTTTATGTTTTTGCAGAGAGACTTCGGTCTCACTAGTAGTTCCGCGTGGACTTCGACGTTTAGCTTGTTACCTCAGCTACGATCTTGTGCCCTCGGCAGGATCTGGTAGATAGTCAGGCTTCTCAGCCCTTTTCAGTTATAGATGTCTGTACCCAGACATGATAGCTTCCGCTTGTGCTTTGATTTGTATGCTCTGAATGTTGGGTCATGAGACCCCTGTTTGTAATATCTCGCTCCTCGGAGCCTATTGAATAAATTACTTGAGTCGTAGAGTCATGTTGTGATGACATGTTGTGTTTGCACATATCAAGCATATTGTGTGTATGTTATTGAAATGCTTGGTATGTGTGGGATCTGACTATCTAGTTGTTTATCTTTAGTAGCCTCTCTTATCGGGAAATGTCTCCTAGTGTTTCCACCAAGCCATGGTAGCTTGCTACTGCTCCGGAACACTTAGGCTGGCCGGCATGTGTCCTTCTTCGTTCCTGTGTCTGTCCCTTTGGGGAAATGTCACGCATTGAGTACCGGAGCCCTGTTAGCCCGCCACAGCCCGGTTTACCGGAGTCCTGCTAGCCCAGTGCTACAGCCCGGACCCACTTGCTGATGACCGACACGTTCGATGCTGGGTCATGGATGCCTGTCCCTGTAAGTCTGTGCCACTTTGGGTTTACGACTAGTCATGTCAGCCCGGGCTCTTTATCATATGGATGCTAGCGTCATCATCATATACGTGAGCCAAAAGGCGCAAACGGTTCCGGGGAAAGGTAAGGCGACACCCGTGGAATACCGTGCGTGAGGCCGCAAAGTGATATGAGATGTTACATGCTAGATCGATGTGGCATTGAGTCGGGGTCCTGACAATTCTGGGCAAGTTTTCAAGAAGCTATGGGTACTCACTTATCTTTCAGTACTGCGTTTCATCCGCAGACACAAGGGCAAGTTGAACGTGTCAACCAAGTTCTCGAAGACATGCTTCGAGCTTGTGTTATTTCCTTCGGCAAGAAATGGGAGGAATCTCTCCCGTATGCTGAGTTCTCTTATAATAATAGCTATCAAGCTAGTCTGAAGATGGCCCCCTTCGAAGTGTTATATGGACGAAAGTGCCGAACCCCTCTGAACTGGTCAGAAACTGGGGAACGTCCACTCTTCGGTCCGGATATTATCCAACATGCCGAAGAACAAGTCCGCATTATTCGCGAGAATCTCAAGACTGCTCAGTCACGTCAAAAGAGTAATTATGACCGTCATCATAAAGACATGGTCTATCAACCTGGCGAAAAGGCCTATCTTCGCGTTACACCAATGAAGGGTGCTCACCGCTTCGGGATCAAGGGCAAGCTAGCTCCTCGCTATATTGGCCCACTCACTATTCTGGAAAGGCGTGGAAAAGTGGCATATCAACTGGAGCTTCCGTCGAACCTTTCTCAGGTTCACGATGTGTTCCACGTGTCGCAGCTCCGTCGCTGCTTCAAGGACCCAATCCGAGCAGTGGATCATGAAGTGCTCGAATTGCAACAGGACCTCTCCTATAAAGAGCATCTGGTCCGCATTCTCGACCAAGCTGAACGCCGCACACGCCAGAAGGCGATCAAGTTCCTCAAAGTCCAGTGGTCGCACCATTCTGAAGATGAAGCCACTTGGGAACGTGAGGATCGCCTGCGTGATGAATACCCCGCACTGTTTCCTTCTACCTCCTAAATCTCGGGACGAGATTTCTTGCAGTGAAGGAGATTTGTAATGCCCGGATAATTAGGCTACAGTAAAACTCTTCTAATGATGCCATGTCATCAGTGTTACTGTGGCTAACCAAGTGGTAGTTCAAAATCAGTGCTAATTCAAAATATGAATTAGTGACAAACACCCTAAGTTTTCAAAAGTCAAAGCGAAAATGTTCGGGGGTTGCCAAATATTGCACTGGTAATTATGGTGAAGCAAACACCATTTTATAAAATGCCTAAATGCCCTAAAACTAAATAAAACAGAAAGGGAAAATAACTAAAAGAAAGAAATTACAAAAAAACAAAAAAAGGGGGGGAAGCCCCCTGGACCAGGCAGCCCAACCCACCTGCACGGCCACCGCCCAACCCCCCTGGCCCGCAGCCAGCCTGGCCGGCCCAACCGGCCCAGCTCCCGCACCGCGTCCCCTTCCCCTGTTCCCCCGACCCGGGTCGGAACAGGGCGTGTCCCAGCCGAACCCCCCCCTCGCCGGCGACGAGACGAGGGGATAAGGTCGCCACGCCGCGCCCCCTCGGTTTCCCCTCCCCACTCGCCCCCACACTCGCCTCGGTCCCTGCACTCCCCCCTCCAGATCCACCGCACCTCGCCCCCTCGTTCCCCATGGCAACCGAGCGCCACCATGGCCTCGCCGCCGTAGTACTCGCGGCCACCGCGACCTCCACGCCCTTCCGACGCGTCCGCACGCTCCGCCTCCCTCGACTACGCCTCCACGTCAAGATGCAGGACGCCGAGCACCATCGAACGTTGCCCCAACCTCGTCTTCTTCCTCGGATCCCTGACGCATCTCCGACGAGCGCCGTCGACTCTCCGGCTACTAAACTCCCAAGGGCCATCTTGCGTGCCGCACGGTGAGCTTCTCCTCCCCCTGCTGCTCTTTGTTGGCCCCCTAGCGCTCTTTATCCAGCCGCCGCCATTGCCGAGGCTCTGGTCGCCACGGCGTACCTCGCCGCCGTCGTCACGCACGCCCGAACTCGCCGTTGCACTCCTGGGGTTCCTAGGAGCCCAACGCGCCCGCGCAATAGCCTTCCCGTGCCTACTAGCGCGTTTCTCGTCGGGGACCCGACCGCGCCGCTGCCTGCGCGCGTCGCCGGCGCCCTTCCGGTGACCAAATGGTCACGGGGCCGAGCCCTTTGTGCTCTGCGTGTCGCGCAGGTCCACCCTAGCCTTCCCATTCGCCTCGAAGCGCGCTGTGTCGCCATCTTCATTTCACGCCCGAACCACCTCGCCGCCGACGAGCTCGTGGCGCTCGACTCCGGCCACCACCGCCTCTACAACCACCCCCACTCACTCCGCCGTCGTCTTGCCATTCGAACGCGACCGGTCCCGCTCGATTTGGTGCCCTATGGGCGAAACCCGCCACTCTCCCGAGCCGCGCCACCGCGGAAACGGACTCGCCGGCGTCTAAACGCCGGCCGGCTGATGTGGCATGCGTGGGGTCCACCCCCTGGGTCACTGCGTGTGGGCCTGGGGGCCCCAACTGGCCAAGTTGACCGGGTCAACTACGCTGATGTGGCAGCTACTGCCACTGACATGCGGGCCCGCGTGAGTTAAAACATTTTTGTAAATAGATAAAATGCTAATTATTTCATTAATTAATTTAATTAACTAAACAGTCACTGACTACTGGGTCCCACCCACTAATTAACCCAATTATTAGTCTAAAACCCCCTTGTTATTACCCTGTCAATGACATGTGGGTCCCACTGGACCCACCTGTCTGGTTTGACTGGTCAACCGACCAGTTGACCTGCTAACATCACTCTGATGTCATGCCTACGTCATCACACACTGTTTTGGATAATGTTGATTTAAATTAATTAAATAAATTCCAGAAAATGATTAAATCTTTAGAAAATCATATCTTTTAATCCGTAACTCGGATGAAAATACTTTCTACATGAAAGTTACTCAGAACGACGTGACGAATCCGGATACGCAGTCCGTTCGTCCGCCACACACCCCTAACCTATCGAACCCGCAACTTTCCCCCTCCGGCTCCTCTGCTCGAAAACACGAAACACCGGGGATATTTTCCCGAATGTTTCCCCCCTTAACCGGTACCACCTCATACCACGCTAGGGCACGCCTAGCATCGTTACTTGTCTTGTCATGCATCGATATGCATCTGTTTACATGGTAGTCATTGTTTCTTCCCCCCTCTTCTCTCCGGTAGACTACGAGACCGACGCTGCTGCTGCCCAGTTCGACTACGGAGTTGACGACCCCTCTCTCTTACCAGAGCAACCAGGCAAGCCCCCCCCTTGATCAGCAGATATCGCCTACTCTTCTCTATACTGCTTGCATTAGAGTAGTGTAGCATGTTACTGCTTTCCGTTAATCCTATTCTGATGCATAGCCTGACCTTGTTGCTACATCTGTTGATACCTTACATGCAATCCTAAATACTTAGTATAGGATGCTAGTTTATCATCATTAGCTCTACATTCTTGTCAGTCTGCCTTGCTATACTATTGGGCCGTGATCACTCGGGAGGTGATCACGGGTATATACTATACATACATACATACTATACAGATGGTGACTAAAGTCGGGTCAGCTCGAAGAGTACCCGCGAGTGATTCACGGATTGGGGGCTGAAAGGACCTTTGTCCCGACGGCCCTCTGTGTGGATCTTTGTGGCAGAGCGACAGGGCAGGTTGAGACCTCCTAGGAGAGAGGTGGGCCTGGCCCTGTTCGGCGTTCGCGGACACTTAACATGCTTAACGAGATCTTGGTATTTGATCTGAGTTGGCTACGAGCCTATACGCACTAACCAACTACGTGGGAAAGATATGGGCACTCGGTGTCGTGGTATCAGCCGAAGCACTTCAGACGTCAGCGACGGAGCGGCGCGCGCCGAATTGGACTGGAACGCCACTAGGCTAGGTCTGCTTTCGGCCGCCCACGCAACGTGCAGGTGTGCTCAGGGCGATGGGCCCAGACCCCTGCGCGCTTAGGTTTAGACCAGCGTGCTGGCCTCTCTATTGTGCCTAGGTGGGGTTGCGACGTGTTGATCTTCCGCGGCCGGGCATGACCCAGGAAGGTGTGTCCGGCCAAATGGGATCAAGCGTGTTGGGTAAGTTGGTGCACCCCTGCAGGGAAGTTAATCTATTCAAATAGCCGTGATCTTCGGTAACAGGACGACTTGGAGTTGTACCTTGACCTTATGACAACTAGAACCGGATACTTAATAAAACACACCCTTCCAAGTTCCACAGACAACCCGGTGATCGCTTTTCTACAGGGCGACGAGGAGAGGATCGTCGGGTAGGTTTATGCTATGCGATGCTGCTTGGAGATGCTACTTGGAGATGCTACTTGAAGATGCTACTTGGAGGACTTCAATCTACTCTCTTCTACATGCTGCAAGACGGAGGCTGCCAGAAGCGTAGTCTTCGACAGGATTAGTTATCCCCCTTTTATTCTGGCATTCTGCAGTTCAGTCCACCGATATGGCCCTTTACACATATACCCATGCATATGTAGTGTAGCTCCTTGCTTGCGAGTACTTTGGATGAGTACCCACGGTTGCTTTTCTCCCTCTTTTCCCCTTTCCCTTCTACCTGGTTGTCGCAACCAGATGCTGGAGTCCAGGAGCCAGACGCCACCGTCGACGACGACCCCTACTACACCGGAGGTGCCTACTACTACGTGCTGCCCGCTGACGACGACCAGGAGTAGTTAGGAGGATCCCAGGCAGGAGGCATGCGCCTCTTTCGATCTGTATCCCAGTTTGTGCTAGCCTTCTTAAGGCAGACTTGTTTAACTTATGTCTATACTCAGATATTGTTGCTTCCACTGACTCGTCTATGATCGAGCACTTGTATTCGAGCCCTCGAGGCCCCTGGCTTGTATTATGATGCTTGTATGACTTATTTTATTTGTAGAGTTGTGTTGTGATATCTTCCCGTGAGTCCCTGATCTTGATCGTACACGTTTGCGTGTATGATTAGTGTACGATTGAATCGGGGGCGTCACATCAATGTTAGTCATAAAGAACTCACATACTTATTGCAAAAATCTACAAGTCATCAGAAACCTCGGCACTACGCGCATGCTCCTAGGGGGATAGATTGGTAGGAAAAGACCATCGCTCGTCCCCAACCGCCACTCATAAGGAGGACAATCAAATAACACCTAATGTTTCAAATTTGTTACATAACGTTTACCATACGTGCATGCTACAGGACTTGCAAACTTCAACACAAGCATTTCTCGATTTCACAACTACTCAACTAGCACGACTTTGATATTATTACCTCCATATCTCAAAACAATCATCAAGCATCAAACTTTTCTTAGTATTCAAAACACTCATAAGAAAATTTTACTAATCTTGAATACCTAGCATATTAAGATTTTAAGTAAATTACCATGCTATTTAAGACTCTCAAAATAATCTAAGTGAAGCATGAGAGATCAATAGTTTCTATAAAACAAATCCACCACCGTGCTCTAAAAGATATAAGTGAAGTACTAGAGCAAAACTATATAACTCAAAAGATATAAGCGAAGCACATATAGTATTCTAGCAAATTCCAAATCATGTATGGCTCTCTCAAAAGGTGTGTACAGCAAGGATGATTGTGGTAAACTAAAAAGTAAATACTCAAATCATACAAGACGCTCCAAGCAAAACACATATCATGTGGCGAATAAAAATATAGCTCCAAGTAAAGTTACCGATAGAAGTAGACGAAAGAGGTGCCATGGGGGTGCCCAAGCTTTGGATTTTAGGTGTCCTTAGATTATCTTGGGGGTGCCATGGGCATCCCCAAGCTGAGGCTCTTGCCACTCCTTGTTCCATAATCCATCAAATCTTTACCCAAAACTTGAAAACTTCACAACACAAAACTTAAAGTAGAAAATCTCGTGAGCTCCGTTAGCGAAAGAAAACAAAAGACCACTTCAAGGTACTTTAATGAAGTCATTCTTTATTTATATTGATGGTATACCTACTGTATTCCAACTTCTCCATGGTTTATAAACTATTTTACTAGCCATAGATTCATCAAAATAAGCAAACAACACACGAAAAACAGAATCTGTCAAAAACAGAACAGTCTGTAGTAATCTGTAGCTAGCGCAAGATCTGGAACCCCACAAATTCTAAAATAAATTGCTGGACGTGAGGAATTTATCTATTAATCATATGAAAAAATAATTAACTAAATATCAATTTCCAAATAAAAATGGCAGCATTTCTCGTGAGCGCTAAAGTTTCTGTTTTTTATAGCAAGTGTAACAAGACTTTCCCCAAGTCTTCCCAACGGTTCTACTTGGCACAAACACTAATTAAACACAAAAAACACAACCAAAACAGAGGCTAGATAAATTATTTATTACTAAACAGGAGAAAAAAGCAAGGAATAAAATTAAAATTGGGTTGCCTCCCAACAAGCGCTATCGTTTAACGCCCCTAGCTAGGCATAACAAGTAAGGATAGATCTAGGTATTGCCATCTTTGGTAGGAAATCCATAAGTGGCTATCATAATAGATTAATAAGGTAATTTAATTTTCTTTCTAGGAAAGTGTTCCATGCCTTTCCTTAATGGAAATTGGAATCTAATATTTCCTTCCTTCATATCAATAATTGCACCAATCGTTCTAAGGAAAGGTCTACCAAGAATAATAGGACATGAAGGATTGCAATCTAAGTCAAGAACAATAAAATCTATGGGCACATAATTCCTATTTGCAACAATAAGAACATCATTAATTCTTCCCATAGGTTTCTTAATAGTGGAATCCGCAAGGTGCAAGTTTAAAGAGCAATCATCAAAATCACAGAAACCTAACAAATCACACAAAGTCTTTGGAATCGTGGAAACACTAGCACCCAAATCACATAAAGCATAGCATTCATGATCTTTAATTTTAATTTTAATAGTTAGTTCCCACTCATCATAAAGCTTTCTAGGGATAGAAACTTCCAATTCAAGTTTTTCTTCATAAGATTGCATCAAGGCATCAACGATATGTTTAGTAAACGCTTTATTTTGACTATAAGCATGAGGAGAATTTAGCACGGATTGTAACAAGGAAATACAATCAATCAAAGAGCAATTTTCATAGTTAAATTCCTTGAAATTCATAATAGTGGGTTTAGCAACATCTAGGGTTTTAATTTCTTCAATCTCACTTTTATCAATTTTAGCATCAAGATCAAAAAATTCCGAATTCTTGGAACGCCTTCTAGGTAAAGGTGGATCATATTCAGTCCCATAATTATAAAGATTCATATTACAAAACAAAGATTTAATAGGGGACACATCAATAAATTTTAGATCTTCATCTTTATTTTCATAGCAACTAGAAGAACACGCTCTTATAAAGGCATCTTTCTTAGCACGCATCCTAGCGGTTCTTTCTTTGCACTCATCAATGAAAATTCTCATGGCTTTGAGAGACTCATTGATATCATGCTTAGGTGGAATAGATCTAAGTTTCAAAGAATCAACATCAAGAGAAATTCTATCAATGTTCCTAGCCAACTCATCAATCTTAAGCAATTTTTCTTCAATCAAAGCATTAAAATTATTTTGTGAAGTAATAAATTCTTTAATATTAGATTCAAAACCAGAGGGCATCTTATTATAATTTCCATAAGAATTGTTGTAGGAATTACCATAATTATTAGAGGGATTACTAGGATAAGGCCTAGGATTCAAATTTCCTCTATACGCGTTGTTACCAAAATTGTTCCTACCAAAAAAATTCACATCCATAGATTCATTATTATTCTCAATCAAAGTAGACAAGGGCATATCATTAGGATCAGAAGAAACACTTTTATTAGCAAATAATTTCATAAGTTCATCCATCTTTCCACTCAAAACATTAATTTCTTCTATCGCATGCACCTTTTTATTAGTACATCTTTCAGTATGCCATTGAGAATAATTAACCATAATATTATCTAGGAGTTTAGTAGCTTCTCCTAAAGTGATTTCCATAAAAGTGCCTCCCGCGGCCGAATCTAAAAGATTTCTAGAAGCAAAATTCAATCCGGCATAAAAAATTATATAATCATCCGCAAATTTAAACCATGATTAGGGCAATTACGTATCATTAGTTCCATTCTCTCCCAAGCTTGTGCAACATGTTCATGATCAAGTTGCTTAAAATTCATAATATCGTTTCTAAGAGAGATGATCTTAGCGGGAGGAAAATACTTAGAGATAAAAGCATCTTTGCACTTATTCCATGAATCAATACTATTTTTAGGCAAAGACGAAAACCAAGCTTTAACACGATCTCTAAGTGAAAAAGGAAATAGCTTCAATTTAACAATATCATTATCCACATCTTCTTCTTTTGCATATCACACAAATCAACGAAGCTATTTAGATGGATAGAGGCATCTTCACTAGGAAGGCCGGAAAACGGATCTTTCATGACAAGATTCAGCAAAGCAGTATTAATTTCACAAGATTCAGCATCGGTAAGAGGAGCAATCGGAGTGCTAATAAAATCATTGTTGTTGGTGTTGGTGAAGTCACATAATTTAGTATTATCTTGAGCCATCGTGACAAACTAGCAAACTAACACACAAGCAAACAAAAAGCAAGCGGGCAAAAAGAGGCAAATAGAGAAAGAGATGGAGGATAGAGAGAGAGAGGGTGAATAAAACGGCAAGGGTGAAGTGGAGGAGAGGAAAACGAGAGGCAAATGGAAAATAATGTAATGCGAGAGATAAGGGTATGTGATGGGTACTTGGTATGTTGACTTTTGCGTAGACCTCCCCGGCAACGGCGCCAGAAATCCTTCTTGCTACCTCTTGAGCATTGCATTGGTTTTCCCGAAGAGGAAGGGATGATGCAGCAAAGTAGCTTAAGTATTTCCCTCGGTTTTTGAGAACCAAGGTATCAATCCAGTAGGAGGCTACGCGCGAGTCCCTCGTACCTGCACAAAACAAATAAATCCTCGCAACCAACGCGAATAGGGGTTGTCAATCCCTACACGGCCACTTACGAGAGTGAGATCTGATAGATATGATAATATAATATTTTTGGTATTTTTGTGAAAAAGATGCAAAGTAAAATAAAGGCAAAGTAAAAAAAGCAACAGAAATAACTAAGTAGTAGGAGATTAATATGATAAAGATAGACCCAGGGGCCATAGGTTTCACTAGTGGCTTCTCTCGAGAGCATAGGTATTCTACGGTGGGTGAACAAATTATTGTTGAGCAATTGACAGAATTGAGCATAGTTATGAGAATATCTAGGTATGATCATGTATATAGGCATCACGTCCGAGACAAATAGACCGACTCCTGCCTGCATCTACTACTATTACTCCACTCATCGACCGCTATCCAACATGCATCTAGAGTATTAAGTTAAAAACAGAGTAACGCCTTAAGCAAGATGACATGATGTAGAGGGATAAACTCATGCAATATGATGAAAACCCCATCTTGTTATCCTCGATGGCAACAATACAATATGTGCCTTGCTGCCCCTACTGTCACTGGGAAAGGACACCGCAAGATTGAACCCAAAGCTAAGCACTTCTCCCATTGCAAGAAAGATCAATCTAGTAGGCCAAACCAAACTGATAATTCGAAGAGACTTGCAAAGGTAACCAATCGTACATAAAAGAATTCAGAGAAGATTCAAATATTGTTCATAGATAGACTTGAACATAAACCCACAATTCATCGGTCTCAACAAACACACCGCAAAAAGAAGATTGCATCGAATAATTCTCCACAAGAGAGGGGGAGAACATTGTATTGAGATCCAAAAAGAGAGAAGAAGCCATCTAGCTAATAACTATGGACCCGTAGGTCTGAGGTAAACTACTCACACTTCATCGGAGGGGCTATGGTGTTGATGTAGAAGCCCTCCGTGATCGATGCCCCCTCCGGCAGAGCTCCGGAACAGGCCCCAAGATGGGATCTCTTGGATACAGAAAGTTGCGGCGGTGGAATTAGGTTTTTGGCTCCGTATCTGATCGTCTGGGGGTACGTAGGTATATATAGGAGGAAGGAGTGCGTCGGTGGAGCAATAGTGGGCCCACGAGGGTGGAGGGCGCGCCCCCCTACCTCGTGGCCTCCTCTTTTGTGTCTTGACGTAGGGTCCAAGTCTCCCGGGTCTTGTTTGTTGAGAAAATCACGTTCTCGAAGGTTTCATTACGTTTGGACTCCGTTTGATATTCCTTTTCTTCGAAACCCTAAAACAGGCAAAAAACATCAATTCTGGGCTGGGCCTCCAGTTAATAGGTTAGTCCCAAAAATAATATAAATGTGGATAATAAAGCCCAATAATGTCCAAAACAGTAGGTAATATAACATGGAGCAATCAAAAATTATAGATGCGTTGGAGACGTATTAGCACCGCGGCCCCTCGAGCCTCTGGTACTCTACCTTGCTGCCACCCCGTACTCCGCCAACGCGGCGTTGGTGGCGGTTCAGGAGGAGCGCCAAGTCAAGGGTGCACCCCGCCAGGCCAAGGCTGAAGTAGCACAGGGTCCGGAAGGCGCAGCAAAGGCATCAGCGGTGGAAGGTAAAGCTCAGCAGGGCGGCGTTGCAGAAGCTCCTGAGGACACCAGGGTCTCAGGGACCCTTCCACCTCAGGATATGTCCCGATCTCCACAGGACCCGAGCCTCGACAGCATGCCAGCCCTCATCGAACACCCGGTGTACTTAGTCAGCATCGTACTGCGGGACGCGAGAGCACGCTACCCCATGCCCCAGAAGCTTCTGCTCGCACTCCTGGTGGCTTCACGCAAGCTGCGACACTACTTCCAGGGACACCCCATCAAGGTCGTCTCAGCCTACCCACTAGAAAGGATACTCAGGAGCCCTAACTCAGCCGGAAGGGTCGCAGAGTGGAACATCGAGTTGCAAGCATTCCAGTTGGAGTTCAGCACCACCAGGGTCATCAAGGGGGCCGCACTCGCTGATTTTGTGGCAAAATGGATGGATGCCCCGACACTTGAAGAAAGAGAAGACCGGTCCACCTCCCCAGGAAGTGAGGCTCCGGACGGTTGGGTCATGCATTTTGATGGCGCCTTCGCACACCAGGGCACGGGGGCTAGAGCAGTGCTAATCTCACCCACCCAGGACAAGCTCTACTACACCGTGCAACTCTACTTTCAGCACGGCGAGAAGGTCTCCAACAACATCACGGAGTATGAAGGCCTCATAGCTGGCCTGAAGGCTGCAGCAGCCCTAGGGATGAAGCGCCTCACTGTCAGAGGCGACTCACAACTCCTCGTCAACTTCTCCAACAAGGTGTACGAGCCGAAGGACGAGCATATGGAGGCCTACCTCGCGGAGGTGCGCAAGATGGAGAAGCAGTTCTCAGGCCTGGAGCTGCAGCACGTACCCCGGGGCACCAACAAGGAAGCCGACGACATCGCCCGGAGAGCATCCAAGTGGCAACCGCAGGAGCCGGGCGTCTTTGAGGAGCGCCTCTTCAAGCCATCAGCTGCGCTGCCTCTTTCAAGCACGACCCAGCCTCGGGAGGAGCTCCCCCAGCCTCCAGCCACGGGAGCCCCGACCTCCGGATCACGGCTGCTCTTGGCGCTCGAACCTCAGGAGGAATGCTGGACCAAGGAATTCAAGGAGTACTTAACGCACGGAACGCTGCCGGAAAAGGAAGAGGAGGCGGAGCGCGTGGCTCGGCAAGCCATGACATACTGTATCCAAGACGACGAGTTATATAGGAAACGACCGAATGATGTCACACTGCGCTGCATATCCATCGACCAAGGAAGGGAATTGCTGATTGACATACATGGCAGGGACTGCGGACACCACTCGTCATCATGGACCCTCGTCAGCAAGGTGTTCCGCAGTGGATTCTACTGGCCTACAGCACTCAACGACGCAGCCGAGCTAGTGAAGTCTTGTGAAGCCTGCCAATTCCACGCCAAGAAAATCCATCAACCAGCTCAGGGCCTTCAAACTATCCCGCTCACATGGCCGTTTGTGGTCTGGGGGCTGGATATCCTAGGCCCGTTCCCTCGGGCACCGGGGGGCTACCGTTACCTCTACGTCGCCATCGACAAGTTCACAAGTGGGCGGAAGTGGAAGTCGTCTGTACCATCCCAGCCGGCTCTGCCGTCAAGTTCATCAAGGGCCTCGTGAGCCGCTTCGGGGTCCCCAACCGCATCATCACAGATAACGGTTTGTAGTTTAGTAGCAACCTCTTCAAAACCTACTGTGCTAAACTTGGAACGCAGATCTGCTACGCTTCGGAGGCCCACCCCAGGAGCAATGGCCAGGCCGAACGTGCTAACACGGAGGTCCTGAGGGGCCTCAAGACTAGGACCTTCAAGAAAAAGCTGGAGGCCTGCGGCAGGGGCTGGCACGATGAGCTCCAGTCTGTACTGTGGTCCATCCGGACCACCGCCACCAAGCCAACGGGAGAGACTCCATTCTTCCTCGTCTACGGAGCCGAAGCGGTCCTCCCTCACGAGGTCAAGCATTGCTCCGCACGGGTCCTGGCGTTCGACGAAACGCAGCAGGACGCCACGCGGGGGATGGACCTCGTGTTAGTGGAGAAACATCGCCGCAGAGCTACACTGTGGGCGACGAGGTACCAGCAAGCACTGCGGCGATACCACTGCCGCAACATCCGCTCCAGGACACTCGAGACAGGAGACCTAGTCCTGAGGCGGGTCCTCTCCAGGGAAGGGCTGCATAAGCTTTCACCAATGTGGGAGGGCCCGTTCAAGGTCGTCCACATCTCCAGGCCTGGCGTCATGCGCCTAGAGACACAAGACGGAGTACCAGTCCAAAACGCATGGAACATCCAGCACCTCCGGAGGTTTTACCCATAAAGCAAGGCCAGAGCCTGAGAAGCAAGGCCCAGAGCCTGAGAAGCAAGGCCCAGAGCCTAAGAAGAAAGGCCCAGAGCCTGTGAAGAAGGCCCGGTGCCTGTGAAGAATCGCCGCCCATGACACTCTCACGTAATAATGAGTTAGGGTTGTACATGCCCCGGAGTCTCAGGGGTGCCGGCCTCAGGCCCTGGGGCTCCCGCCCACGCCTAGTGGACAGCACTTAGCTCCGTGCTGGTGAGAAGACTTGAAGACTAGATTAGGTGCCGGACGCGGCTTTTCATTTGCTTTCCGCATTTGGCTCCCTTTTTCCTTAATCGAAATTTGCTTTTGGTCCTTGCTGAGTAGACCCTCTCACTTCTCTTTGTGTTTTTCTGGCTCGGGTTAGCTCATGTTCTCTCTCTCGCATGCCTCACGAGGGGGCTAGGCAGGTGCCCTCGCGAGCATTTTCTCCCTTCTCTGCCTTCTCGCGAGCCACCCTCGTTCGAGACCAAAAGCTGGCGTGCCTCTCCTAGTCCGTGCCCCACGGGTACCGCGATACAAGGTGCCAGGCCAGGACCAGGGCGAATGGCAAATCTTTTAAACGCACTCCCTAACGAGCTTTCGCAGTTCCCTAGCAGGTGCATGCCACCAAGGCAAGATGGCCACGAGGAAATGAGCACCTCGTGAGGAAGAGGGCGTCCCGGATATACCAGGTTAAGTTATCTTTGCACGAAATAACGACACAACACACACGGTGCCACAATCGAGGAACCATAGTTCAATACACGCCCCATGGGCCCAAACTGGTTACATTATCGATGCAGGAAAAAGAGTAAAACAAAAGCAGCGTCACAGCAATCTGCGGAGGCAGGCCCCTAGCGGCACACCAAACCTAGCCAGATCCTTCTTCACGTTTCACGGGGGTGCGGCGACGGGATGACTCACTGCCTCCTCCAAAGCGGGCGCGGCGGCTGGCCATGGCCACTGCTACTGAACTTGTCACTAGAGGAAGAGCCGCCGTAGCGGGACAAGACGCAGCCGCCCCCGAGGGCAGGCTCGCCCCCATCCTCGTCGCGACCGTCCCCAAGGCCGAGCACCTCCTCACCATCGTTCGCCTTGGGGCAGCACCCGGCGCGGCGACCATCTTCCCCAAACACCCTCACGTAGAGGGTCGATTCATCGTCATACTTGAAGTGGAGGGCGCACCATCGACCCAAGCCGCGCGCGCGGGCGAATGTCTGCCAACCGCGGGCCAGGGCTATGTTGCCCGTGGCGGAATTCGCGACTGTAACCCAAGAGGCCTTGCTGTAGCAACCATCCGCCTGGACCGGAGGCCGGCAGCTCATTGGCGAAGAAGCGCAGAAGTTGGAGCCAGTTGTCGGCCGGGTTCTCTGACCAGACGACCAACTCCGGCGACACTTCCACCATGTGGAAGCGCGGACGGGGGGCGCCATCAGAGCACGCCTCCCCTCGTCAGCTGGATCGCCGTGGCTGGGACGACCCGCTCTACGTGCCGTGGCACCACTTCGATAGTGGGCCGCGACAGGGGACGCGGTGTGCTTGCGCAGACGGCCACGTCCGCGCCTGGGCGTCGGCGAGCCGGGTCCCTCGCGAGGGGCCTTTCCCTTCTCGGCGGCAAAGAACTTCCTTCGTGGCACCATTGGTGGCACAACGAGCAACAAAGCGAGGGAGAAGAAGCTAGGAGTGGAGCGAGGAAGAGATGGGCGACGGGGGCTCCACCCCTCTTCCCATTTATAGCAAAAGAAGGCCAACCGGCACCTCCCACGACCGCAGGTAATGATGGTTTCCCTTGCATGTCGCAAGGACTCATCAAGTCGTGCAGTCGCCGAGGCAGCATGGGGAAGTGGAGATGCCCACGACCAATCAACCGCCATGTGTCAACCAAGGCCGCAGGCTTTGGGGGCCCGCGGTGCTCTATGCTTGGCCCTTGGCTTCGCCGCGAAGCCAAGCCCGAGCGCACCTTGGGCCCGGGGCTACTGTCGGCGTCCTGGGAACGGGGGTCCCCAGACTTGCCTGCCTACGGCCCGTTGCATGGCTGAGCCAGCAGGCCGTACGACCCATCTTCACCAATAAGGCACCCAAGACCCTCACGAGGGGCCAAGCCTCACGAGGCAGACGACACGAGACCTCCTCCGGGGCGGCCTAGTCAGGCAGGCTCACGAGGAGCGGAGATATCAAGGCGAGGCGAACCTCATAAGGCTCTCGTGACATGAGCCATGACGATCGACACCAGGCGGGCGCCAGCGCACGCAACGTCCTTGTTTCCTCTTTGATGCTAAAGAAATTAGCGTAGGCGAGGAGTATCGAGGCATCAGGCAAAGGTTGCCATTTTGCTGCAACAAGACCAAGACCATAAGGACGGCAAGACGGAGGTCATCGTGGAGCCCAAGACGGTGTCACCACCAGAGCCTTTCGCAGGTGACGGTGTCCTGGAATAGGGGGTACTCACCATGTCATCTCCTGATCTGTTAGATTGGGCCGAGGACCCCCATGGCCGTATACTCATGGGCCAGTTCAGGCAGCTGCCGCATACATGGAACATTCTACAAGACTTGGTGATCAAGACAAGGACTCCTCCCCACCGGCGTATTCGGCTAGGACTCTTGTTATCCTAGGCCTCTGGTGCATTATATAAACTAAGGCCAGGCTAGTCGATAGATCATATACAACAATCATACCATAGGCTAGCTTCTAGGGTTTAGCCCCTACGATCTTGTGGTAGATCAACTCTTGTAATACTCATATCATCAATATCGATCAAGCAGGACGCAGGGTACTATTTTCTTCGAAGATGCTTCTTAAACTTCGTCTGTAATATAGCATAAGTTCCCTGAGCGCGCTTTGTCTGTTACAGCCTTATGGCCCGGTTGCCTGGTTATCGGAAACACTGTCGATATTCTCGACAGGTGGAGTACATAACACTTTTCCGTCCTTGACCGAAGAGGGAGAAGCCGACGGTCGGTTAAGACGCGTTTAAAGTTCGGTTGAACAAAGATATGATATTAGTACTTCGGTACATACAATCATTATACATAAAATTCTTTTACCCAAGTCACTTGGGGGCTCTTAAATTTATATGAGCTATTTTATAGTAAATGTGTTTCTTCTTGGTCGTTGCAAAGTCTTTATTTACCACTCCCTTTTTCGACACGAGTGTGTGGTCACTAGCCGGGGAGCCTAATTTCTCTCTCAAAGCCGCTAGAGTTTAGTTTGCTAAACTGGCCTAATGAGAAGTACTCCGCCTTTGGGATAGGAGGTTGAAGCCGTAGGCTGACCCGCTTGAAGACTTGAGATAGGATGTGTCATGTTAAAGCACAACAGAAGCACTTTTTTTTCTAAAGTCCAATTTTCAGATTGGCACCGAACACTTGATCTTGTACGGACGTCAAGTTTTTACTGACATTTTTGGTTTTCCAAGCTTATGCACTTTTAAACTATTTGTGTGTTTCCAGCACAAGTCTCGCAGTGCAACGCCGGACACCTTTAGAGATTCGGCAAAAACATTCTCGGATATTGCTATATATGCATTGGTTTCGAATTGTGTCTTTGGTCAATAGTTGGGTTGCCCGGCTCCTGCACTTGCTTCCTACGTTCCGCTTTGTTCGGCTAGGCGTGCAAAGGGAGAACCACTGCGATAATGCTTCCAGCTCACATGGTTAAGCACCTCAGTGGAGAAAGCCGAAAACTGACTGTCACAATAAGCATAAACTGGTCAGTGATCCGATGACTGTGTTAAATGACGGGCCATTCATAACAATGGCCGGAGTGTTTACGGCTTGACCTCGACTGTCGCCGAACACTACCGGGGGCTATTAACTGGCCTCCCAAACTAAATCCTTAATATTTTGCTCTTACATTAGAACTGAGGTTTCATGATCATGCTTAGCATGACAACCCAAAGAAAGGAACCAATAGCGGGACTATTTTCTTTGGAAGACATTTCTTATGTTAAATAGTAATATAACATATCTCTCTGTGTACCTTTGTTTATAAAACCGTATGGCCAGATTGCCTTGTTTGTCGTAAATCTTCGCCCTCATAAAGGCTTTATAAAGTAGGACAAACACTCGGCTACTGGCCGAGGAGGTGGAAGCCGATGGTCGGTCAACAAAGTTTTGTACAATGCGGATCCGAGCATTAATGACGTAAAGTACTTGGATACATAGAGTCATTACACATAATTTGTGATTTTGCTATGGATATAGATCCTTAATTCGGCCACCCATGCCCGCATTAAGGCTCTGGGGGTACTGGGCTTCGGGCTTATTATTTACAAATATTTAAAGGGGCACATCGATCCCCTGATCTGGTGTTGCCACCCGACCAATGTCTCGGGGGCTACTGCATTGCCTGTTCAATGCAGAAAATTTTAAGTGCAATACAGTTTCCGAGGAGATTTTGATCCTCAGGTTGGTCGGCCGCACCCAACCTGAGTCTCGAGGACTGAGCACGCCGCTTTTTGTGTCCCGAAGTATCCTGCCGAGCTAGGACTTGATCCTCAGGCCGATTTCTACAAATCAACCTGAGTCTCAATGGCTACTGGGATCAGCGGTCTTACGTCATCCTTTAGGTGCATCTCTGGTTTTAAACCGATACACACCTTGAGGGCTACTGGCTATATATCGCGGCAGAGAATAAATTGCACTAATCAAAAATATTGACAAAAAATTGGCCCACCGTCGGGGTGGTGCACCACCTCAGAAGCAGTCCGGCATAAAGCTCGGGCCCTAGTGGCTGGCTCCATAGAGGGCATTTCCAGCATTAAGCTCGGCTAAACTCCTTCAACTTTTTTGGACCAAGATGATCTATGACATCTTGGATATAGTCCGGCGTTGGAGCTTGGACATAGTTCGGTGTTGGAGCTCGGATACATTCCGGCATTGGAGCTCGGAAGCAGTCCGGCATTAGTGCTGGGCTGCAAAAGATACCTTGAATGCTATCCAGTGTTAGAGCTCAGATGCAAGAGGACACTGCCTCCCGGGAACAACTTCAAACCCGAGGGGTGGCATAAAAATAACAAGGCATTGATAAAGGCCGGAAACTTAAAGGGGCTCCTCGGATACCCGACGTGTAAACTCGTCGAATGCATTTCGGCGATCCTCAAGATCGAAGATGGGAAGATTTGTTGAACCAGTTTCCAAGACCGACAACCGAAGATGAAGAACAGTTCGGAAGAATCGAGGAGTGTCTCTAACTTGAAGACCAGTTCAGGGGGCTACTGACGGTGTCCTGGACTAGGGGGTACTCACCACGTCATCTCCCAATCTGTTAGATTGGGCCGAGGACCCCCATGGACGTATACTCATGGGCCAGTTCGGGCAGCTGTCGCATACATGGAAGATTCTACAAGACTTGGTGATCAAGACAAGGACTCCTCCCCACCAGCGTATTCGGCTAGGACTCTTGTTATCCTAGGCCTTCGGTGCATTATATAAACCGAGGCCAGGCTAATCGATAGATCATATACAACAATCATACCATAGGCTAGCTTCTAGGGTTTAGCCTCTACGATCTCGTGGTAGATCAACTCGTGTAATACTCATATCATCAATATCGATCAAGCAGGACGTAGGGTATTACCTCCATCAAGAGGGGCCGAACCTGGGTAAACATCGTGTCCCCTGCCTCCTGTTACCATCGATCCTAGACGCATAGTTCGGGACCCCCTACCCGAGATCCGCCGGTTTTGACAGCGACATTGGTGCTTTCATTGAGAGTTCCGCTGTGTGATCGGCAAAAGGATCGATGGCTCGTCTGCAGGTCAACTGTGATGCCGGCATCTTCGACGCCGGCTCGACTGGTCACCTTGGCTCGACTGCGGACCGTGCTCCATCTCCGATCGTCATGTTCGGACGAGGGCCTTCATCAACATCAACTCCGATCTCTATCAAGATCATGGAGGAATCATCCATGGAGCTCGGGGGCTCAACGTCAACATTGCCCTCGGACGACTGTGCTGTTTTTCCGAACAGAAAACTTGTATCTGCTGCCACCACCTCTTAGAGCATCTCTTTGATGATCCCTTTGGTGGAATTGTGCGTAATTGAGTCTACAACTTCCATGCAAAATTTTGTCGAGTTCCGATGGAGGAATCTTCGACAATCTATGATATATCGGAGCCCTGTCAAATCTGGACGGGAATCTGGACGAGTTTAGGGCGTGGTTTCCGGAGCCTAGATCGGAGGTCTTTTGGAAGATCCAACCGTTCATCTACTGCGGAATTCCCATATCTACCACCCCTCCAAAGTTTAGCTCGATCTGGTGGTTCAAACTCTGGGAACCTTTCGATAAATGGATCAATTTTCGGATCTGTTTTCTGCGCGAATACGGATCTGACCCGAATTCATGTTTCTTTATGAACGTGACATTGGACAACCTTTTTAGAGGAATTCTCTTCTAGTGTATTGTGCGTTGTTTTTAAACACGTGCCCATAAATTTTTAAGCCTCCCCTGAGGTCGCCTTCATCATCATGCTGGTGTCAAACCAGTTCGGCGATATTGCTCCAAGGCTGCCGACCTGCGCTAGACACGTCGTCACTTTGTTGAGCCGAGCTCAACTTCTTCGGATCATCATCTCAGCAAGCCGAACAAGAGTCCGGCATCGTGAAGGATAAATCATCACCAACATCGCCGCCCCACGGATTACACGGAGCGGGCATACCGGCATCGTCGCACAGTCACTTCATCAAGCCGGCATCGACCACGTCACGACCTGCATCAGCAGGGCTGCACTATTGCTTCTTCAAGCTGGTGTCCATCACGCCGACCTACTTTGACTCATCGGATGACATCGAGGCTTCGACATCTCGGCTGGACCGGGGGCTTCGCCATCTCTTCATCAACCTACTCCGGAGACTTCGGCATCACTAGCCGACCAGCTCTGTCACAATAGCTGGACCAAGGGCTTTGCCTCGGTGTGCCAACCTTTGTCAGCATCGCCATACCATCGCTTTATCGCCCATCAGGCAATGGGTGTGCGGATCGAGTCCTAATTTTTGGAATCACCTTTCTTCGGCTTGCTACTGCAAATAAACCAGGTGCTATTAATCCTAGTATTTTTTGCTTGTTTGGGTTTATTTTTCCCAAGGAATTATTACTCTGATTTGTCCATCATCTGTACACAGGTCTATCAAATGATAGCTGCATTAACGACGGTCGCGTGGTGGTTCGGTCAGTTTCCGTACGTGGTCCGGCGAACGCCGCATCCGGAACTCGGACCGACCTGTGAATTCAGGCTTTGCCATGCCTTTACCGCATCACGCCGACGCCCTGCATCGACATTGACTTCGGCGCCAGGCCATATTTCTTTTATTACTCACTTTGCATAAATTTTTTATTATGCAACAATTTTTTTTAATTATTATTATTATTACTATTATCTCCGATTTGCACTATTTTTTGTGCACAGGAAACTGATCCGGGGACTTCGGCGTCACTCTGCCGGTCTGCATTGACCGTGCTATATCACCACTTCGGCGTGTCGAGCTCTTCGCTCCGCCACCTCGGGACCGGCTTGGGGGATGGATCCTTGTCCCGCATCAAGCTCGGACCGCGTCATCAATGCCGAACACATTAACCAGCTAAGTCGCTTTCATGCTCACAATTTTAATTTTTAACTTGTGTTCGGTTCGACCAAGCATTATAGTTTTTTGGAAAAAAGTTGCTTGTAAAAATTTTTCTTGTCCAAACTTTGTTTGTGACACACATATTCAAATACCCCGTTTATTTGGAGGCTTCCTTTATGAAGCTTTTCCTCTTGCATATGATTATACTTGTACGGCTTCGTTCCTTGTTCGTGTATTACACCACAATATGCACCATATTGACTTAAGCGATTTCCAAGCTGGGTTGCCTGGCTCCTGTGCTTACCCCTACGTTCCCGATTGTTCGGCTAGGGAGTAAAGGGAGCACCTCTACGATTGTCACGACCGGATCCTCCGAGCTCTGAGCTCAGACTGGGTGAAGCCGAAAGCTAGCGCTCTTATTGTTTTCAATCATGGTCGGCACACAATGGAACTCATGAGTACAAAAAATCTATTGCACAAGTCTCATAGTAATAATGAGCACCGAAGAAAGGTATCGGTGGGGGTACTATTTTCTTCGAAGATGCTTCTTACACTTCGTCTGTAATATAGCATAAGTTCCCTGAGCGCGCTTTGTCTGTTACAGCCTTATGGCCCGGTTGCCTGGTTATCGGAAACACTGTCAATATTCTCGACAGGTGGAGTACATAACACTTTTCGGTCCTTGACCGAAGAGGGAGAAGCCGACAGTCGGTTAAGATGCGTTTAAAGTTCGGTTGAACAAAGATATGATATTAGTACTTCGGTATATACAATCATTATACATAAAATTCTTTTACCCAAGTCACTTGGGGGGTCTTAAATTTATATGAGCTATTTTATAGTAAATGTGTTTTCTTCTTGGTCGTTGCAAAGTCTTTATTTACCACTCCCTTTTTCGACACGAGTGTGTGGTCACTAGCCGGGTAGCCTAATTTCTCTCTCAAAGCCTCTAGAGTTTAGTTTGCTAAACTGGCCTAATGAGAAGTACTCCGCCTTCGGGATAGGAGGTTGAAGCCGTAGGCTGACCCGCTTGAAGACTTGACATAAGATGTGTCATGTTAAAGCACGACAAAAGCACTTTTTTTTCTAAAGTCCAATTTTCAGATTGGCACCGAACACTTGATCTTGTTCGGACGTCAAGTTTTTACTGACGTTTTTTTGGTTTTCCAAGCTTATGTCACTTTTAAACTATTTGTGTGTTTTCAGCACAAGTCTCGCAGTGCAACGCCGGACACCTTTAGAGATTTGGCAAAAACATTCTCGGATATTGCTATATATGCATCGGTTTCGAATTGTGTCTTCGGTCAATAGTTGGGTTGCCCGGCTCCTGCACTTGCTTCCTACGTTCCGCTTTGTTCGGCTAGGCGTGCAAAGGGAGAACCACTGCGATAATGCTTCCAGCTCACATGGTTAAGCACCTCAGTGGAGAAAGCCGAAAACTGACTGTCACAATAAGCATAAATTGGTCAGCGATCCGATGACTATGTTAAATGACGGGCCATTCATAACAATGGCCGAAGTGTTTACGGCTTGACCTCGACTGTCGCCGAACACTACCGGGGGCTATTAACTGGCCTCCCAAACTAAATCCTTAATATTTTGCTCTTACATTAGAACTGAGGTTTCATGATCATGCTTAGCATGACAACCCAAAGAAAGGAACCGATAGCGGGACTATTTTCTTTGGAAGACATTTCTTATGTTAAACAGTAATATAACATATCTCTCTGCGTACCTTTGTTTATAAAACCGTATGGCCAGATTGCCTTGTTTGTCGTAAATCTTCACCCTCATAAAGGCTTTATAAAGTAGGACAAACACTCGGCTACTGGCCGAGGAGGTGGAAGCCGATGGTCGGTCAACAAAGTTTTGTACAATGCGGATCTGAGCATTAATGACGTAAAGTACTTGGATACATAGAGTCATTACACATAATTTGTGATTTTGCTATGGATATTGATCCTTAATTTGGCCACCCGTGCCCGCATTAAGGCTGTGGGGCTACTGGGCTTCGGGCTTATTATTTACAAATATTAAAGGGGCACATCGATCCCCTGGTCTGGTGTTGCCACCCGACCAGTGTCTCGAGGGCTACTGCATTGCCTGTTCAATGCAAAAAAAAATTAAGTGCAATACAGTTTCCATGGAGATTTTGATCCTCAGGTTGGTCGGCCGCACCCAACCTGAGTCTCGAGGACTGAGCACGCCGCTTTTTGTGTCCCGAAGTATCCTGCCGAGCTAGGACTTGATCCTCAGGCCGATTTTACAAATCAACCTGAGTCTCAACGGCTACTGGGATCAGCGGTCTTACGTCATCCTTCAGGTGCATCTCTGGTTTTAAACCGATACACACCTTGAGGGCTACTGGCTATATATCTCGGCAGAGAATAAATTGCACCAATCAAAAATATTGACAAAAAATCGGCCCACCGTCGGGGTGGTGCACCACCTCAGAAGCAGTCCGCCATAAAGCTTGGGCCCTAGTGGCTGGCTCCATAGAGGGCATTTCCAGCATTAAGCTCGGCTAAACTCCTTCAACTTTTTTGGACCAAGATGATCTATGACATCTTGGATATAGTCCGGCATTGGAGCTTGGACACAGTCCGGCGTTGGAGCTCGGATACATTCCGGCGTTGGAGCTCGGAAGCAGTCCGGCATTAGTGCTGGGCTGCAAAAGATACCTCGAATGCCATCCGGCGTTAGAGCTCGGATGCAAGAGGGCACTGCCTCCAGGGAACAACTTCAAACCCGAGGCGTGGCATAAAAATAACAAGGCATTGATAAAGGCCGGAAACTTAAAGGGGCTCCTCGGATACCCGACGTGTAAACTCGTCGAATGCATTTCAGCGATCCTCAAGATCTAAGATGGGAAGATTTGTTGAACCAGTTTCCAAGACCGACAACCAAAGATGAAGAACAGTTAGGAAGAATCGAGGAGCGTCTCTAACTTGAAGACCGGTTCAGGGGGCTACTGACGGTGTCCTGGACTAGGGGGTACTCACCACATCATCTCCCGATCTGTTAGATTGGGCCGAGGACCCCCATGGCCATATACTCATGGGCCAGTTCGGGCAGCTGCCACATACATGGAAGATTCTACAAGACTTGGTGATCAAGACAAGGACTCCTCCCCACCGGCGTATTCAGCTAGGACTCTTGTTATCCTAGGCCTTCGGTGCATTATATAAACCGAGGCCAGGCTAATTGATAGATCATATACAACAATCATACCATAGGCTAGCTTCTAGGGTTTAGCCTCTATGATCTCGTGGTGGATCAACTCTTGTAATACTCATATCATCAATATCGATCAAGCAGGACGTAGGGTATTACCTCCATCAAGAGGGCCCGAACCTGGGTAAACATCGTGTCCCCTGCCTCCTGTTACCATCGATCCTAGACGCATAGTTCGGGACCCCCTACCCGAGATCCGCCGGTTTTGACGCCGACAGCAGGCGCAGACCACCTTTTGTCAGGATGGCTTGTACTAGCTGTCCCCCTTCAAATTAGCCCACCATTGTTGGCTCCCTTCCCGCTCAATATTTGGGAAGAGGACCAGGGCCTCTATAAGTAGGGCTAGCCACCACCATGGAAAGGGACGGAGAGGGGAGAGGACGAGAGGACGGCATCTTAGATCACTCTCTCACCCGCACAAGTTAGCCACGCACAAGAACACCTCAACCTCAGGAGGCTGTTCTTCCCCTTGTATTGTTCAATATCAGCCCAAGAGGCAATCCACCACTACCACACTAGAGTAGGGTGTTACACCACAACGGTAGCCCGAACCAGTATAAATCCTGTGTCTTTCTGTGTTGCGAGTTCGTCGAGTTCATCCGTGAGATCTTAGCGCGCTAGGGCGTAGATCGATAGGAGGGAAAGACTTCGCGCGCACCCCAGTGTTCGAACCTTAAGGGTTTGCCGGAACCCCACATCCGACAAGCCGGTATGGCCAGGTCCATCTACGGATCTAGGAAGCGCGCTCTGGCACAGAATCATGGCTGCCCAAACGACTATACTGACCGAATAACAGCTCGGAATCAAAACCAAATGCTACAACCGTCCGAAGAATGCCATGGCACATCCAAATACAGGGGTGCTGCGCACCCCCTATGCTTCACCGATGAGGTGCTGGACCATGAATTTCCAGAGAGATTCAAACCCGTGAACATAGAGGCGTACAACGGAACAACATACCCTGGGGTCTGGATTGAGGACTTTATCCTTCACATCCACATGGCTCGCGGAGATTATCTCCACGCCATCAAATACCTGCCCCTCAAGCTGAAAGGACCAGCTCGGCACTGGCTGAAAAGCCTCCCCGAAAACTCAATTGGAAGCTAGGAAGAGCTTGAGGATGCTTTTAGGGCCAATTTTCAAGGGACCTATGTCCGACCTCCGGACGCAGACGATTTAAGTCACATAATTCAACAGCCTGGAGAGTCAACCCGAAAGCTTTGGAACAGATTTCTCACGAAGAAGAATCAAATCGTCGACTGCCCGGATGCCGAAGCCTTAGCGGCTTTCAAGCACAGTGTCCAGGACGAATGGCTCGCCAGACACCTCCGCCAGGAAAAAATGAGGACAGTGACAGCCCTAACAAGCCTTATGACCCGCTTTTGCATGGGCGAAGACAGTTGGCTGGCCCGTAGTGGCACCAGCAACCCAGACACATCCGAAGTCAGGGATGGTAACGGGAAACCGCGACGCAATAAAAGCAAGCGTCAAAACAACAAAGACAGCCCAGACAACACGGCGGTAAACGCCGGATTCAGGGGCTCTCGACCAGGTCAATGAAAAAAGCCATTTAAAGACAACAGAGATGGACCGTCCAGCCTAAACAAGATTCTAGACAGATTATGTCAGATTCATGGCACCTCCGAATAACCTACAAATCACACCAACAGAGAATGCTGGGTCTTCAAGCAGGCCAGCAAGCTAAACGCCGAACACAAGGGGAGGGAGACACCAAGCGAAGACGAGGATGAGCCTCGCCAGCCGAACAATGGGGAACAGAAAAAATTCCCACTAGAGGTCAAAATAGTGAACATGATTTACGCAACTCACATACCGAAGAGGAGGCGCCAGCACGCACCCCGAGACGTATACGCCGTGGAGCCCGTCACCCCCAAGTTCAACCCTTGGTCGGCCTGCCCGATCACTTGTGATCGCAGGGATCACCTAGTATCCGACACGGAGGATCGGCTGCCTTGGTGCTAGACCCAATAATTGACGGATACCATCTCACTCGAGTCCTCATGGATGGCGGTAGTAGTCTTAATCTGATATATCAGGACACCGTCCGCAAAATGGGGATAGACCCGACAAGAATCAGCCAAAGCAATACTATCTTTAAAGGAGTAATACCAGGCCCAGAGGCCCGCTGCACGGGCTCTCTAGTACTAGAGGTTGTATTCGGTTCTCCCGACAACTTCCAGAGCAAAGAATTAACCTTCGACATCGCTCCATTCCTAAGCGGCCATCACGCACTACTCAGAAGAACGGCCTTCGCTCGTTTTAATGCAGTATCGCATTACGCTTATCTTAAGCTTAAGATGCCCGGTCCACGTGGCATCATCATAGTTAGCGGAAACATAGAGCGTTCCTCACGTACGGAGGAATACGTGGCGGCTCTAGCAGCCAATCACTGAACGGTCTCTCCAACCAGAAGAAATGATTGGTCGTCAAGACCGCGAACATGGTTAGATGAGTCCGGTGCACCACTAGCTATAACAGCTTAGATAAACCTGAGGTTGGGTCGATGGATATACCCCCATAGGTGGTGCTAGGGTCTTCCCGCATGTAAAAAGGGCTACCGTTCGGCTTGACCCTATTTAGATTGCATTTTAATGGTTCATTAAGCATAACCAATTTTTTGCACAAAGACTTTCACCTGCGTTTTTCACTTTTACAGATGATCATCATGCTACACCCTTCCAGAATATGGCACAACGGAGACACAGGCGCAGACGTGCAGCAGGGCCCCGCTCAAAGGCTTCTTTTTAGATTAAGACCCTGTGTAAACCTTTTTTACTGTCTCTTGTTGCTTCACTCCCTCCGGATACTCAACACAACCGAAAGGGATGCTGGCGTTATTGACATTTCTCACGTCAGACTAATGCAAGTACCTGGAAATTCAGGGCTCATAATAGAGGGTGTTACTCAGCCCAGTATATGTTGTAAAGTCCGAATATCTTAGGGAGTGTTCGGCGTCGCGAGTTTGGCCTTATATGCATCAGCTCCGAATCATGTCTTTGGTCAATAGTTGGGTTTGCCCGGCTCCCGTGTTTTGCTAACTTACGTTCCGCTCTATCGGCTAAGGTGGCACCGGGAGAACTACTGTGATTGTGCCCTGGTTCATCTGGATGAGCACCTTAGTAGAGAAAGTCGAAAACTGACTGTCTTGATAAAGCGTGAGACTGGTCAACCACTCGATGACTCAGCGGAATCTTCGCGATTCCTCTGCATTAACGAAGGACCAGTTTCCCGGTCATGTATGTACGTGCACCGTATTCGGATGAGCGCGGAAGTACTAGGGGCTATATAGTAGCCCCACCGTCAAACTCCTATGGCTAAGTGAAAGTGTTAAAGCTATATAGTCTGATTGCCTTGTTCGCCGCGCTATCACCTCCTTAATGGACCAAGACGTTGGGTCAAGTGTGAATACGCGCCTTTCCGAACACCGCCGCATTATTTGTGTGGGGGCTGAAGCCGACGACTGCAAACTTTCAGGTTATATACATACATAAACGGCCGCACAGGAGGCATCATAATACTTTCGGCTAAAGTATAAACACAACCTTTATAATCCAAATAGCATTGTTTTTACAATTGGGATACATGTCACTCGAACATGATACTCTTCGAGCACTGAGCCTCTATTAAACGAGCGTCTTCTAGGACTTCTTCAAAATAGTGCTCAGCCGGAACCTGGCCTACGCCCGGATCCCAGGTTGCAATAGCGGTGGCCTCCATCTCTGCCCAGTATGTATTAACGCGGGCAAGGCCCATCCGCACACCCTCTATGCACGCCGGCCTCTTTACAGCGTCGATATGTGGCATAACACCAAGGAATCGTTGCACTAAACCAAAATAACTATTCGGCCTTGGTCCCTTCGGTCAAAGATGATCCACGACAGACCTCATGGCAAGTCCGGACAACCTATGGAGCTCAGCCCACTCGGCCATTTGTTCATTTAACAGCAGCGGACGCGTTGGAGCACTGAACTACGACCAGAACAAACTTTCCACTTCATGATCTTTCTGATCTTTGAAAAACTCAGTCGCATCAGCAGCACTCATTGCCAAGTCTGAATACGCGTCTGCAGCACTCCATAATTGATCCAGAGGGGCATACTTCGGATCTCCGAACTTCGTCCGCAACAAAAAGGGCTTCCCAACCGTGATATCTCCGGCCTGATGGAGCTCCTCCTTCGCCGCTTTGATTTCAGAGCGGGTTTCCTTGGCTGCTTCCATGGCTTTCTTCAGGTCAGCCGCTTTCGCTTGGCTTTCCTTTTCAAGAAGCTCATACCGGCCAGCGGCATCTTTCAGCTCAACAGCCATCTTGGTTATTTTATCTTCGCTCTGGCGATGAGCAGCCTGTTCGGCTCTTAAGTCTTCGGCCGCCTTTAGGGCGGCCGCATCACTTCTCCTGGCTTGTTCCTTGGCTCGGGCAGGTTCCGCCCGAAGGGTCTCCACGGCGGCAGCTCCATCTGCAGTCACAGCATATTATAGATACTAGCATCATGCTCCTCTTAATATTTGTTGACCACCAGAAAATACATACCCTGTGCCTCGTCAAGCTGCTTGTTCACAAGCGCAATGTCAGCATCTGCCGCGTCAAGTTACCGCCTCAGTCTAGCAAACTCAGCAGTTCGGCCAGCCACCGGACCCTCAGCCGCCTACACATGAAAGCAGCGCGATCATTACCTAGAACTATGATCCTCTGTTTGCCGCCTCTGGACAGCAACCAGAGTCTCAAGGGCTACTATATGTATAGAGCACACCTAGCGTGTGCGTACCATCAAAAAAATTATATTACTTTGCGTACCTCAAAACATCTTAGCAGGCTTGTAAAAGCCTCATGCAACCCATTTTTGGCGGATGAAATCCTCTCAACCACCGTACCCATTAAAGTACAATGCTCCTCTGAGATAGCTGCTTGCTCCAAAAGACCCATCAGTGCGTCCGATTGTGCACCGAACAATCCCAGACTCTTTCTGTTGCTCTCCTTAGGAGCCGAATACTCTGGACTTCGGGTGGCCGAAGGGTTACCTTCTGGCCTTGGCGGATTAGGAGAAATCCTCCGTGATGACACCTCAGGGTCGTCCGCCCCAGGAGGCGGGGAGACAGGCGGAGGCGTTTCGCTCTCCATCATCTCCGAAAGAGATCCCCCGAAGACGAACTCTATCGAGAAGGGCTACGATCCAGACTACAAGACATATGTTTATTGTCCTCGAAGATAAAGTAGGATATATTTACCAAAAGTACTCTTGTTCACTTATAGCTCGGTGGAGGGCTGGCCCCCTTGCGGGCACTGTGCGGTAAGGACGCCCTCCATGGCAGGGGCCCCTGGCGAAGGTTTCTTCCCTCATTTGGAAACCCTCGTTTCCAAGTCTTCAGAGGTGGTCCTTTTCCTTCCTTTTGGAGAGGGGATTCTAGATTCTTCTCCTCGATTATCCTCCTTTGCGGAGACATTAATTCCCCTGGTTTGGATGAGTAATGCGTGAAGCCCGCTTTCGGCTTCTTTATTCCTCCCTTTATCTTCCCCTGATGGCACTTGATAAGGTGCGTGCTCAAGCATCCTGGCTAGTACAGGATCCGGTGAGCCTTCGGGAAGGGGGGCCGAACACCTGATCATCTTCGTATTTCTTATCCAGTCTTGGCCAAGAGCGATTTTTTTCAGAATGATGTTGTGACAAATAAAAAGACAGCATGTTCGGCCACAGAATTACTTACGTGGGTATCTGGACGGTTGCAGTTGAGACCCGCATCCTTGGTGGTGTCCGGACACTTTATTCCTTATCCGAAGAACAATCCATACATCTCTTCGAGCATCACACCGAAGAATTGTTGAATAGTTCGCGGTCCTTCCGGGTTGAACTCCCACATACGGAGAGATCGACGTTTGCATGGCAGGACCCGACGAACTAGCATAACTTGCATTACCTTGACAAGACTGACATCCCTCTTAAGGAGATCTCTGATGCGACTTTGCAATGTCAGCATGTCATTAACTGGCCCCCAGTCTAGCCCCTTGTTGACCCATGATGCCATTTGCAGCGGGGGGCCCGAGCGGAAGGCGGGGGCAGCTGCCCACTTCATACTTCGGGGAGCTGTGATGTAAAACCACTACCGCTGCCATAAGTTGGACACCTCCGGGAAGGCACCCTTTGGCAATAGAGCGTCGGCGCCTTTGCCTATTATGGCACCTCCGCATTCTGCTTGTCGCCCATCGATCATCTTCGGCTTCACGTTGAAGGTCTTGAGCCATAAGCCGAAGTGTGGGGTGATGCGGAGGAAGGCCTCACACACGACGATAAACGATGAGATGTGAAGGATGGAATCTGGAGCTAGATCGTGGAAATTGAGCCCATAATAGAACATAAGCCCTCTAACAAAGGGATCAAGACTAAAGCCTAGCCCTCAGAGGAAGCGGGAAACAAATACGACGCTCTCGTTGGGTTCGGGAGTGGGGATGACCTGCCCTTGAGCATTCAGCCTGTGCGAGATTTCAGCGGTCAGATACCTGGCTTACCTTAGCTTCTTGATGTCCTCCTCTGTGAGAGAGGAGGCCATCCACCGACCTTGAAGGTTGGATCCGTACATGGTTGAAGGTCCGAAGCGCTTAGCCTGAGCCTTGGGTGTTGGAACTCGAGGTGGGGGAAGGGAAGGGTCGAGCGCGAGAAGAAAAGGACAGGCCTTGGCCCCTTTATAAAAAGGGTGAATACCAAGCGTCCTCCGCGTGGCCGTTTGGAACTTGCCTAAAATCGAGGAGTCATACTAACAAGCACGATTGGGTTACCCACACCCGTATTGATGAGAATCCCGTGATAAGGGGAACACGATCTCTGCTTCGACAAGACGTGCCAATAAAACCGCCTCGCAACACGTGGAGTGGCAGGCTGGGAAAACGGTTCGTAATGACCAGGCCACGACAGGACGTCACGTTATAAAAAGTTGTCAACAAATTAGATTTGTGGAATAATATACTCTACGGTGGTATGTGGAATTTATTTTGCAAAGCCGAACACAATCCTTATGTTCAAAATCTTCTATGGAGTATTCGGAGAATGAACCCGCCTTGCAATGCCGAAGACAATCTGCGCGCCGGACTCGTCGTCATTGAAGCCTGGTTCAGGGGCTACTGAGGGAGTCCTGGATTAAGGGGTCCTCGGACAACCGGACTATATACTTTGGCCGGACTATTGGACTATGAAGATACAAGATTGAACACTTCGTCCCGTGTCCGGGTGGGACTCTTCTTTGCGTGGAAGACAGGCTTGGCAATTCGGATATGTAGATCTCCTCCCTTGTAACCGACTCTGTGTAACCCTAGCCCCCTCCGGTGTCTATATAAACCAGAGGATTTAGTCCGTAGGACAAGAACAATCATAATCATAGGCTATTTTCTAGGGTTTAGCCTCTACGATCTCGTGGTAGATCAACTCTTGTAATACTCATATCATCAAGATCAATCAAGCAGGAAGTAGGGTATTACCTCCATCGAGAGGGCCCGAACCTGGGTAAACATTGTGTCCCCCGCCTCCTGTTACCATCAGCCTTAGACGCACAGTTCGGGACCCCCTACCCGAGATCCGCCGGTTTTGACACCGACA
>NC_041388.1:327469265-327563284 GCF_002162155.2 Triticum dicoccoides
TTCCCCTTCCACCAAGTGGAATCCTACTAGTAGGACTCCTCTCTCCGGCGCGCCCTACAGGGGTCGGTCGGCCTCCCCCTCTCCTCCTTTATATACGGAGGCAGGGGCACCCTATGTGCGGTGCCCTCCTCCACAGTTTACCACCTCGGTCATATCGTCGTAGTGCTTAGGCGAAGCCCTGCGCCGGTAACTTCATCATCACCATACTATAGATGCTCTTAGGATGGCGAAGCAAGAAAGTTCCACGCTTTGACAAAGAGCCAGCCTCACAAGAGTACTCGAGAAAAATTGTCTCTTGTTTTCCGACATCCTACCACTCCAATAGGCCAACTCCAACGCTAGACCCCCATCATATCCGCCGCTTCTGTTTGGGCCCAAACGGACACACGACCCAGCCCAACGCGCAACCCCATCCTCAAAACTTGTCTGTTTCGGTCCGGCTCGACCCATTCCAGGCGCATAGTTGGGCCAGCTTTGCGATTGCACGGAGAACGAACGAACGGGCACGCATCCTCTCCGCGTCTGCGTCGGCCCCGCATGTTGGTGGTCCAACTACCTCCCACCTTTTGTAATCAATGCGCACGGGTGGTTGGGCCTGCAAGTCAGCCACACAGACGCCCCCTGCTGTGTCCTTTTCTACGGGCAAGCCGTGGACTCCAGTCGCTGTCCCCATCCACCACTACCCCACTATTGCCTCCCCCATCGGAGACACCGAAACCTTAGTCACCGTCGACCTCGCTCCCCCGCCGGCCATGGGGTTCTGGAGGTGGCACCCAGGCAAGAAGTCCAAGCACGATCACGAGGCGGGCTCGTCTTCTGGTAGCACAGCCAGCCACTCGACCTCTCCGGCTCCGTTCTCCATCTCCCCTCCGGCGGCCGCGCCACTCTTCAGACCCTACATCGGCGTCGAGGTGTGCCGCCGGTACTGGGACAGGCACTCCGCTGTCGTGGTCAGATACCCACCTCTCCAATGGGTGGCATCTGAGCCCGGATCGTGTGCCCATTCCCCCCGTGCCGGCGACAGGCCGCGCCCGCTTATAGGAGATCGCCCGTCGCCCACCAGGATCCCGCGCGAGCTCCTCGGCGACTGCAGGTACGCCGTGGACTTGCCACTGTCGGACACCTGGTTTCAGGATGAGCACGACATGCGCCGCGCCACCTTTTTGCCATTCGTGGGAGCCCGCCCTGCGTTTCCCACACAGTCGCGATGCGCCTCATGCGTGCGCGCCAAGCCCGCCAAGCGTGTGCGGCCGCACGCGAATCCGTGGCCTGACGCCGACACTGTCTCCCTCCCCATCGCCTCCACCACCGCAACCTCCCGCCATGACGGCCAAGGAGGAGGAATGGCTCCTGCAGACCGTCATGGAGGACTCCGAGAGGGAGTACAGGTGCCAGCAGGAGGAGGAGTGGCAGGGCCTGCAGTTCAAGCTTGAGCTCTCGACCTCCGGGGACGTCTGCGTCCCGGAACTGGACGTCAAGCAGGAGGTCAAGGCGGAGCCCGCAGAGGAGCGTGCATTGCCGTCGTGGTCACCACCCCCAGCGCCAACGCCCCAGCCTCCTCCGCCGCCTGCATAGTACGCCCCTGACCCAATCTGGGGGCCACCGCCGCACCTCTGGACGCCCCCACCCTACATTGACCTCACGAGCGACTACGAGGACGGTGGCGCGTGAAGACGGCGGCTACGACGGCATCAGCAACGACGGCAAGGTCTTATACGGCGCGTGGGGCGGCCGCTTATCTTTTTTTTTTGTTTGATGTTAATTAAACTAAGTGTTGTGGTTGGTCCGTGAGGACGGCGGATTTTTAAATATGTTTTTTTAGTTTTTTAGCTATGTTAAAATGCCTTATTTTGCTTTTGCGTGTGTTTTTTTCCCACCGCGGACAAGTTATGGTTGGGGCCACGCGTTGGGCGCCTCGATGCCAGTCCGACCCGACACGGACATCCGTCTCCCCATTCTCACCCCAAAGAGACGAAATCCAGACATCGGGATAGGGTCTAGCGTTGGAGTTTGGCCTTACCATGCTGGTAGCACGTCAACCGCCAATACCAATACCTCCACACACACAAATTTAACCGGGGTGAATCACATAAACCCATACAGTGAATCACATAAAAACTGACGTTAGTTCTAGCGTTGCTAATGGAAAACAAAACCCAGAAAAACAAGGAACTGACCACCGCTCTATACCATTACATCACTAAGACCAACCCAGCTCTACGCCGCAGCTCTACATATTACTCGGGGAAAAGGTAGACTACTAGACCACCACATGTAGGCTTTGTTCTTTCATGTATCCGTTCCATGGTATCGCAATGTAAAAACTCTATCTAGAAACTACTACCACGCAACTATTCTCTCGCTCACAACAAAGATACACACATGCAGAACGTACAACAAATTCTCAAACACTTGATAAAAACAAACCAGGAAAGGCCAAGAAGTTGAGGTAGAGCAAGAAAAGGCACACATGACTTCAGGATGTTTATTACGGTACAACACTCAAACAAAATATACGTGCACATGGGTCCGTCGCATCCCAACTAGGGTAATAATATACATCACACTCAGTACACGCGATGCAAGGAGGAAACTTCACATTTCACTAGTTCATCAGTTGGACCTCCATTTTAAACCACTTGATAGTCGATTTCACCTCACCTTGCCAAGACTACTGAGCAATCAGTCATAGCATGCAGAGCTCATGCATCATTAGCGTAGACACGGGTCCACTCTTTGGCTGCACAATATGAAACCGGCACTGCTTGAGAAAAATCTGCTATATTTTGCAGCTAGAAATGCGACAAGATCATCACCTGTTTCCACAGCTTCTGTTTCGTTGGCCTTCCAGTGCTTTGCCACATTGTCAGCAAGCGGATCGTCAGGATTTGGAGCGCTGAGGAGTGCTTGAATGCTGAAAATAAACATCAAGTGGAAAGGAATGAGATGTTCAGCTAAGATTGATTTGTTCTGCTCAACTCGTTTGAACTTTATGCTTATGTTTCAGCAAATATTTCCAAGTAAATACCAGCAGTGGTAAGGTACTGAAGGACCCACATCACGTACTCCTATGCATATTCTAGTTACAGCAACACATATCAGTTCTGCCACCAGTTTACTGGTGGTTGTGGTGGCAGTGCCAGCAGCTCCATCGTACTGTACATTTAGTGTCATCAACTATCGAAATCTTTCATTTCTTCTAGGGTCTCCGCATAATGACTGTATACATCCCATATGATATGCCTGGCTTTTTAGTGTGAAGCATTTGCAAAGTGCTACAAAAGCTATTTAATGTAGAATTAATGTCCCATTTCTAATATCCATTTCACAAAACTATTTCAGGAAACCTAAAAATGCTATTTAGTCCAGTGGAGCTGATAAATGGTTTCTATAGAAGTACCGACTTCTTTATGAACAAAACACACCAAATGCGGAGTACAACAGAATGTCATCACATATATCAACAAAAATACTACTGAAGCACGAACATTCACCTCAAAAGAACTGTTCGGATCTGAAGGGCAGGACTCCACTTGTCCTTTAAGATATCAAGGCATATCCTCCCAAGCTGTATATAATGTACGTATTAAGAAAAATAGTATAATTTATTAACGTATATAAGGGGTCAGAATATAACAAACTTACCTTGTCAATGTTTGGATGGTAAATTTTTGTGAGAAAGCGAACCTGTTTACAGTGATCAAATCAAAACTTCAGTCACAAAAAATGTATAAATTCATGTAGACCTTAAATCAATGTAACCACTCAATCTGAAGTCTTAACAAAATAACAAGACAAATCTAAGTCCTCTCAACACTAAATATGATGATGAATACATCTTCCTCAAACTCATCAAGATCCTTAGAAGAATCATATGATGATATCGAACATTTATTCATATGATTCCAACATTTATTTGTTAAGCTGCGATAGAATCTTAGCTACACATATGGGCTCCATATGAATTGGGTGCACATAAGAACTTAGTCTACATGAAGCTTGGAAAAAACATCAACAAAATTACAAACCGACAAAGTCGTAGCACTGAGATACTTGAAATAAAGCAACAATGAAACACCTTTGGCGGAGCCATTGGATATTCTTCAGGTAAAAACAACTCAAGTTTGAATACTCCTCCTGACAAGTAATCAAACTAACAGTTAACAAGACAGCATACTGCAGAAATAGCCAACATTAAAGATGAGTTAATCGTAATAACTTAGGAGCTAGGAATGCATTAGTGGAGGTAAAGAGGATGCAGTAATCATCACATGACAAAAAATGAACCACATCAGAAGTTTGTGTTGAGAATTGAAGTACTACTAAAATAACAGGGAGCATCCAGGACATTCAAGCATTTCCACATATGGGGAAAAACAGTGACTTAATTGCAAGCCTATTTAGGAGTCAGGAGTTGGAAAGCTATACATCTCAGGAAGATGATGTTGTCTATGTGATACCAACAGAAAATATAAACCTCTTCATTTTCCAGATACTTATATTTCAGGAAATAAATGATGCGTCCATGAATTTTGCAGAAACAAGAGCGTTCAATAACTTACACAAAAAAAAATGCTGCTTGCATTGCACCGAAATTCCTTTGAATTGTGCTAAACCATGTGTGCACGCACAGCAAGGTTATACTATATATATGTTATTTCTCTTAGTTGTGGCACACGACAAATATGGCTGCTTTGTTTCTTAATTATGGCATCACTTTGCTCTAAAATATTTAATGCTCGAATTATCCTTGATCATGTCCAACAGCTACAAATCACTATAAGAATCCACATACCGCGATAAATTTTCTTAGTACAGTTGATTGGGTCCTAAAGTTGATCTACCATTTCAACAGCCAATTAGAGCATTGCATTGCTAACTCTGCAGTTAATGCCAAAGGCAACTAAAGTACAGAACAGAGGAACAGAAGGAAAAAAACTTAACACCTTCATATGGCGACTGAGTTGGGCCAAGGATCATGACATTGAAGTAGCGCATGTTCTCCTCTGATGGTGAAGCACTGATCCCAGGAGCTGCAAGAACATAACAAGGGCAGTGCCCGGGATCCTCAACAGACCATCCAACGATTGTTTTTACAAATTTAAGGAACAGCTAAAGTAGGGACCGACTCTTCACAGTTAGAGAAATAACTGAAGCTCTAGTATTAACTAGCCAAAACAAACAAACAAGAGATTAGAGGATCTATTGAAGCTAACTGGAGATGCAAAAATAGGCAAAAACAAACTCCTAAAATAGCATCAACTCCTGCGTAGAGGCATCTCAGATCTCACCTGGTTCGCTGAGCAGCCGCTGCGTCTCCTGCAGGAAGCAACACCCACCGAAAATCACCAAAATTGCATGGAAAGGAGCGGGAAAACTGGGGAAGATGGAACGACAGCGCACGGAAGGGTTAGTTACCTTGATGATGCGGCGGGGGAGGTTGCTGTTGGCCATGGAGAAGATGGGTTGGGCTAGGGCTAGGGTTTCGTGCTCTTGGGATCGATCGCGGCGGAGGGGAGGGGACGGGAGGAGAGGAAGGACCAAAGGAGGCGGCGTCAGCGAACAATGATCCTTCGGGGTATGCAGTTTAGTCCCTGTTGTTTGGGGTTTTTATGAGGCTAGTGCGGAGAGATAGGATTTAGACTGTTTTTCATTTGCTACCTTTTTTTAACTGATTTGCTACCTAAATTGCTTCTTTTTGGGGTAATTTCCGATCTATTCATTCTCAATCATGACAGTAAATCGAACACAAGAAATAACAAAAGTTACATACAGATCCCTAGACCATCTAGCGACAACTATAAGCACTGAAACGACCCGAAGGCGCGCCATCAGCATCGCCCCTCCCTCTCTAGAGCCGCGCAAAACTTGTTGAAGTGAACAATCGGGGAATCATCGTGCTAGGACCCTATAGGACCAGCGCACCAGAAAAGTAACCACCGCCAATAAAAAGAAGCGTAGATCAGAAGGTTCCAATCTGAAGACACACAAACGTAAACGGACAAAGACTTGATCCACGTGGATCCACCGTAGACAAACACCGATCGAATCTTACGAGATCTGCCAAAGACAAACTTCCACACGCCTTCTGATGATGCTAGAGGCACCGCCAGGATGGGGACGAGGCGAGGAGAGCCTTATTCCATCTTCAGGGAGCCGCCACCGTCTTGTCTTCCTAAGGACACAAACCCTAAAAAAATTTGAAACATCTAACAACGAAGCCCTCCCGCCAGCAAAGGCCGGGATCCTCCGCGTCCACGTGGCCCTAAGGCCACAGCGCTGACGGGAGCCAGGAAACACTGGCCGCCTTCGCTTGGGAGAAGAGGCGAAGGCCGTGTTTAACTTCACAAACTCCCTGTGTCCAATTTGCTACCTAAATTGATAAGGCTAATGTTTTCACAAACTATTTTTAGCGATGTTAAAACTTGACATTTGCAACCAACACTCAAACCAACAAGACCGGTAGAAAAAGGTGATGAAATATAGTATATCTTCTCACGTGGATATCCAGCAAAGTGATTCATCCGAAATATAGACTATCTTCAAGACGCAACTTTGACTCTAGTTCTTGATATGAATACAAATTGATGATTTTCAAAATTATGAATATTTCTCATGGAAAATTGATAATATTATTTTAATTAACAAGCCTTACTAATCTTTCATACACTAATACTAAATGACTAAATTAAGCCTTTTTGCATGGATACTAAGTTAAGAGTTTGACTACACTTCTTTTACTATGTTGTTTATTTAGAGTTGATGTAGCAATTTTATGAAATTTTGTTTGATGTTATGCCAAATATAAGTACAATCGAAATTGAATTTGAAGATAACTTGCTTCTCCATATATGAAACGTGCTTTTGTACGGCTCAGTCAAAAAATCATGTAGAGCCAACTTGGGGCTAGTATTTTACTCCTCTTGCTTGGAGAGAAGTTCTTGATTGTTTTTCATTCATAAGATCAAAAGTAATCAATTCATACAGTTGAAGATAGTAATTAATATAAAATAAAAGTTACTATTTTCTCATGCTTCCGTACGGTGTGCTAGGTTAAGTTCATGTCTATTTTTGAAGTTGTTTTATGTGTATTGTGGTTCTTGTTTTGTGATACGTGCATCATTCATGCATCCATGCGTCGAACAAGGTAGTGCCTTCATATGTATGTTGGAGTCGATGCTGCGAAGCGGTTCGAGAAAGTGCAGCTGGTCGGCAAGGGAGAAACTGGCGTTCAGAACGAGAGTGCAAAACGTGGGTCATTTGGATACTATTGTGTAAAAGTTGCCGAATGGATCGTAACAATTATAGTTTGGGAGGTTAAGCGTGTTAAAATTGTTTGACCAAGACAATAGCTTAGATGGGGGGTGCATTTTCCCCTTTCTCTTTTATTTAACTAATAATAAAAATAGACAAAATAAAACATTGCTAATCTTGTTCTACTAGATTTTTTTTGATAAAATTCCACGTTTTGGTATTCCAACGCTCAATGTGTTTTACCAACGTGTGGGCATATACCCCTAATAAAGTTAAAAAATACATGTGAATATTTGCTTAATAAACAATTTACCTATCTCTTTTTATTCTTCAGTGGAAGGATCTCAATTTCACTAACAAAACCGATGGTATTGAATAAAGCGACAACAAAAGCAAAACATATGATCTTAGCGGCGTGGCATAGGAATGCAACATCTAAATTAATCATCTTGCGCCTCAATCAAGTTCAAACAAGGAACGATATGGCAAAAACATTGCTAACCAATATCATGGTTATCTTCCTCAAGAGCGCTCTATCCAGTCTCCGTCTCCTTTTCCCTCTGCATTCCAGCTCATTCAAAAACCCAGTGTCAGATTAGAATTAGATGAGCCTTAGAAGACATAAATAGAAGGCACAAAAGTAAAACAATTTTTCAGAACATGGGGGCAACGGAGCACTTTATTTTGAACTGCTCCATAAAGATACTTAAAAGATTTGATTGTTTTTACATGAATACGCATGCATGTGGTCTAAGTACCTGTAAAATTTCGTTCAATAATACGTTACATTACGTGCTGCATAAAAAAGACAAAATTTCTGCCCCAAAACACCAAAAAACAAGCCCCTAGTTTTCACGTATTTTGTCTTTTTTGTATCTTTTACATGCAATCATGTATATTGCTGAAATTTTGGCCCGATATACTGCATTGCTATACGCTCATGCACACAAAAATTTGAACAAAACTGAACCGTAAAAATGTGAATTCTTTGAACTTCTTCTGAGCAGAGAAAAACGGGCAAGCAGGGAAATAACTGATTTAAGCTAGAAGGCCCCGCAAGGAAAGAAAAACTGAGTGACATTCTAATATTCAGACACTGAAAAGAGTTAAATATATAAACGCCCAATCCAGTGCATTCTTAAATGTTCCAAAAACCAGTGCCCACTCAACACGACTGACGCAACCATCACGAGGTTCAGAACATCCAAACAAAATCAGTGTTGCTTACCACCACTGAACTCCAATCCTTTATTGAATTCAAAACACCTATCCAGCTTATTAACCTTGGCCCCAGTGTAAGCGAGGAGCCTAACTCTCATGGGTATTGATTTCTTGGTTCTCTGTATTTTCAATTATTTTAATAAAGAAAGAAATGTTAACTAATTAATTAGGTCATGTGGCTCAGTTCGTTAGAGTGTTGGTCTGATATACCAAAGGTCACAGGTTCAAGCCCCGTTGGGACCATTTAAAAAAATTGCGATTTCCCTCTTTTTCCGTGTTATATTATTTTTCTAGTAAATTGGCAAAAAAAATAACTTATTAGGTCTCTCAGGGACTGCCAGGAATTTTTAAAATTACTAGCAAAGAGGCCCGGACATTGTAACGGGAGAAAAAATATATTATAATCTCCAATGGCCATGATCACATTTTGCTGCATCACTGAGATACACTATCACTCTCAATTTCGTGAAATCATGACATTTTTTTAGACTCGTGAACATGTCTGAAATTATGAACATTTTTCAAATTTGTGAATACTTTTACAATTTTTTGAACATTTTCTCAAATTAAGAACATTTTTTTTCAATTCATGAACATTTTATGCAAACATTTTGAAAAATTGTGAACAGTTTTTTAACAATTTTCTGGAATCAGCGAACATTTCTAGAATAGACAAACATTGTTCTGGAAATTGCTGGAATAATTTTTTAAATCCATGAGCATTTTCTTGATTTAATGGACATTTTTTAAAATGCATGATCATTTTTTGAATGAATAAACTAGCAAAGGGGCCCGGGCATTGCAACGGAAGAAAAAATATATTATAATCTCCAATGGCTATGATCACATTTTGCTGCATCACCGAGATACACTACCACTCTCAATTTCGTGAAATCATGAACATTTTTTTAGACTCGTGAACATGTCTGAAATTATGAACATTTTTCAAATTTTTGAATACTTTTGCAAATTTTTGAACATTTTCTCAAATTAAGAACATTTTTTCAATTCATGAACATTTTATGCAAACATTTAAAAAAAATTGTGAACAGTTTTTTAAAAAAATTCTTGAATCAGCGAACATTTCTAGAATGGACAAACATTGTTTCGGAAATTGGTGGAACAATTTTTAAAATTCACGAGCATTTTCTTGATTTAACGGACATTTTTTAAAATGCATGATCATTTTTTGAATCAGTGAACATTTCATGAATGAATAAACTATTTTGTAAGTCATGAACAATTTTTGAATTTAGGATATTTTTCCATTGATAATCATTTTCTGAATTGGTGAAATTTGGTTCAATTTCATTAAAAAAATAATACATGAACTTTAAAAAAATGTAAATATTTTTTGATTTCCCAAACATTTGTTTTCAAAATTTTGAATTTTTTGAGTAAACAGACATTTTTGTATAAAATTGCAAACAGTTTTAAAATCCACAAAAATTTTCTGATTTATTTAACATTTTATTTCAAATCTATTTTAAGAAAAATCGGAATTTTTTTGAAGTCCCAAATTATTTAAAGTGGGAAAACGAAACGGAAAAGAAAAATAAAAAGAAAAAACGAAAATAAAAAAGGCCGCCCAGACATGGGCCGGTGGGCGCATTGCGTATTTCCCAGCTCGCGAGGTCCCTACTGCATGGGCCGGCCCAAGCAAGGATCCCCCCTTGTGAATTTTTTTTATCAATGTCTCAAAAAAATGTTTTTTATCACTTATAGATGACATTGGTGGATAATTCTTTGCAATTTTGGAGGCAATTTTCATGATGTACCACAAGAAGCAATAGCTTTTTATTATTATATATAGGTAAGCATAGGTGTATGCAATCACCATTACTCTTTTTTTTGTACTGTTGTACTAAGTAACCCCTAATGTTTTTTAGTAAACAGCAAAATTAAAATAACTTACTTCCTCCGATCCATCTTCCCCTAATAATAAAGCAAATAGTATTTCTGGTCGTCCGTCCAAGAAAATACCCCTGAAGTTTATATAAATTACCCACCATGCCATCCATAAGTGAGGAAAACGATTCAATTTTCGGATCCAAAGGCGCCGTCCTCCTTTGTTGTTTTATAGTGGTGATACCGATATAAATCACAGACACACTAACGGCGTAGTGGTGAACGCATTGCTCTTCTAGGGAGCAGAACTAGGGTTTGATCCCCAACACTCACACCTTTTCCCCTCCTTTTCTCACGTCCTCCCTTCCATGCGCGGGGCTTCATTCCCTTGTTTTCCCTAATTTTGTTTTCCTTTTCTCACGTCCTCCCTTCCATGCGCGGGGCTTCACTCCCCTGTTTTCCCTAATTTTGTTTTTCTTTCTCACGTCCTCCCTTCCATGCGCGGGGCTTCACTCCCCTGTTTTCCCTAATTTTGTTTTTTGTCTTTTCTTTTCTCATTATGTTTTCTTCTTTCTTTAAATTAATACAGCATTTTCAAATTTCAAAAGTTGCGAGTTTTCAAGAAAATGTTGGTGATTTGTTGACTCAAAAAATGTTAATCATAACAAAAATTGGTGGTTTGTTGGGTCAAAAATATGTTGGTGGTTTGTTGAGTACAAAAATGTTGGTGGTACGTGAATTAAAAAAATGCTTAGGAAATCATTACATTTTCGCAGTTTCAAAAAATGTTGGTGAATTGCCAAACTGTTAGCAAATAACAAAAAAAACATGATTTGGAAAAAAGGTCGGGAAATAAAATCATGTTCATGATTGTGTATTCAAAACATATTGTGAATCTGAAAAAATGTCCATAGAATTTTAGAAAATGTCCACAGAAATAAAAATAAAGAAAATTTTGTTCCCCAGTCTTAGAAAAGTTCATTGATTCAAAAAAGAGTTTTCTGAGTCAAAAAATGTTAATGAATTCAAAAAATGTTCATGCATTAAAAAAATCATACACGAAACTAATGTTCGTGATTTTTTTGAGGAAATCTAAATTTTCAAAAAAATGCCTATCGATTAGAAAAACTGTTCACCGATTCAAAGTCTTTTATGTCTAGGATTTGATTACTTTTGTGAAAGCCTTTATATGTCTTGGTGTTGAGAGTAGTTCATGATAGATGAGATTTGTTTTTAAAGTTTTAAACATTCCCTTGCACAACATAATGTGTGATATGCATTAGCAAGCTCATAGGTTGCGGCGGCCGACGTTGTCGGTGGACCACCCGGTGCGGTGGACGAGGGCGTAGATTAGGTAGCTTCGGTGCGGTGGTGAGGCGCAACCGTCGTCTTCGTCGTCGTCGTCCGGCATAGAGGTGGAGAACGGTGGGGAAAGAGATGAGACGAGGGGTGATTCAAGGATTGTCGGCGAATTAGGGATTTGAGCAATCTGGGCGCGGAAGGGGACGGTGGAGAAGAGAGATTTTGCAGGGCTGGAATTGGGGCCGCCGGATATTTCAATCCGAAACATGGAAGCGCAAACTTATATTGTCGTCGTCCTTTTTTTGGGGGGAGGGGGGTGGGTGGCTGGGTGCTACGCGTCCGTCCGACACACGCGACCACCCCGACAGGACTATGTTTCGATGCCTTAAGGCACCTGCCTTTATGTCCATGACATGTGGGCCCAACAGGTGGCTGGCCCACATGTCAGTGGCCCAAAGGCAGTTGCCTTTAAGGCACCGAAGCAGCGTCCACCCCGACATGACCCTGGTCTGCCTGGTGCGCCTACATTTGAGAATGCAAACAAATATTCTTTCATTTGCAAACGAATCTGTATGTATTACCATGCCCGTGTTTTCTTTGCAATAATTAGTCATTCGAAACGAGATACTCCATCCGTTCACTTTTGTAAGTCATTTTAGACAACTTAAAATGAATTGTTTTGCATATTGTGTGAAATGTCTTCAAAGTCTTATAAAAGTGAACAGAGGGAGTACTATAAATTAATTAATGAGGAGTTGTTTGAAAAAAAATCGAAACGGTACCCACGCTAACGTGGATTAGAGTGTGTGTCACATAATTAGTTATTTGAATTAGAGTATGTGTCACGTAGTTAGTTATTTGAATTAGAGTGTGTGTCACGTAGCGATCTCCAATTCTAACGTGGATTTTGCATTTCATTGTATCCATGCTATTTTTAATACAAATTCATATGTATATGATGAACACCATAATAGTGAGAAAACTTTTGGATGGATTCAAATATATGACCTACAAAATAGCACAACAAACTGAGTCAATGTCAACTTTTCAAAACTTAGTATGGCACAAATTTGAAATAATTACTGGTATGCCTGGTCCTCGGTTCAAATCTTACAATGTACATTAAATTGAAACATCGATATTAAGTCTCATACTATATACATTCAAATATTATTTTTAGCCCCTCCCCCCACACAAATGCTACATACTTCCTGTATCAGTCAATCTTCCTCTCCTAACCACCTTAGGAAGCTATCGGTTTCCAACACACGTTCATTCTTTCTCTCCATATTTCTATATCTAAGTCTCTCAACTACACAACCCCTTTTTCCACTCTGTTACCAAATGTATTTACCACACACACCCACCATTGCACTCCATGCCGAGCTCTCTCTCCCCCCTCTCCCTCTCACCCTCTCGCGCTAAATACATGTATTACCTATCTAGCCCCCCAACCTCTCATGCGCACGCACGCATGTTGTATATCTAGGTCACTTCCTCGAGACTGTCTCACTCTTTCTTCCGCACGGCGGGCCACACTCACTCAATCTCGCTCTCTTTATCTAAGTCTCGTTTAACCTCGTTTTCTTTCACACGCAAATGATATATCTCCCTGTTTGGGCCTCGATCGACACACTCTATACTCTCTCACGTAGATTGTCTATCTAGGTCAGTCCATCCAAGCCGCCGCCACTCTTTCGACCTCATGGTGAGCCACGCTCACTCAATCTCTCTCTCTCTCTCTCTCTTCGTATGTCTCGATTGACCTCGCTCTTTCTCGGACAAAAACGATATATCATCATGTTTGAGCCCAATTTGACCTATTCACATTGTATACTCTCTCACACACATCATCTATCTAGGTCACTCTCTCCAACCCGTCTCACTCTTTCGATCGCACGACGACCCTATGTGATCGGTTGACCTTGCTTCCTCCCACGCACAAAATATATCTACACTTCTGTGACTGGTTCATCTCTCAAGCTCTATCTTACAGCCCTCACCCTTGCCAAAAAGCTCAATCGGACAATATCTCTCCAGAGCATATATATTTGTTCAATGAATTTTGGACCACACTCACTTTGTCTCTCTATCTATATGTCTCTCGATTGACCTCGCTTTCTCACACCGTATCTTCCACGCATTGAAGCTACTACCTTTGCATCCTTCGCAAAGCCGGAGCTATTTACATTGCGAGGGGCACTCCAACCTTGGATTAATTTGTGTAGGCATTTATTCCGGACGGTTTAGATTATATTTTCGTAGCATTCGGACCACAACTACTCCAAACACCGTTGCAACCCACGCAACTCCCCTAGTTGATTTCCCTCTGACTCGGTCATCGCTCTCTCGCACATCCTTTCTCGCCTTCAACTTCGCACCATGGTATTATTGAAAAAACTATGTTGTTCTCTTTAATTATTATAAATAAGCTACAAAACTACACACCGATAGTCCACTTGGAATGGAACAAATTTTGACCTACAAATTAAAGTGCTACAAACTACACACCGAGGGGCCCACATGTCATGAAACAAATTTGGACCCATATACAAATTAAAAAATAAAGGACGAGGATCAAACATGCGACCGGGCCTTCAAGCCGCACGTCAATAGGCAACATACGTAGAATAGCAATGTTTGTTGTACCCCCTTTGTTCACATAATGTTTTTATATTACCACAGCCTAATTAATGGATAACATGTAATATTATTTTTAGTACTATTCGCCTTCACTTACTGGTGGGTTCCATGTGTGCTCTCTCTTTCTCTTTCCTCCCCTTCTGCGTTTAGACGCACGGGCAAACAGGAAGAACTCGCGGGCGATGTTGTCGTTGACCATATCTGGACGCATTCACAAGTCACGGCACCAGTTTCACGTACTAGCAGCACTAGTCAGTGTGTACGTGCAATGCATGTTAATTTGGAAGTATATTAAGTGCATGCGGATATTAACTACTAGGATATTATTTGTGTGTTGTCATGTGATTAGCACTATTTTTGGCATGAAATTAACTACACGCTAAACGTGTTGAGCGCTCGACATTGAAGCAGTACAAGGAATACATATGGCTTGATGACGTTTTATATTTAATTTGATACGGCTCTAGCAGAACATTCAATCGATCAAATCATACATTTCGTTCAGTCTGACTCCGACTTTAAATTATAGGACGATCGATATAAAATAAACGGAAATGATAAACGTTCGGATTTTAAGCATGACAATCTGAACGTTTTTTATGGCAAATTTAGATTACGTGGCGGCGGCGGAGGCGTCTCGCGGTGGGAAGCGGCTCCTCTGCCGTGCTCTGTGTGTCGTCGGGCCACTGAGCGACGGCGACGGTGACGTCTTGCGCCGTTGTTGGCATACTCCTGGACGTTGGCCTAGCTTCAAGGAAGGCCAAAATGTTTTGGACTTCGGAGCGAGTCAACTGGCGGGAGGAGGCGACTGGCGTTGGTTCAAGGAAGCGGTCGACGGCGGCTATCCATGCCGCTGAGGGGGCACTGGCACCCGCGCGGGGGCAGGCGCTGTCAACGGCGCGACGGAGGCATTCATGTGCACGGGCACCGGCACGGGGGCGCACGTCAGTGCACGCGCAGGTGCATGCGCTGGCAGGTGCACGGGCACCGGCACGGGCGTGCGCGTCAGTGCACGCGCAGGCGCATGCGCTGGTGATACGTCTCCGTCGTATCTACTTTTCCAAACACTTTTGCCCTTGTTTTAGACTCTAACTTGTATGATTTGAATGGAACTAACCCGGACTGACGTTGTTTTCAGCATAATTGCCATGATGTTGTTTTATTTGCAGAAAACAAAAGTTCTCGGAATGACCTGAAACTGCACGGAATATCTTACAATAAATAATAAAAAATCCTTGCCAAAGATGAAGACCAGGGGGCCCACACCCTTTCCACGAGGGTGGGGGGCGCCCCCCTAGGATGCGCCCCCTACCTCGTGGGCCCTGAGGGAGTCCTGGATTAGGGGGTGTCCGGATGGCCGGACTATACCTTTAGCCGGACTCCTGGACTATGAAGATACAAGATTGAAGACTTCGTCCCGTGTCCGGAAGGGACTTTCCTTGGCGTGGAAGGCAAGCTTGGCGATATGGATATGTAGATCTCCTACCATTGTAACCGACTTTGTGTAACCCTAACCCTCTCCGGTGTCTATATAAACCGGAGGGTTTTAGTCCGTAGGACAACATACAGAACAACAATCATACCATAGGCTAGCTTCTAGGGTTTAGCCTCTTCGATCTCGTGGTAGATCTACTCTTGTACTACCCATATCATTAATATTAATCAAACAGGACGTAGGGTTTTACCTCCATCAAGAGGGCCCGAACCTGGGTAAAACTTCGTGTCCCTTGCCTCCTGTTACCATCCGGCCTAGATGCACAGTTCGGGACCCCCTACCCGAGATCCGCCGGTTTTGACACCGGCATTGGTGCTTTCATTGAGAGTTCCTCTGTGTCGTCGCCATCAGGAAGGATGCCTCAACCCGTCTTTAAAGACGGCACCATTGCTAAGGGAGCTTTGGCTGTCGGCCAAACCCTCCGGCTAGGTGGTTTTCTTATGAACGCCTGTTCGGCTTCTGCGCCGACGATGACCTCTCGAGCCATTGAAAACAATCTTCATGTTAGCTCGGAACTCGCCGAGCAGTTGGATCCAATGGAGCTCTCCATAAACGAGCTCTTGGATCGCATCGCCGCCCTGGGAATCGCTACGGATTACGACCAGATTGGGCCTAAACCCGATATGAGAGAGATTAACTCTCCCCAAGTCACCCATCACGTTGCCGTGGTAGAGGGACAGTGCGGCGACCCTTCATCTATCTTAAGGACTAGCTACGTCCGGATTCCCGATCCCTCCAAGACGGATACCCGTGAAGGGGAGGATATCACTCAAGACCTGAACTTAGAGTCAGGCGACGGGCTGGATTCATTGGACAACATCCAAGAATCCAAATTTTCGAGTTCGGAAATTCCTCGGCCTCTGAGCCTCAGATTGGGTGAGGCTTCGGATTTAATTCCATCCACCCACCCGAACATAAGCGGTCTATCCCAAATCAGGCAAGAGCCTGATGAAACAGTACATCATTACTGGGCCAGATTCCTCCTGGTTAGGAACAGGATAAGGGACTGCCGCGAGGAAGACGCAATCTCAATCTTCTGCAATAATTGCACGGACAAGGGAATCCTCAACGCCATAAGTTGCCGTGATATTACACGCTTCGCTGACTTAGCGTCCATTGTACAAAAGTACTGTGCGATGGAAAGCGCCTGGAAAACCGAAATAAAATTTTGGGACGATCCGGCCCTGAATACAAACCCAGCCCGAAATAAAAGGGTGCATCATCGCTAGACACCCGGGTCAAACACCAAAAAGCAAAAACCCTCTACAGGGCATGGAACCGTACTGGAAGGATGGCTTAATGGACCCTGTAAAATTCACAGTACAGAGGACGCCACACCAAGTCACAGCCTTAGAGCATGTTGGATACTCCGGCAGGTGGCCAAAATTGGCGAAGATCTCCTAATTTCGGAGGCCACAGAAAGCCACCCTAGAGACACCAATACGGTATTAACAGTCTTTGAGACTTTCGCATCAAATAATACGCGAAAAAGGACACTCCACAGCCTTGTCGAAGTCTACCAAGTAGCAACAATTAACCCATGGAGTGACACGGCTATTACCTTTAACGCCAGCGATGAACCTAAATTCCGAACAGCCCGAGCACCAGCCGCATTGGTCCTCAGTCCAATAGTGGACGGCTTTTATCTTACCATGGTACTCATGGACGGCGGCATCGGATTAAACCTCATTTATGAGGAAACCCTTCAAAAAATGGAAATAGACTAGAACCGCATTGAGCGGAGCAGCACAACCTTTAGAGGAATAATCCCTAGTCGGGAAGCGCGCTATACAGGAAAAAACACACTAGATGTGGTGTTCGGGACGCCGGATAATTACAGGTCCGAAGAGGTCACGTTCCATGTGGCTCCGTTCAGCAGCGGTTATCACGCTCTGCTAGGGCGGGAAGCGTTTACAATCTTCCAAGCAATACCCCATTACGGGTACATGAAACTCAAGATGCCCGGGCCTAACGGGATCATCACTCTCGCTAGTGATCCGGACATAGCACTCCGCGCCGAAAACAAGACAACCGCACTGGCCCTTGAGGCACTATCCGAAGCCCTAGCGGCTGAGGAACTGACTGCGCTACGCTCCACGGTGAATAGGGATGATGTGGTACTCGACAAAAGATCCAATTCCACCTCCTTTAAACCGGCCGACGAAATAGTCAAATTCCAGGTCCATCCAACGGACCCCAATAAAACAGCTTCCATCAGGGCACAGTTAAACCCTGATGTAGACGCTGCACTGTGAGAGTTCCTACGAGAGAACTGGGACATTTTCGCCTGGCACCCTTCAGACATGCCAGGAATCCCACGCAAGCTGGCCGAGCACAACTTAAATATCCTAAAAGGATTCAAACCTGTCAAACAAGCTCTTCGGTGTTTTTCCAAACCTAAGAGATAGGCCATGGGAGAGGAGCTAGCAAAGCTATTGGAGGCCGGATTCATCAGAGATATAAAACATCCGGACTGGCTAGCAAACCTGGTGATGGTACCAAAGAAGGACAAATCCTGGCGCCTATGCGTTGATTTTAAAGACCTTAACAAGGCTTGCCCAAAGGATCCCTTCCCCCTCCCCCGCATCGATCAGATTATTGACGCTACCGCAGGACACGATTTGTTGTGTTTCCTCGACGCATATTCCGGCTACCATCAAATCAAGATGGCAGAATCAGACCAAGTCTCAACGACATTTATCACACCATACAACCCATTCTGCTTCAACACAATGCCCTTCGGGCTAAAAAATGCCGGCGCAACATATCAGCGCATGATTCAGACATGTCTGGCAAACCAGATCGACAAAACAGTGGAGGCATATGTAGATGATGTGGTCGTCAAAACAAGACATGTCGATCTCTAGTAGACGACTTGAGGCTCACATTTGATAACCTCCGAATATACGACATCAAGCTCAACCCGGAAAAATGCGTTTTCGGCGTTCCAGCCGGAAAGCTCTTGGGCTTCATTGTATCCGGTAGAGGAATCGAAGCAAATCCAGCCAAGATCCGAGCTCTGTCACAATTGGATATCCCAAAGGACCTCAAACAAATACAAAAGTTAACCGGATGCGTGTCGGCTCTAAGCCGCTTTATCTCCCGCTTGGGAGAAAAGGCCCTACCCCTCTACCGCCTCCTTCGGTGCACCGAACACTTCGAATGGACGGTTGCAGCCACGACCAGACTCAACGAAATAAAAGCCATATTGGCAACAAACCCAGTCCTGGCCGCGCCAAACATTGGTGAACCAATGCTATTGTACATTGCAGCAACACATCAGGTTGTAAGCGCAGTGCTCGTCGTCGAACGAGAAACGGACGGACACAAATTCCCCCTTCAAAAGCCGGTCTATTATGTGTCCACTGTCCTCACTCCGTGCAAATCACGATACCCGCATTATCAAAAGATTGCTTACGCGGTATTCATGGCATCCCGGAAGCTACGACACTACTTTCAAGAGTGTTCAATAACAGTAGCCTCGGAAGTACCACTTGACGATATTATAAACAACCGTGACGCAACGGGCCGGATTACAAAATGGGCCATTGAGCTCCTCCTGTTCGACATAACTTATAAGACACAGCGAGCCATCAAGTCGCAAGTTTTGGCCGACTTCGTCACAGAATGGACGGAGGCCGAACTCCCTAAAGAGTACGTCGCATATTCAAATTGGATCATGCATTTCGACGGCTCCAAGATGTTGGCTGGACTAGGGGCTGGCGTCGTTTTGACGTCCCCCACAGGAGACACAGTTCAATACGTACTCCAGATTATGTACACAGACTCCAACAATGCAGCCGAATATGAGGCCCTTTTACATGGTCTCCGGATGGCAGTATCCATGGGCATTCAACGCCTAGAGGTGCGCGGTGACTCGAACCTCGCAATATCCCAAATAAATGGAGACTTCGATGCCAAGGATCCAAAAATGTAAGCTTACCGCAACGCCGTCCTAAAAATGTCAGCTCGGTTCGAAGGGCTTGAATTTCACCATATAGCCCGGGAAAATAATCAGGCGGCAGATGTCCTGGCACGCATCGGCGCAAAACGCGACGTAGTCCCCCCCAACATCTTCTTGGAAAGGCCGTTCAAGCCATCCATAGTATGGGAAGGGGAGCCGAACAATAACAGCCCGGACCCAACCGCACTGCCCGACACCGAACATTCTGACACAATCGGAGGCTCTGCCAATGAAATAACACCTTCAGCCCACGTAATAATGGCCATCATCGCCCTATGGACAAAATCATTCCTTGCCTACCTTACTAGGCAGGAACTCCCCGAGGACCAAAATGAGGCACGCTGCATAGTGCGGCGATCCAAAGCCTACAAAGTCCACGAGGGAGAGCTTTATAAGAAAAGCACTACCGGAGTCCTTCAAAGGTGCATCTCCGAAGAGGAAGGGTGGAACCTCTTGGCTGAAATTCATGCCGGACTCGGCGGTCATCACGCTGCAGCTCGGTCCCTTATAAGCAAGGCCTTCCGTACAGGCTTTTATTGGCCGACGTCCCGGGCAGACGCCCAGGACTTAGTCCAACGATGCATCGGTTGCCAGCTCTTTGCAAACCAAAGCCATATGCCACCCACCGCCCTCCGAACTATCCCCATCACTTGGCCCTTCGCGGTCTGGGGGCTTGACATGGTTGGACCCCTTAAAGGCAGAACCCACAAGCAAAAATACTTACTGGTCATGGTGGATAAGTTCACCAAATGGATAGAAGCCAAGCCTGTTAAGACGGCCGAATCCGGACCGGTGATAGACTTTATATCCGGGGTTGTACACCATTATGGCGTCCCCCACAGCATCATCACTGATAACGGCATGAACTTTACGGCCGACGAGGTAAAACTCTGGTGCAAAAACATGGGCATCAAGCTCGATTATGCTTCCTTCTATCACCCACAAACTAATGGCCAGGTCGAACATGCAAATGGTCTTATCATGAGTGGCATCAAACCCAGATTAGTGCGGTCCCTCAAGGAATATAACACGCACTGGGTAGAGGAGCTCGACTCAGTACTTTGGGGGCTGCGGACCACGCCGAATCACACCACCGGATACACACCATTCTTTATGGTGTACGACGCAGAGGCAGTTTTGCCTTGCGACATAATTCATGACTCACCTCGAGTGCGCATGTACGAAGAAAGAGAAGCCGAGCTCGATCGGCAGGACAGTTTGGACGCATTGGAGGAGGAGCGTGACGTGGCAAAAGCCCGTTCCGCATTCTATCAACAGCAGGCTCGAAGATACCAAAGCAGAGAAGTACGGGCCAAAAATTACAACGTTGGTGAATTAGTTCTACGCCTGCCAGACAAGAAAAAGGACAAACTCAAGCCCAAGTGGGAAGGTCCCTTCATAATTGACCAAGTCCTGACCGGTGGAGCGTACCGCCTGCGAGACGCATCGGATAACCGACTCGAGCCGAACCCATGGAACGCAACCCGTCTCCGAAGATTCTATGCCTAGCGCCGGACTCTGTGTTCGTCTCCTTCCTCTGCCCCTTTTTTATATACTGTCTGTCTTACATTTCTCTCCTTCTCCCCTTCCTTTCTCTTATAGCCTATAAAGGATCATCAAATGACGTGCTATTCGCACTCATTAAACCTGGGGGCTTCTTTTAACAAAAGCTTATTTATACGGGCTTCATGCCCAACACATGTGTTACACTTCCACATGTACCTTTTATTTCACCATTATATGCATCGATATGACTTAAGTTTTGGCCAAGCTGGGTTGCCTGGCTCCTGTGCTTACCCCTACGTTCCTGATTATTCGGCTAGGCGGTAAAGGGAGCACCTCTGCGATTGTTACTGCCGGATCAGCCGGATGTGTACCTCAGACTGGGTGAAGCCGAAAGCTAGCATTCTTAAGGGAATATTCGGTCGGTGACCTAAAAGATGATTTTTTCACTTATTTATTTATGCGCCCCAGATGCTTTTTTCCGCGTCTTTTTCGAAGAATGGGCATGCACTTTAGGGCATGCCTCCCAGGGAAAGGAACCCCTAACGGAACTATTCTCCCTGGAAGATGTTTCTTACTAACCATGTACTATAACATAACTAGTCGGGCACTTGTCTGTTCACGCACTAATGACCCCTACGCCTGGTCTCCATGCATTCCCCGGTTCTTATATAACCGCATGGGAATTCGGACACACTCCGGACCGTCAGGTCCCGAGGCTGAAGCGAAAAGGTCGGCCATGACAAACGATCTACAATCCGGCTAGAAGGCATTATAAATGTCAATTAAATTACATAGTCATTCTGACTGATTGTATTCCTCTTCAATACCATCTAACAGGCTGTCTAATTTACAGTCCTGCTGGGAATACTTTGCGGCCAATTCTACTTGGCTGTATACTAAGCTTACAGGGATCTCCTTCCCATCGGGCCCCACAGGACCGACCTCGGCCATGTGGTTCGGGTCAGCCTTTGTGTACCGCGTCTTCACCATGGCCCAGGCCTCCCTAGCGCCTTGACGGTAGGCCGATATCTTCCACAATCGGAAGCGCCACCGTGCTCCCTTTAGCTTCTCCGCAAGCTCTCCAAGACCTTCGGGCATGGAGATGGATGGCCACAAGGCCTGGGCGATGCCTTGCATCGCCTGCCGAACTCGCTCGAGCAGTTGCGAGAGCTCGGGAAGAAGGTCACCCATAGAACTGGGCATCTCCTCTGCAGGATGACCTGTTAGCACACCTACAGACATTACTCTATTAGTCGACTTCCCCGCCGAACTTTTTTTTTCAAAGGTTCGTTCAAGCACTTACTAAATATGCCGCGCCGAAGCCGTTGATTCTCCTTAACAGAGCCTGACAGCTGGGCACGAACATCTTTCAGATCGATGCCCAGCTTGGTGTTGGCATCTTGGAGATCGTTCTTCTCCCGCCTCACCTTTGTCAGCACCTTCTCACCAGCCTTCAGCTGGCGTAGGAGGTGTTGCCTTTCCGGATTCAATCCGGCGACATCTGCAATTTAATTTGTCAGATTCGCATCCATGCCGTGCTTCGCAAAATACTTATCTTTCGAAGTGTATATCACCAGAGGGGGTCTCCTTGGGCTCCCCTGCCGCGGCTAGTGCGGCCTCAAGTTGGGCTTTGCACTCTTCCAGCTCCTGGGACAGTAGGGAATTCTTTTCTTTAAGAACCTGCATAACAAATGATCCTTAAATCAGTTATTCTAACTGTTTCAAGTCTCGGGGGCTACTGGTATGTATATATAATTACCAAAATTTTCTTACCCGTATGTCTTTTACATATTGCTCTGTGGCTCTGGCTAGACCATTTTGAGCAGCACGGAGGTATGCATCTCCTGAATTGAAGGCATCTAATGCCTCTTGGGAGAAACAAGCGTCGCGAACAATTGTCCGGCGACGCCTGTGGTTCATGGCACTCTCCACCTCAGAATGGGTGGCAGACAACCTGTCCACATCCTTCGTCGGAGGAGCGTCCGGTACACGCCTTGTGTTCGCCTCCGCCTCCGGACTAGGCTTTGGAGCCTGGCTGGTGGAAGCACAATTGGCAGCCTCTCCGAATATAGTCCGGCGAGGTCTCTTTGTCCTGAAGAGAGCACGAGTGTTAACATGCCACCAAGGTATAACACCTGGGATAAGGGGGCGCGCCATACCTTTGCGCTGACGTCTCGGTCCGGACTGCACCTCTTTTCTGCCCACAGGGCCCTGCGGCCCCTCGTTGGCTTGTCGCCGCAGGTTCGGCCTCCCGTCTCAAAAACCTCCCCTGCAAAGCTCAGTTGTAATCAGGAAACTGAAAACATGAGAGGGCGGACCCCTATTCGGGGTACTGGGACTTCGATCTCAGTTACCTGGGAGGCCGGGATTATTCCTGGGTAATTGGCCGTAATGGCCACCAAGGCGTTGTCCTTGCTCAATTGATGGAACACTCCATCAATCAGCTCCACAGATAAGTCCGGATCCTCTTGAGAGGCCGGGTCGAGGGACCGTCCTGGGTCCTCGGGTTGTGGAGGAGGGCCGTTTATTTCTTTAACAGCCTGGCGCAGTTCCTGCGTTGAAGTCATTGGACTGAATATTTAACAATGGGAATATAAAACGGATGAGCAAGTAGATGTGACCACTTACCCAGCTTGGGGGATTGTACATAGAGAATCCACCCTGTGGGTCGATGCGGAGAAATTCCTCCTCTTCCCCCTTGTACAAAGCGGACAAGGTCTTTGTTAGAGCCGCAGCCGAATCTGGTCCCTTACGACCATAGCGGGTGGCGTCGTCCTCCCCGTTGAAATCCCACATGGGGTGGCCTCTGTACTGTAGCGGCTGCACCCCTCGCATGATGCATGCGGCCATGACGCCGATCATGGTCAGTCCGGAATGAGCTAACAATCTTATCCGGCTCATCAGGTAACGGACGTCCTTGTCACTTTCCCTCGGAGGGCTCCATGGACGCCAACTTAGGCGCTTCTTTAGTGGAGCATTGTCGAACTCAGGGAGGCCGATCCGGACAGGATCCAGCTACGGGACGTCCTCTATGTAAAACCATTCCGAAGGCCATTCCTCGGACGCCTTCTTTGGGGTTCCGGATAGATATCCGGTCCCAGTAATGCGCCACACTTCGGCTCCGCCCACTTGATATATTGACCCCTTCTGAGAATGGGGCACAAGGCAGAATAGCTCTTTCCACAGCCCGAAATGAGCCTCAACACCCAAAAACAGCTCGCAGAGGGCTACGAAGCCCGCGATATGCAATACGGAGGCAGGCGTAAGATTGTGTAGCTGGAGGCCATAGAACTCCAGGAGCCCCCGGAGAAACGGATGGATTGGAAATCCGAGCCCTCTTATTAAATAAGGGACAAGGCATACCCGCTCTCCTTTGGAGGGATTAGGGGCACTCTCCGCCTGCTCTCCGCCATTATAGATGGCAAGGCCGGCTCGAACCGGGACCATATAGGCCGGGTGTTGGAAATATGCCCTAGAGGCAATAATAAATAAGTTATTATTATATTTCCTTGTTCATGATAATCGTTTATTATCCATGCTAGAATTGTATTGATAGGAAACTCAGATACATGTGTGGATACATAGACAACACCATGTCCCTAGTAAGCCTCTAGTTGACTAGCTCGTTGATCAATAGATGGTTACGGTTTCCTGACGATGGACATTGGATGTCGTTGATAACGGGATCACATCATTAGGAGAATGATGTGATGGACAAGACCCAATCCTAAGCCTAGCACAAAGATCATGTAGTTCGTATGCTAAAGCTTTTCTAATGTCAAGTATCATTTCCTTAGACCATGAGATTGTGCAACTCCCGGATACCGTAGGAGTGCTTTGGGTGTGCCAAACGTCACAACGTAACTGGGTGGCTATAAAGGTACACTACGGGTATCTCTGAAAGTGCCTGTTGGGTTGGCACGAATCGAGACTGGGATTTGTCACTCCGTGTAAACAGAGAGGTATCTCTGGGCCCACTCGGTAGGACATCATCATAATGTGCACAATGTGATCAAGGAGTTGATCACGGGATGATGTGTTACGGAACGAGTAAAGAGACTTGCCGGTAACGAGATTGAACAAGGTATCGGGATACCGACGATCGAATCTCGGGCAAGTATCGTACCGATAGACAAAGGGAATTGTATACGGGATTGATTAAGTCCTTGACATCGTGGTTCATCCGATGAGATCATCATGGAACATGTGGGAGCCAACATGGGTATCCAGATCCCGCTGTTGGTTATTGGCCGGAGAGTCATCTCGGTCATGTCTGCATGTCTCCCGAACCCGTAGGGTCTACACACTTAAGGTTCGGTGATGCTAGGGTTATAGAGATATTAGTATGCGGTAACCCGAAAGTTGTTCGGAGTCCTGGATGAGATCCCGGACGTCACGAGGAGTTCCAGAATGGTCCGGAGGTAAAGAATTATATATGGGAAGTGCTATTTCGGCCATCGGGACAAGTTTCGGGGTCACCGGTATTGTACCGGGACCACCGGAAGGGTCCCGGGGGTCCACCGGGTGGGGCCACCTGCCCCGGGGGGCCACATGGGCTGTAGGGGGTGCGCCTTGGCCTATATGGTCCAAGGGCACCAGCCCCAAGAGGCCCATGCACCAAGAGAGAGGGAAAGGGGAGAGTCCTAAAAGGGGAAGGCACCTCCGAGGTGCCTTGGGGAGGATGGACTCCTCCCCCCCTTGGCCGCACCCTTCCTTGGAGGAAGGGGCAAGGCTGCACCCTCCCCCTCTCCCTTGGCCCTATATATAGTGGGGGGAAGGGAGGGCAACCATACCTAAGCCCTGGCGCCTCCCTCTCCCTCCCACGACACATCTTCCTCCTCCCGCAGCGCTTGGCGAAGCCCTGTTGGAATCCCGCTACTTCCACCACCACGCTGTCGTGCTGTTGGATCTCCATCAACCTCTCCTCCCCCCTTGCTGGATCAAGAAGGAGGAGACGTCGCTGCTCCGTACGTGTGTTGAACGCGGAGGTGTCGTCCGTTCGGCGCTAAGATCATCAGTGATTTGGATCACGACGAGTACGACTCCATCAACCCCGTTCTCTTGAACGCTTCCGCGCGCGATCTACAAGGGTATGTAGATCCACTCCTCCCTCGTTGCTAGATGACTCCATAGATTGATCTTGGTGACACGTAGGAAAATTTTGAATTATTGCTACGTTCCCCAACAGTGGCATCATGAGCTAGGTCTATGCGTAGTTTCTATGCACGAGTAGAACACAAAGTAGTTGTGGGCGTTGATATTGTTCAATATGCTTACCGTTACTAGTCCAATCTTGATTCGGTGGCATCGTGGGATGAAGCGGCCCGGACCGACCTTACACGTACTCTTACATGAGACTGGTTCCACCGACAAACATGCACTAGTTGCATAAGGTGGCTGGCGGGTGTCTGTCTCTCCCACTTTAGTCGGATCGGATTCGATGAAAAGGGTCCTTATGAAGGGTAAATAGCAATTGGCATATCACGTTGTGGTTTTTGCGTAGGTAAGAAACGTTCTTGCTAGAAACCCATAGCAGCCACGTAAAACATGCAACAACAATTAGAGGACGTCTAACTTGTTTTTGTAGGGTATGCTATGTGATGTGATATGGCCAAAGGATGTGATGAATGATATATGTGATGTATGAGATTGATCATGTTCTTGTAATAGGAATCATGACTTGCATGTCGATGAGTATGACAACCGGCAGGAGCCATAGGAGTTGTCTTAATTTATTTATGACCTGCGTGTCAACATAAACGTCATGTAATTACTTTACTTTATTGCTAACCGTTAGCTGTAGTAGTAGAAGTAATAGTTGGCGAGACAACTTCATGGAGACACAATGATGGAGATCATGATGATGGAGATCATGGTGTCATGCCGGTGACGATGATGATCATGGAGCCCCGAAGATGGAGATCAAAAGGATCAATATGATATTGGCCATATCATGTCACTATTTGATTGCATGTGATGTTTATCATGTTTATACATCTTATTTGCTTAGAACAACGGTAGTAATTAAGATGATCCCTCGTTAAAATTTCAAGAAAGTGTTCCCCCTAACTGTGCACCGTTGCGACAGTTCATAGTTTCGAAGCACCACGTGATGATCAGGTGTTAGATTCTTACGTTCACATACAACGGGTGTAAGACAGATTTACACATGCAAACACTTAGGTTGACTTGACGAGCCTAGCATGTACATACATGGCCTCGGAACACAGAAGACCGAAAGGTCGAGCATGAGTCGTATAGAAGATACGATCAACATGAAGATGTTCAGCGATGTTGACTAGTCCGTCTCACGTGATGATCAGACACGGCCTAGTTGACTCGGATCATGTAATCACTTAGATGACTAGAGGGATGTCTATCTGAGTGGGAGTTCATAAGATGAACTTGTTTATCCTAAACATAGTCAAAAAGGATTTTGCAAATTATGTCGTAGCTCGCGCTTTAGTTCTACTGTTTAGATATGTTCCTAGAGAAAAATTAGTTGAAAGTTGATAGTAGCAATTATGCGGACTAGGTCCGTAAACTGAGGATTGTCGTCATTGCTTCATAGAAGGCTTATGTCCTTTATGCACCACTCAGTGTGCTGAACCTCGAACGTCGTCTGTGGATGTTGCGAACATCTGACATACACGTTTTGATAACTACGTGATAGTTCAGTTAAACGGTTTAGAGTTGAGGCACCGAAGACATTTTGAAACGTCGCGAAACATATGGGATGTTTTGGGGGCTGAAATTGGGATTTCAGGCTCGTGCCCACGTCAAGGGGTATAAGACCTTCGACGATTTTCTTAGCCTACAAACTAAGGAGAAAAGCTCAATTGTTGAGCTTGTGCTTAGATTGTCTGAGTACAACAATCATTTGAATCGAGCGGGAGTTGATCTTCCAGATGAGACAGTGATGTTTCTCCGAAGTCATTACCACCAAGCTGCTAGAGCTTCATCATGAACTATAATATATCGGGGACATATATGATGATCCTTTGAGATATTCGCGATGTTTGACACCACACAAGTAGAAATCAAGAAGGAGCATCAATTGTTGATGGTTGGTGAAACCACTAGTTTCAAGAAGGGCAAGGGCAAGAAGGGATACTTCATGAAACGGCAATTCAGCTGCTGCTCTAGTGAAGAAACCCAAGGTTGAACCCAAACCCGAGACTAAGTGCTTCTGTAATAAGGGGAACAGCCACTGGAGCAGAATTACCCTAGATACTTGGTAGATTAGAAGGCTGGCAAGGTCGATAGAAGTATATTGGATATACATTGTGTTGATGTGTACTTTACTAGTACTCCTAGTAGCACTAGGGTATTAGATACCGGTTCGGTTGCTAAGTGTTAGTAACTCGAAATAAAAGCTACGGAATAAATGGAGACTAGCTAAAGGTGAGCTGACGATATGTGTTGGAAGTGTTTCCAATGTTGATATGATCAAGTATCACACGCTTCCTCTACCATCGAGATTGGTGTTAAACCTAAATAATTGTTATTTGGTGTTTGCATTGGGCATAGACATGATTGGATTATGTCTATCGCAATACGGTTATTCATTTAAGGAGAATAATGGTTACTCTGTTTATTTGAATAATACCTTTAATGGTCTTGCACCTAAAATGAATGGTTTATTGAATCTCGATCGTAGTGATACACATGTTCATGCCAAAAGATAGTAATGATAGTACCACCTACTTGTGGCACTGCCACGTAAGTCATATCGGTATAAAACGCATGAAGAAGCTCCATATTGATGGATCTTTGGACTCACTTTATTTTGAAAAGTTTGAGACATGCGAACCATGTCTATTGGTGTATATGCATGAAGAAACTCCATGCAAATGGACCGTTTGGACTCACTTGATTTTGAATCACTTGAGACATGCAAATCATACCACATGGGCAAGATGACTGAAAGCCTCATTTTCAGTAAAATGGAACTAGAAAGCAACTTGTTGGAAGTAATACATTTTGATGTGTGCAATCCAATGAGTGCTGAGGCATGTAGTGGATATCGTTATGTTCTTACTTCATAGATGATTTGAGTAGATGTTGAGTATATTTACTTGATGAATCACGAGTCTGAATTATTGAAAGGTTCAAGTAATTTCAGGGTGAAGTTGAAAGATCGTCGTGACAAGAGGATAAAATATCTATGATATGATCATAGAGATGAATATCTGAATTACGAGTTTGGCACAGAATTGAGACATTGTGGAAATCGTTTCACAACTAATACAGCCTGGAACACCATAGTGTGATGGTGTGTCCGAACATCATAACTGCACCCTATTGGATATGATGCATACCATGATGTCTCTTATCGAATTACCACGATAGTTTATGGGTTAGGCATTAAAGACAACCACATTCACTTTAAATAGGGCACCACGTAATTCCGATGAGATGACACCGTATGAACTATGGTTTAGAGAAACCTAAGCTGTCATTTCTTAGAAGTTTGGGGCTGCGATGCTTATGTGAAAAAGTTTCAGGCTGATAAGCTCGAACCCAAAGCGGATAAATGTATCTTCATAGGACACCCAAAATAGTTGGGTATACCTCCTGTCTCAGATTCGAAAGCAATAAGGGATTGTTTCTAGAATCAGGTCCTTTCTCGAGGAAAAGTTTCTCTCGAAAGAATTGAGTGGGAGGATGGTGGAGACTTGATGAGGTTACTGAACCATCTCTTCAACTAGAGTGTGGCAGGGCACAGGAAGTTGTTCCTGTGGCACCTACACCAATTGAAGTGGAAGCTTATGATAGTGATCATGAAACTTCAGATCAAGTCACTACCAAACCTCGTAGGTTGACAAGGATGCATACTACTTCAAAGTGGTACGTAACCCTGTCTTGGAAGTCATGTTGCTAGACAACAATGAACCTACGAGCTATGGAGAAGCGGTGGTGGGCCTGAATTCCGATAAATGGCTCAAGACCATAAAATCCGAGAGAGGATCCATGTATGAAAACAAAGTGTAGACTTTGGAAGAACTACTTGATGGTCGTAAGGCTATTGAGTACAAATGGATTTTAAAAGGAAGACGGACAATGATGGTAAATGTCACCATTAAGAAAGCTCGACTTGTCGTTAAGATGTTTCCCGGCAAGTTCAAGGAGTTGACTACGATGAGACTTTCTCACTCGTAGCGACGCTAAGAGTCTGTTGGAATTATATTAGTGATTACTGCATTATTTATGAAATCTTGCAGATAGGATGTCAAAACATTGTTTCCTCGACGATTTTCTTGAGGAAAGGTTGTATGTGATACAACCGGAAGGTTTTGTCAATCCTGAAAGATGCTAATAAGTATGCAAAGCTCCAGCAATCCTTCTAAGGACTGGAGTAAGCATCTCGGAGTTGGAATGTACGCTTTGATAAGATGATCAAAGATTTTGGGTTTATACAAAGTTTATGAGAAACTTGTATTTCCAAAGAAGTGAGTGGGAGCACTATAGAATTTCTGATGAATATATGTTGTTGACATATTGTTGATCAGAAATGATGTAGAATTTCTGGAAAGCATATAGGGTTATTTGGAAAGTGTTTTTCAATGGAAAACCTGGATTAAGCTACTTGAACATTGAGCATCAAGATCTATAAGGATAGATCAAAACGGTTAATGGTACTTTCAAATGAGCACATACCTTGACATGATCTTGAAGGTGTTCAAGATGGACCAGTCAAAGAAGGAGTTCTTGCCTGAGTTGTAAGGTATGAAGTTAAGACTTAAAGCTCGACCATGGCAGAAGAAAGAGGAAGGACGAAGGTCGTCCCCTATGCTTAAGACATAGGCTCTATAGTATGCTATGCTATGTACCGCACCTGAAATGTGCCTTGCCATGAGTCAGTCAAGGGGTACAAGAGTGATCTAAGAATGGATCACAGGATAGCTGTCAAAGTTATCCTTAGTAACTAGTGGACTAAGGAATTTTCTCGATTATGGAGGTGGTAAAAGAGTTCGTCGTAAAGGGTTACGCCGATGCAGATTTTGACACTAATCCAGATTATTCTGAGTAAGTAAACTGGATTCGTATAGTAGAACAGTTGTTTGGAATAGTTCCAAATAGAACGTGGTAGCTGCATCTAGGAGATGACATAGAGATTTGTAAAGCACATACGGATCTAAAAGGTTCAGATCCGTTGACTATAACCTCTCTCACAAGCAAAACATGATCAAACCCCAGAACTCATTGAGTCTTAATCACATGATGATGTGAACTAGTTTAGTGACACTAGTGAACTCTTTGGATGTTGGTCACATGTCGATGTGACCTGTGAGTGTTAATCACATGGCAATGTGAACTAGATTATTGACTCTAGTGCAAGTGGGAGACTGTTGGAAATATGCCCTAGAGGCAATAATAAATAAGTTATTATTATATTTCCTTGTTCATGATAATCGTTTATTATCCATGCTAGAATTGTATTGATAGGAAACTCAGATACATGTGTGGATACATAGACAACACCATGTCCCTAGTAAGCCTCTAGTTGACTAGCTCGTTGATCAATAGATGGTTACAGTTTCCTGACCATGGACATTGGATGTCGTTGATAGCGGGATCACATCATTAGGAGAATGATGTGATGGACAAGACCCAATCCTAAGCCTAGCACAAAGATCATGTAGTTCGTATGCTAAAGCTTTTCTAATGTCAAGTATCATTTCCTTAGACCATGAGATTGTGCAACTCCCGGATACCGTAGGAGTGCTTTGGGTGTGCCAAACGTCACAACGTAACTGGGTGGCTATAAAGGTACACTACGGGTATCTCCGAAAGTGTCTGTTGGGTTGGCATGAATCGAGACTGGGATTTGTCACTTCGTGTAAACGGAGAGGTATCTCTGGGCCCACTCGGTAGGACATCATCATAATGTGCACAATGTGATCAAGGAGTTGATCACGGGATGATGTGTTACGAAACGAGTAAAGAGACTTGCCGGTAACGAGATTGAACAAGGTATCGGGATACCGACGATCGAATCTCGGGCAAGTATCGTACCGATAGACAAAGGGAATTGTATATAGGATTGATTAAGTCCTTGACATCGTGGTTCATCCGATGAGATCATCGTGGAACATGTGGGAGCCAACATGGGTATCCAGATCCCGCTGTTGGTTATTGGCCGGAGAGTCATCTCGGTCATGTCTGCATGTCTCCCGAACCCGTAGGGTCTACACACTTAAGGTTCGGTGACGCTAGGGTTATAGAGATATTAGTATGCGGTAACCCGAAAGTTGTTCGGAGTCCCGGATGAGATCCCGGACGTCACCAGGAGTTCCGGAATGGTCCGGAGGTAAAGAATTGTATATGGGAAGTGCTATTTCGGCCATCGGGACAAGTTTCGGGGTCACCGGTATTGTACCGGGACCACCGGAAGGGTCCCGGGGGTCCACCGGGTGAGGACACCTGCCCCGGGGGGGCACATGGGCTGTAGGGGGTGCGCCTTGGCCTATATGGGCCAAGGGCACCAGCCCCAAGAGGCCCATGCGCCAAGAGAGAGGGAAAGGGGAGAGTCCTAAAAGGGGAAGGCACCTCCGAGGTGCCTTGGGGAGGATGGACTCCTCCCCCCCTTGGCCACACCCTTCCTTGGAGGAAGGGGCAAGGCTGCGCCCTCCCCCTCTCCCTTGGCCCTATATATAGTGGGGGGAAGGGAGGGCAACCATACCTAAGCCCTGGCGCCTCCCTCTCCCTCCCACGACACATCTTCCTCCTCCCGCAGCGCTTGGCGAAGCCTTATTGGAATCCCGCTACTTCCACCACCACGCCGTCGTGCTGTTGGATCTCCATCAACCTCTCCTCCCCCCTTGATGGATCAAGAAGGAGGAGACGTCGCTGCTCTGTACGTGTGTTGAACGCGGAGGTGCCGTCCGTTCGGCGCTAGGATCATCGGTGATTTGGATCACGACGAGTACAACTCCATCAACCCCGTTCTCTTGAACGCTTCCGCGCGCGATCTACAAGGGTATGTAGATCCACTCCTCCCTCGTTGCTAGATGACTCCATAGATTGATCTTGGTGACACGTAGGAAAATTTTGAATTATTGCTACGTTCCCCAACACCGGGGGGAGAAATCCCTTGGTCTAGAGCGTCACTAGCTCACTATGCGGGATGGAGCATCTCTCCCAATATCCAGGCTGAGGGCTGGAAGGGCGAAAGGAGGAGTTGCGATAGCTGGCCATTGTGGAATGGACCTTTGTCGAATGCGCTCTGATGAACACTCGCGAAGGGGAGAAGGTGTGGTTTGGATCTAAATCCTCGTCCCCTTTAAATGGGCGGCTCATTTACGCGGCTAGGGGTGTGGATGTAAAAACACTCAGACTTTTCATATTCGTTTGACACGTGGGAGACGGCCATTATTGGGCGAAGAAGCCAAGGAGCGCAACATTTACAAGAAACCAGACTTTATTCAACAGGTACACGAAATTTGGAGGAGAACCCGCCTTGCAATGCCGAAGACAATCTGCACGCCGGACTCATCGTCATTGAAGCCTGGTTCGGGGGCTACTGAGGGAGTCCTGGATTAGGGGGTGTCCGGATGGCCTGACTATACCTTCAGCCGGACTCCTGGACTATGAAGATACAAGATTGAAGACTTCGTCCCGTGTCCGGAAGGGACTTTCCTTGGCGTGGAAGGCAAGCTTGGCGATACGGATATGTAGATCTCCTACCATTGTAACCGACTTTGTGTAACCCTAACCCTCTCCGGTGTCTATATAAACCGGAGGGTTTTAGTCCATAGGACAACATACAGAACAACAATCATACCATAGGCTAGCTTCTAGGGTTTAGCCTCTCTGATCTCGTGGTAGATCTACTCTTGTACTACCCATATCATCAATATTAATCAAACAGGACATAGGGTTTTACCTCCATCAAGAGGGCCCGAACCTGGGTAAAACTTCGTGTCCCTTGCTTCCTGTTACCATCCGGCCTAGACGCACAGTTCGGGACCCCCTACCCGAGATCCGCCGGTTTTGACACCGACAGGCCCCTTGGAGACCTCCCGACTCCAACTCCAACTCTATATATCTGCTTTCGGGGAGAAAAAATAGGAGAGAAGATTTCATTGTGTTTTACGATACGGAGCCACCGCCAAGCCCTAAAACCTCTCGGGAGGGCTGATCTGGAGTCCGTTCGGGGCTCCGGAGAGGGGAATCCGTCGCGATCGTCATCATCAACCATCCTCCATCACCAATTTCATGATGCTCACCGCCGTGAGTGAGTAATTCCATCGTAGGCTTGCTAGACAGTGATGGGTTGGATGAGATTTATCATGTAATCGAGTTAGTTTTGTTAGGGTTTGATCCCTAGTATCCGCTATGTTCTGAGATTGATGTTGGTATGACTTTGCTATGCTTAATGCTTGTCACTAGGGCCCGAGTGCCATGATTTCAGATCTGAACCTATTATGTTTTCATCAATATATGAGTGTTCTAGATCCTATCTTGCAAGTCTATAGTCACCTATTATGTGTTATGATCCGTTAACCCCGAAGTGACAATAATCGGGATACTTACCGGTGATGACCGTAGTTTGAGGAGTTCATGTATTCACTATGTGCTAATGCTTTGTTCCGGTTCTCTATTAAAAGGAGGCCTTAATATCCCTTAGTTTCCAATAGGACCCCGCTGCCACGGGAGGGTAGGATAAAAGATGTCATGCAAGTTATTTTCCATAAGCACATATGACTATATTCGGAATACATGCCTACATTACATTGATGAATTGGAGCTAGTTCTGTGTCACCCTATGTTATGACTGTTACATGATGAACCGCATCCGGCATAATTATCCATTACTGATCTGATGCCTACGAGCTTTCCATATACTGGTTTACTCTTATTTACTTTCCCATTGCTATTATTATAATCACTACAAAATACCAAAAACATTACTTTGCTTTTGTTACTATTTTGTCACCGTTACCATCACTATCATATTACTTTGCTACTAAACACTTTGCTGCAGATACTAAGTTTCCGGGTGTGGTTGAATTGACAACTCAGCTGCTAATACTTGAGAATATTCTTTGGCTCCCCTTGTGTCGAATCAATAAATTTGGGTTGAATACTCTACCCTCGAAAGCGTTTGTGATCCCCTATACTTGTGGGTTATCAAGACTAATTTCTGGCGCTGTTGCCGGGGAGCATAGCTCTATTCTTTGAGTCACTTGGGATCTATATCTGCTGGACACTATGAAGAACTTGAGAGATCCAAAAACCAAGATCTATCCCTCAACTACGAGGGGAGGTAAGGAACTTCCATCTAGCTCCGCACTTGATTCACCTTCTGTTATGAGTAAATTTGTGACACCTTCACCTGCTTATGCTATTCGTTCTGATATGTCGCATGTTATTGATGATGCCACTTCTGCTATACATGATACTTATGATGAAACTACTTCTATGCTTGATACTACTGTGCCACTTGGTGATTTTCTCGAGGAACGACTTACTAGGGCTAGAGAGATTGAAAATATGGAATTTGATTATGATGATGAAGAATCACTTGTTATTCCTGAGGGTTATTTATTTGATCAAGAAGCTTCTTTTGCTATTTTAGCTTGCAAAGATAGATATGAACTCAAAAGGTTATTAGCTAAATGGAATAAGCAATCTCTAAATGCTAGGATGAAACCTGACCCTGCTTTTGCTACTTCACCTATCTGTGTTACTAATAAGGATTATGAATTCTCTATTGATCCTGATATAATTACTTTGGTTGAATCTGATCCTTTTCATGGTTATGAATATGAAACTGTTGTGGCACATCTTACTAAATTAAATGATATAGCCACCCTGTTCACTAATGATGAGAGATCTCGCTACTTTTATATCCTCAAAATATTTCCGTTCACATTAAAGGGTGATGCTAAGATATGGTTTAATTCTCTTGATCCTGGTTGTGTGCGTAGTCCCCAGGATATGATTTACTACTTCTCTGCTAAATATTTCCCTGCTCATAAGAAACAAGCTGCTTTAAAGGAAATATACAACTTTGTGCAAATTAAAGAAGAGAGTCTCCCACAAGCTTGGGGGAGGCTTCTCAAGTTACTTAATGCTTTGCCTGATCATCCTCTTAAGAAAAATGAAATACCTGATATCTTTTATAATGGACTAACCGATGCTTCCAGAGATTACCTGGATAGTTGTGCTGGTTCTCTTTTGAGGGAAAGAACACCGGATGAAGCTGAAATCCTATTGAACAATATGTTGACAAATGAAAATAATTGGGCACCTCAGCCAGCTCCTGCTCCAATTAATGAGCCTATTCCTAAACCAACTCCTAAGAAGAGAGGTATTCTATTTCTTAGTCCCGAAGATATGCAAGAGGCAAAGAAATCTATGAAAGAAAAAGGTAATAAAGCTGAAGATGTTAAGAATTTACCTCCTATTGAAGAAATACATGGTCTTAATTTACCACCTATTGAAGAAACATCTGATCTTAATCCTTTATTTATTGAAGAACCTCCAGACCTTGATAACCCGACACAGATAGTAAAGGTAAATTCTCTCTATAGATATGATAAAGCTGTAATCCCATTTACTAAAATTGCTAGCCCATGCTTAGATGAGTTTGATAAATTTATGGCTAAGCAAGAAGACTTTAATGCTTATTTTGGTAGAAAATTAAAATACAATTCAAATATGCTTGGACGCTTGGGTGATTATATGGCTAATGTTAAAGGTGAACTTAAACTTGTTAGCAAACATGCTTCTATGGTTACCACTCAAGTAGAACGGGTACTTAAAGCTCAAAAGGAATTGCTTAATGAGATGAATAGTAAGGAAAATAATTATGTTGTTAAAGTGGCTACTAGAACTGGTAGAATGACTCAGGAACCTTTGTATCCTGAAGGCCACCCTAAGAGAATTGAGCAAGATTCTCAGAGAAATAAAATTGATGCACCTAGTTCTTCTAAAAGGAAGAAAAAGAAGAATGATGGAACCGTGCAAACTTCTAGTGAACCTATTGCTGAACCACCTGATAATCCAAATGATATTTCTATTTCTGATGCTGAAACACAATCTGGCAATGAACATGAACCTAGTGATAATGTTAATAATAATGTTCATGATGATGCTCAACCTAGTAATGATAATGATGTAGAAATTGAACCTGTTGTTGATCTTGATAACCCACAATCAAAGAATCAACGTTATGATAAGAAAGACTTTTTTGCTAGGAAACATGGTAAAAAAAGAGAGCCTTGGGTTCAGAAAACCATGCCTTTTCCTCCCAAACCATCCAAGAAAAAGGATGATGAGGATTTTGAGCACTTTGCTGAAATGATTAGACCTATCTTTTTGCGTATGCGATTGACTGATATGCTCAAAATAAATCATTATGCTAAGTACATGAAAGATATTGTTACAAATAAAAGAAAGATACCGGAAGCTGAAATTTCCACCATGCTTGCTAATTATACTTTTAAAGGTAGAATACCAAAGAAACTGGGAGATCCAAGAGTACCTACTATACCATGCTCCATTAAAAGAAACTATGTTAAAACTGCTTTATGTGATCTTGGAGCCGGTGTTAGTGTTATGCCTATCTCTTTATATCATAGACTTGACTTGAATAAGTTGACACCTACTGAAATATCCTTGCAAATGGCTGATAAATCAACTGCTATACATGTCGGTATTTGTGAGGATGTGCCTGTTGTGGTTGCAAACGTTACTATTTTAATGGACTTTGTTATTCTTGATATCCCCGAGGACGATACTATGTCTATTATTCTTGGAAGACCTTTTCTTAACACTGTAGGGGCTGTAATTGATTGCAAAAAAGGCAATGCCACTTTTCATGTTAATGGTAATGAGCATACGGTACACTTTCCGAGGAAACAACCTCAAGTTCATAGTATCAATTCTATCGGAAAATTCCATCGATTATATTTGGAGGTTTTGAATTTCCTCTTCCTACTGTCAAGAAGAAATATGATATACTTATTATTAGGGATGTGCATATCCGCGTTGAGGTAACCTAGTGTTATTCGAAATTTCTCTGGTTTCATGTTAATCGGAATGAGTTTGTTAACAAGACCTGATCAACCTTGTTAGTGGATTCCTTTTGACGAGCATGAGATGGATGAAACTAGAAGCACAACCTTCTGTACCCTCTCTATACTTTATGTTATTTAGTTGAAATAAAGTAAAAATAAATTTCTGTCTGTTATCTGATTATCCATGCAATATAAAAATACCTCGAAAATAAAAGTTCTCCAAATGCCTTGAAAATTAAATATGATTTTTTCTAGAATATTTGAGGATTTCTGGTGCAAAAATTACCGCGGGGGGAGCTGCCACCTGGTCATGAGGGTGGAGGACACACCCTACCCCCCTAGGGCGCGCCCCCTGCCTCATGGGCCCACGGTGGTCCTCCTCCACTTATTACTGCACCCATCCTCTTCTTCTTCCTCCCACAAACACGAAAAACCAACTCAAGCACGAGTTCCAGCCCCCTTTGCTGTAATTTTCGATCTCCTTGCTCAAAGCACCTCTCACAAAACTGCTTGGGGAGATTGTTCCTTGGTATGTGACTCCTCCATTGGTCCAATTAGTTTTTGTTCTAGTGCTTTATTCATTGCAAATTTTTGCTGCTTAGGTGACCCTGTTTTTGAGCTTGCATGTCAAATTTATATGGTCAAAAGTAGTTTTGATGCATGATATAGGCTCTAGGCACTTGTAGGAGTAGTTGCTATCAATATTATCGAGTTTGGTTTACTTTTATTTTGAAGTTACTAAAAAATTTCAGAATTTTTCAGAGCAAGAAAATGTTTAGGAAAATGTTCCAAGGTGGTTCTTCAAAGAAGTAAGGATCCAGGCTTGCAATGCGTGATGCTGACGAAGAGCCACCAAGAGACGCTCCAGCGCGTCCTTGTGAGTGGCCTTCTGAAAAATTTTATGGATCGAGCGGGAACAAAAGAAGAATTCAACGCATATTTGCGTAACGCTAATCTTGTGAGCTTCGAGGAAGAGAAGTGCAGTCAGTATCATAACCTCACTAGTTCCTTTGTGAGGAGGTTTGAATTTTCCACTTCACGTAACTCTCCAACTATCATGTTTGATCTTTATGATAAATCTTATACCATGGACTTAGAGGATTTTACCACTGCATGCAAACTTCCACAATGGGATAGTGTCAGGGATCCCCCTAAATCTGAATTTAGAAACTTTCTTACTAGTATAATTGTAGGGGAATCTAGAGATATAACGCAAGCTACCATAGGGAGCATTCACTTTCCTGCTATACATTATTTTGCTCTCTTCATAGGTAGGTGCATAAATGTTAAGGATGAAGCATGTCACATGTGTGTCCCCGATCTTAGTATTCTTAGGAGTGCTGTATTAGGAGACAAATCATATAATTTGGGAGCCATTGTTGCACGTAGGTTGCATCTTAATAGACGTAATGGAGATTTCTTTGGAGGAATTTATGCAACCCGCGTAGCTAGTTTTCTTGGTATAGATGTACGCGAAGATGATATTGAATTACCTCCTGCCTATCTAGATTTTAATGCTATGGTTCACCACCATTTTGTCGAGAGGAATGAATCACCTCTCCAGTACCGACTAATCTTTGACAGACGTCATGCTGTCCATATTACTCTCCCTGCTCCTGCTTTCTTTGATTATCAGGCAAGAGGAGGATATACTATTACCGGAGAGGAGGCAGATGAGTACGAGAGGAGGAAAGGATCGATATGGTTGACTAGAGGGGGGGTGAATAGGCAACTGACAATTTTTAGCTTTTCTTTAACAATTTAAACTTTGCATCAAAGTAGGTTGTCTAGATATGCAACTAGGTGAGCAACCTATATGATGCAACAAGGATAGGAACACAAGCAAGCAAGAGATATAACACAAATAAGCTTGCACAAGTAAAGGCACGAGATAACCAAGAGTGGAGCCGGTGGAGACGAGGATGTGTTACCGAAGTTCCTTCCCTTTGAGGGGAAGTACGTCTCCGTTGGAGCGGTGTGGAGTCACAATGCTCCCCAAGAAGCCACTAGGGCCACCGTATTCTCCACATGCCCTCACACAATGCGAGATGTCATGATTTCACTATTGGTGCCCTTGGAGGCGGCGACCGAACCTTTACAAACAAGGTTGGGGCAATCTCCACAATTCAATTGGAGGCTCCCAACGACACCATGAAGCTTCACCACAATGGACTATGGCTTCGCGGTGACCTCAACCGTCTAGGATGCTCAAACACCCAAGAGTAACAAGATCCGCAAGGGATTAGTGTGGGGAATCAAATTTCTCTTGGTGGAAGTGTGGATCGAGGCCTTCTCAACCACTCCCGAGCAAATAAACGAGTTTGATTGGCTAGGGAGTGAGATCGGGCGAAAATGGAGCTTAGAGAAACAATGGAGCTTAGGGTTGGAAGAGATAAGTCAACGGGGAAGAAGGGGACCCCTTTTATAGTGTGGGACAAAGATCCAACTGTTATCCACCTACCAGCCCGCGGCCAGCGGTACTACCGCTCCAGGCCAGCGGTACTACCGCAGGGCCACGCGGTACTTCCGCTTGCTGCCAAGCGGTACTACCACAAGGTCACGCGGTACAACCGTACAGACCAGCGCTACTGCCGCAGCATAAGCAACAGCTAGGGCAGACCTGTAGCACAAGTGCTGAGGGTGGTACTTCCGCGAGCGCGGTACTACCACTCCCCCTTGCGGTACTACCGCAAGGCAGGAATCCCCTAGCCAGGGAATAAGGAAACATCCGTGCCTACTTCCGCTGAAAAACGGAAGAAGCAAAAACCCGACATAGTACTACCGCAGAGGGGCGGTACTACTACCTGACAACTGAGCACGGTACTACCGCAGAAGGGTTGCGGTACTACCGTGGTAGGCGCGGATGTAAAAAATTACATCCGCCCCTACTACCGCGAGGGAGCGGTACTAGCCTGGTGGGCCACAGTAGTGCAGCTCCAGGGAAGCGGTACTACCGTGGGCACCTGCGGTACTTCCGCGCCGTAGCATGGTACTACCGCTGGTGCCTACGGTACTACCTCTCACCTGGGAGCAGTACTACCACGAGCCAACACAGCAGCCAGAAACAAGGTGGCGAGAAAACAACGGAGGATGCTCCAAGGGAAAGGAGGGGACTAGAAAGAGACGTGTACGTGATGATTCCACCCAAACCTTTCCGACGCGGACCCCCTCTTAATAGTACGGCTTTCCTACGACTCAAATCCACCAAAAAGAAACGTAGAAAAGATGCTGTCTTCAATAGTCTTCGAGGGGCACCAAACCGTCTAGTGCCTAGCGATGAAACGTCTGGGAAACTCAAGGCACACGATTAGTCCGCAAACGCATTGTCATCAATCACCAAAACACCTTAGGGATAAATATGCACTTACAATCTCCCCCTTTTTGGTGGATTGATGACAATACGGGATTTGCACAAGGGAATTAATATGAAGCAAACGCAAACCCCTCCTCTCTAGAATATAGACGGGCTCTCCCTAGATGTGTGCCAACTAGATGGGTGCTTTGGACTGCACGACACACATACTAGGATCAAAGCTCCCCCTATATTATAGAGACAAGACATATCTTGCAAAAGTAAGGCTAACACTAGACAAGATAGCACAAACAAGTTAACTAAGATAGAATAGAGTGCATATGTCTTACACCATATGAAGGATAAGTCTCGAGGGCACAAACCAAACAAAGCAAACGAGGTTCAAACGACAAAGCAAACACACCAAGCACGACACACGAGTCGCAAACACGCAAAACACACAAATCGCTACACTATCTCCCCCTTTAGCATCGAGACGCCAAAAAGGCAGAGAGGACACCTACACACATGGGGTGGCTCAGGCAGAGAAGTCATCCCAATGCTCCTCGTGCTCCTCGTCAGACTCGGTGGCGGGGACGGTCTCCTCGATGTCCTCCTCAGAACTAGTCCACTTGTACCCCTGCTTCGCCATCCATGCAGCCTCTGGCGTGATGACATCCTCAGATCCGCCAAAGACATCCTCTCCAAAGAGCCTCATGACCTTCTTGTCGCGGTGGCAACTCTCCTTGTCTGCCACGTGAGTCCTGTACTGTCCCTTTGCATGCATGCAGAAGAGAGTCTTCATCTTGTCCTTTAACTTCTTGTCCCACGACGGCTCAGAGGAAGGTGTGGTAGACCTAGCAGCACGGTCCTCAGCAACATCCTCTGCACCAGCCTCCTCCTCACTAACAACCCTCCTAGTAGTAGAAGCCTCAGCACGGGTAGTAGTGTTGGCCCAGTTGGGCTTGATGCGGAGACTGATGGACTCATTCCCAATCCAGTCTGGAGCAAGGAACTCATCACCAGGGTACATCTTCTCCCAAGTTGTGGAGAGCAACAGAAACAGGTACGGTCCATAGATAGGTACCTTGTGAGTGAACACCGCAAACCGAAGCTCACACCACATGATGTGTGAGACATCAAGTGGCTGAGTCTGAGATGAACGTGCCTCCGCACATAGGAGCAACATGTCCACTAGATAGGAATGAACGTTGTCCTTGTCGCCAATACGTGGGAACAGAGTGTTGCGGAAGATGCGATGCATGGTATCCAGAAAGGAGTTCAGCACCCAAGTCGACTTGCCATTGGGGAGCACCTTCTCAACAAGGAATGGCTGAAGCAGGTTCTTGTTAGCAGACTCAGAGTTGGCGTGGGGGCGAACACCAACGGGTGTGTGAAGCCCGTCATCAGGAATGTGAAGCAGATCCATGAACTCCTTCCATGTAGCAGACAGCTGACGGCCATTGGTCATCCAGGTCATCCTCCGCTCATCCCCGGGGTGAAAGTAAACTGAGGCAAAGAACTGACAAACAAGCTCAGGGTCATAGTCAAGGTGAAAGGAGATCACAGGCTCAATAGCAAACTGCTCCACCAAGTCCAGAGCCTCTCCAAAATAGTCATGAAACTTGTCCTTCCTCATGTGATTCATGTCTATCCACTTGACATCCACGAAGGTATTCTACTTGTTCTTGATCACATCCAGATAAATGAGAGCCTGTTGCTTGGTCCAGAACAACTCAGTGCCTTTGAGGACAGCCCGAGGATTCACATAGGGGTTGATCTTCTGGCATTCGACATACTCATTGAGGGAAATCTCGTCCATGCCCTTAGCAGGTTCCTTTTGCTTGCTGGCAATGGTCTTGACATTGCGCTTGGGGGCATTGGAGCCCTCTGGTGCTTCATCTTGGGGATTGTGCAGACGCTTGGAGCCAGTGTCACGACTGGGATTGGAACGGCGAGAGCCACCACCTGAGACACAAAGCGCAAAACACACACGACAAGCAAGAAGGATCAATGCAAAGACCACAATAAAGCAAAAGAAACATGTAGGAAGCACACAAGATAATTGCCATGAGAGAGATTTGACCCCTACGGTAGAACTGCCCAGAGCTGCGGTACTAAGATTGTAGTACCGCTCCTAGTCGCGGTAGTACCGTGTAAGGTCACAATAGTACCGGGTCTGGGAGCGGTAGTAGGATCTTAGTGCCACAGCTAGCACGGTAGTACCGCACCTGATGGGGGGTAGTACCGCACGAGCGGTAGTACCGCACATGAGACACGGTAGTACCGCACCACGTCAGATCCGAACAAGTTCAAATCTGAGAAAGCCCGCGAAACCACAGCGGTACTACGGTTGGACAAATCTATCACAGGACAACATATCAAGTATAATTCCTACGCAACACGACTCTCCTACATCCTACTCTTGCACAAATTTGGCCTAAAATCTCAAGAACAACATGCATCTCCCCAAAAACCCAGAAGCGAGAGAACAACCAAGAAAGAGAGGGATTTGGGGAAAAACCTTGTTCCATGGCAAGAGGAAGTGGTGGGGAACGATCCCACCGGTCGGAATCCGAGGAGAGTGGCCGGAGACGGAGATCCGGCGAGGACCTCCGGCGCCGTTCTTGAGCAAGAGAGAGAGAGAGAGAGACGTGGGGAGAGAGACAAGTGAATGGGTATGTGGAGTTGGAACTCCCCTGCCCGAGTCATAACCCCCACGCCCACTCGACGGCGTGGTAGTACCGTGCTCTCTCAACACGGTAGTACTGCGACAAGCCGCGGTAGTACCGTGGGCACAAGAAGTTGCATGTTTCAAGCACACGAAAAAGAGGTCTTTGCACGAAAACTCTAAGGCAACACAACACCACAAGACCACGCGACACACAAAGGCAGAAAGGCAAACGACAAAACAAAACAACCACGAGACACCACCTCTCCAAAGAGAGGGCGGTGGCCGGAGCCACCTATGTTTGAGTCAATTGGTATGGCACCGCGAAGAATTATCCTTGGGCCCATGACCAAAACTCGTCTTTGAAGCACAAGTACCATCAAACATGGCTAATGTGAAAGACTTGATCAATTTATGCATAATGGGGGGAGGGAGAGTTCATTAAGAGAACAACACTCCCCCTATTTCCATGCCTACATCTAAACAAGACAACAAGTTGAGTATGGTGGGGTGTGCAAGGGTTCAAGCAACATTGCTCGAATCAATGATATTTAGCTCATGCCTTAACTCGCGAAATCTTGCTTCATCCAAGGGCTTCGTGAAAATATCTGCAAGGTTATCATGAGTGTTGACATAGTTGAGCTCGATCTCTCCTCGCCTAATGTGATCCCAGATGAAGTGATAACGAATCTCAATATGCTTCGTCTTGAAGTGTTGAACCGGATTGAGAGAAATCTTGATGGCACTTTCATTATCACACTAAAGAGGCACTTTGTCACAAATGACACCGTAATCCTTTAAAGTTTGCCTCATCCATAAGAGTTGTGCACAACAACTAGCGGCCGCTACATACTCCGCTTCGGTGGACGAGAGAGACACACAACTTTGCTTTTTGGAAGACCAACTTACCAAAGAGCAACCAAGGAATTGGCACCCTCCGGAAGTGGACTTCCTATCCACTTTGTCTCCCGCCCAATCAGAATCTGAATACCCTACAAGCTTGAAGTTTGCTCCTCTTGGGTACCACAAGCCAAAGTTTGGGGTATGAGCCAAATATCGAAAGATTCGCTTGACCGCCACATAGTGACTTTCCTTAGGTGCGGCTTGAAACCGTGCACCAATTCCCACACTCAACATGATATCCGATCTAGATGCACAAAGGTAAAGCAAGGAGCCTATCATGGAGCGATATACCTTTTGATCCACCGCTTTACCATTAGGATCTATGTCAAGTTGGCACTTGGTGGATATTGGAGTGGAAGCCGACTTGACATCACTTAGCTTGAATCTCTTGAGCATGTATTGAGTGTATTTGGCTTGGTTGATGAAGGTTCCTTCTCTTCTTTGCTTCACTTCTAACCCTAGAAAGAACTTCAACTCTCCCATGGAAGACATCTCGAACCTTGAGGTCATGAGAGCGGCAAATTCCTCATTGAAAGCTTTGTTAGGGGAGCCAAAAATAATATCATCAACATATAATTGGCACACAAAGAACTCCCTTTTGACCTTCTTAGTAAAAAGAGTGGGGTCGATTAGCCCAACTTCAAAACCACGGTCTTGTAACAACTCGGTAAGGTGGTCATACCACGCACGTGGGGCTTGTTTAAGGCCATAGAGTGCCTTATCGAGTTGATACACATGATCGGGAAAGTAGGGATCCTCGAACCCGGGGGTTGCCTAACATAAACCAATTCATTAATAGGACCATTAAGAAAAGCACTCTTCACATCCATTTGTTGTAACTTAAAGTTATGATGAGAAGCATATGCAATCAACATGCGAATGGATTCAAGACGACCAACGGGAGCAAATGTTTCACCGTAGTCGATACCCTCGACTTGGGAGTAGCCTTGTGCTACCAAACGAGCCTTGTTGTGAATGATAATCCCATGGGCATCTTGATTGTTCTTAAATATCCACTTGGTTCCAATGACATTGTGGTTTCCCGTCGGTCTTGGCACCAATCTCCACACTTTGTTGCGCTCGAAGTTGTTGAGTTCTTCATGCATGGCATTGAGCCAATCCGGATCTTCGAGCGCCTCATAGACCTTGTGAGGTTCGACACAAGAGACAAACGCGTGATGCTCACAACAGTTTGCTAATTGTCTACGAGTGCTTACCCCCTTTCTTAAGCTTCCAAGCACATTGGTCATGAGATGATCCTTGGTGGAGAGCTTGGAAGCAACCTTGGCGGCACGACGCTCCAGTTCCTCCTCGGGGGTGAGACGAGGAGTGGTCACTTTATCATCTTGAGCGTCGTCTTGAGCTTGTTCTTGTTCTTGAACTTGCTCGGAGGAGAGAACTTGGCCTTGGGCATCACTTGGTGTGTCAACACCGTCTTGAGCATGATCTTGCCCTTGGTCTTGTTCTTGGGGGATGAGGGCCTTCATGTTGTTCTTAGGAAGCATGTGGGCCTTGGGTTGGTGATGGCTCCACTTGAATGGAGCTTTGTCCTTCTCCTTCGGCCACAAGGGGTTCCTCAATGGGTAGGATAAAACCCACACCCATTCTTATTATGGCTTGAGGAGGAATTTCATCACCTACATCACAAGTGCCACTTTGCTCCACTTGGGAGCCGTTATTCTCATCAAACTCCATGTTACACATCTCCTCAATAAGTCCCGTGGATTTATTGAGGACACGGTAAGCATGAGAGTTTGTAGCATAACCAACAAATATGCCCTCATAAGCTCTAGCCTCAAATTTAGACAACCGAACACCTTTCTTGAGAATGAAACACTTACACCCGAAAGTACTTGAGGTTGGGCTTGTTACCAGTGAGTATCTCATATGGAGTCTTGTTCAAGCCCTTGCGGAGGTAGAGCCGATTGGATGCATGGCACGCGGTGTTGATGGCTTCGGCCCAAAAGTTGTATGGATACTTGAACTCCGCCATCATGGTCCTTGCCGCATCCATCAACGGCCGGTTCTTCCTCTCCGCAACACCGTTTTGTTGAGGGGTGTAAGGTGCGGAATATTGATGCTTGATCCCCTCATCACTAAGAAACTCATCCAAGGTGTAATTCATGAACTCGGTGCCGTTGTCACTTCTTATTGTCAAGATCTTTGCATTATGTTGACGGTGTGCTCCATTTGCAAAGTCAATGACGGTTTGTTGGGTCTCGCTCTTCCTCTTGAAGAAATACACCCAAGTGTATCTTGAGTAGTCATCCACAATCACCAAGCAATACTTCCTACCCCCAAGACTATCGAAGGATGGAGGCCCAAAGAGATCCAAGTGAAGGAGCTCCAAAGGCCTCTTTGAGTAAATGATAGTCGTGGGAGGGTGAGCCTTCTCATGTAGCTTTCCTTCGATACAAGCACTGCAAGCACGATCTTTAGCAAAACTAACATTCATTAGTCCACGGACATGGTCCCCCTTGAGAAGACTTTGCAAAGATTTCATATTGACATGGGCTAAACGGCGATTCCAAAGCCATCCCACATCAACTTTAGCCATTAGGCATGTCGCGGTCTTAGTGGGTCGCTCCGAGAAGTTAATCACATATAGACCGTTCTCGACATGCCCAACAAAGGCTACTTTAAGAGTCTTGCTTCACAAGAGGGCCACGGTATCGATATCAAAGAAAGTGGCAAAGCCCATGATTGCAAGTTGACGAATGGAAAGTAAATTGTATGCAAGGGACTCAACAAGCATGACCTTCTTGGTTGTGAGATCATGAGAGATGACTACCTTGCCAAGTCCCAATACCTTAGAAGATGAGGCGTCACCCCACTCGACATTGGTGGGCATAGATGGAATCTTGTGCATGTCCACCACCAAGTCCTTGCTTCCGGTCATATGATTTGTAGCTCCGCTATCGAGCAACCATGATCCCCCACCGGAAGCAAACACCTACAAGAGATCAATGCTTGGTTTTAGGTACCCATTTTGTAATGGGTCCTTTGATGTTAGTAACAAGGGTCTTTGGAACCCAAATAGACCATTCAATGTACTCATGAGGAGAACCAACGAATTTGGCATAGACATGCCCATCACTAGCATGACATAACATATAAGAAGGATTAAAGTCACCAGCTTTGATGGGAGGAGTGGCATTGCCCTTTTTGACACCGCCACCCTTCACATTGTTCTTCCTCTCCTTGGAAGCACTCTCTCCCTCCTTCACAAAGGTTTGCATGAGAGGAGGAGGTCGTTTGGTCTTATCATTCTTCTTCTTGTTCTTGGACTCGGGCACGTACCCAACCCCTTCCTTGGCCACAACTCCCTTTTGGTTGATCAAGAGGTCGTTGAGGTCCTTCTTGCCTTGTATGCAAGTTGCAAGACCTCTCTCAAGTTGCACCTTTAGCTTAGCGTTCTCCTCAACAAGATGCACATGCTCACAACACGGGTTAGTAGCATTTGCATTATCAATTAACATCATACGAGGAAAAGTGGCTTTTTCCTTGGTTAGCTTTACTTGAAGTTGATCATGAGACTCTTTGAGGCTAGCATGAGCACCCTTCAAGACCTTGTGAGCCTTGTCGAGTAGATCAAACTCCTATTTGAGTCTATCAAGATCAACCTCAAGTTCGGCCTTCTCGGAGTTTAGCACACGAGAGACAATGAGAACATGATCAAAATCTTTCTTTAACTTAGCATGATCAACGTTGTGTGACTCCTCAAGAGCCAAACGAAGACCACGCTCTTCCTCAAGAGCATTGGAAAGATCTGAGATCTCATCTGCATAGTCACGACTATGCCCTTCCATCTTAGAGATGGTATCTTCGTGAGTCTCGATCATGTCATTGGCTTCACCAAGTTGTTCCAAGAGAGCAACAAAATGCTTCTTGGATTTACCCTTAAGTTTGCCCATAAAGGCCTCAAACTCATTCACCTTCACATTAGCTTCCTCATGTTCATTAATGCTATCCATCGAACAAGGATGATTAATGATAGTAGTTTTGATTTTGGGGGTTACCTTGTTGGTGGCTTTAGCCATGAGGCACTTGGCGGTGATGCTCTCATTGGGTGAGTCAAAGAGAGACACCCGTGGAGTCGTTGCAATGGCAACTGAGGCCATGGCAACTGACTCATCATCTTCATCATCGTCATCATCCTCATTGTACTCTTCTTGTACCACCAAAGCCTTGGGAGGAGTCTTCTTGGTGAAGTTGCTCTTGTTGGGGAATGACTTGGCCTTGTCTTTTCGGATGAGCTTTCCACCATTGTCTTCCCTCTTCTCATACAGGCACTCCGCAACAAAATGAATCACATTTCCACAATTGTAGCAAGTCCTTACACGTTGCTTGCTCTTCGTGCCGCTTGAGTTGTTTTTGTTAAAGTTTGGCCTTGAGTTTTTCTTGCTCCAAGATTGCCTCGAAGCAAGTGCCATGTGTTCATGATATGCATACTTTGTATCTTCAAGGTTGCTCTCCTCTTCTTCCTCTTCTTCTTCTTCAACGAAGACCTTGGCCTTCAAAGCAAGGTTGGGCTTCTTTGCCCTTTGAGAACGAAGCACCACATTGTCGGCGGTCTTTTCCAAGATGTTCATGGCCACAAACTCATCCAACACTTCGCTTGAGGTCAAAGTGTGGAAATCCGGCCTTTGACGACTGACGGAGGACATGGCCTTGTGGTAAGGCATCATTGCCTTGAGGAATTTGCGCTTGATCCAATTGTCATCCATGTCCTTGCTCCCGTGATCTCGGAGTGAGACCGCGAGTTTGGTTACTCTCCGATAAAGCTCACGAGGTTCTTCATCTTCTTTCATTGCAAACTCATCGGCTTCATCTTGCACCACTTCATAGTTGGAGCGTTGAATGCTTGCGCTTCCCCGGTAGAGCGAGACAACACAAAGCCATGCGTCTTTGGCCAAGGCGAAGGGCCGAAGATGAGGTAGATCTTCAGGTGGAATTGCATCTTGAATGATGAAGAGAGCATTCTCATTGAATTGGTTATCCACGGCTTCTCGAGGAGTGAAGTTGCTTGGATCGTGCGGATGGAAACCTTCTTAAATGATTCTCCAAAGATTAGTGTTCACATGATTTAAATGGCGTTTAAAGCGGTAAACCCAAGAATCAAAGTCCTCATTTTTTACAATCTTAGGGGGAGGGCCGGCATGATTCAAATGAGTGGAAGGAACCGGTCCACCATAAACAAGTGGTGGTTCCACATGAGCAAAGATGTCGGTGCCATTTTTACCACTAGAAGAAGGAGCCTTTTCACTACTAGCTTACCCCTGTCAGAGATAGCATCCGTCACCTTGTCGGTGGGATCACCCACTTTCAACAGTGCGGTGGATAGTTTAAGCCCTTCAAGGAATTTAGTAAACATGCTTTCAACCTCGGTCATCATGGAGGTTTTCAATGTCTCTAAGGCCACATTGAACTCCTCACGAGAGACCGAGGTTCCCCCATCGCCCGTAGATGAGATCGGATTCACACCAGAGTGTTCCTCCACACCGTCTACGGTATCAACCATACTCTTCGGACGGTAAAGTCCTTAATAAAGAGACGAGGCTCTGATACCAATTGAAAATATTGATATGGTTGACTAGAGGGGGGGGGTGAATAGGCAACTGACAATTTTGAGCTTTTCTTTAACAATTTAAACTTTGCATCAAAGTAGGTTGTCTAGATATGCAACTAGGTGAGCAACCTATATGATGCAACAAGGATAGGAACACAAGCAAGCAAGAGATATAACACAAACAAGCTTGCACAAGTAAAGGCACGAGATAACCAAGAGTGGAGCCGGTGGAGACGAGGATGTGTTACCGAAGTTCCTTCCCTTTGAGGGGAAGTATGTCTCCGTTGGAGCGGTGTGGAGGTACAATGCTCCCTAAGAAGCCACTAGGGCCACCGTATTCTCCACATGCCCTCACACAATGCGATATGCCATGATTCCACTATTGGTGCCCTTGGAGGCGGCGACCGAACCTTTACAAACAAGGTTGGGGCAATCTCCACAACTCAATTGGAGGCTCCCAATGACACCACGAAGCTTCACCACAATGGACTGGCTCTGCGGTGACCTCAACCGTCTAGGATGCTCAAACACCCAAGAGTAACAAGATCTACAAGGGATTAGTGGGGGGAATCAAATTTCTCTTGGTGGAAGTGTGGATCGAGGCCTTCTCAACCACCCCCGAGCAAATCAATGAGTTTGATTGGCTAGGGAGTGAGATCGGGCAAAAATGGAGCTTAGAGCAACAATGGAGCTTAGGGTTGGAAGAGATAAGTCAATGGGGAAGAAGGGGACCCCTTTTATAGTGTGGGACAAAGATCCAACCGTTATCCACCTACCAGCCCGCGGCCATCGGTACTACCGCAGGGCCACGCGGTACTTCCGATTGCTGCCAAGCGGTACTACCGCTCCCCCTTGCGGTACTACCGCAAGGCAGGAATCCCCTAGCCATGGAATAAGGAAACATCCGTGCCTACTTCCGCTGAAAAACGGAAGAAGCAAAAACCCGACATAGTACTACCGCAAAGGGGCGGTACTACTGCCTGACAACTGAGCACGGTACTACCGGGGAAGGGTTGCGGTACTACCGTGGTAGGCACGGATGTAAAAAATTACATCCGCCCCTACTACCGTGAGGGAGCGGTACTAGCCTGGTGGGCCATGGTAGTGCAGCTCCAGGGAAGCGGTACTACCGTGGGCACCTGCGGTACTTCCGCGCTGCAGCACGGTACTATCGCTGGTGCCTACGATACTACCGCTCACCTGGGAGCAGTACTACCGCGAGCCAACACAACAGCCAGAAACAAGGTGGCGAGAAAACAACGGAGGATGCTCCAAGGGAAAGGAGGGGACTAGAAAGAGACGTGTACGTGATGATTCCACCCAAACCTTTCCGACGCGGACCCCCTCTTAATAGTACGGCTTTCCTACGACTCAAATCCACCAAAAGGAAACGTAGAAAAGATGCCGTCTTCAACAGTCTTCGAGGGGCACCAAACCGTCTAGTGCCTAGCGATGAAACGTCTAGGAAACTCAAGGCACACGATTAGTCTGCAAACGCATTGTCATCAATCACCAAAACACCTTAGGGATAAATATGCCCTTACAGCAGAGGCCGCTCGTCGCCACACTGCAGCTCAGGAGGCGATAGCCGCTGCATCTCAGTATGACCCCAACTGTCGGTGTCAAAACCGGCGGCTCTCAGGTAGGGGGTCTCGAACTATGCGTCTAAGGCAGATGGTAACTGGAGGCAAGGGACACGATGTTTTACCCTGGTTCGGGCCCTCTTGATGGAAGTAAAATCGTATGTCCTGCTTGATTTATTCTTGATGATATGGGTATTACAAGAGTTGATCTACCACGAGATCGGAGAGGCTAAACCCTAGAAGCTAGCCTATGGTATGATTGTATGTTGTCCTACGGACTAAAACCCTCCGGTTTATATAGACACCGGAGGGGGCTAGGGTTACACAAGGTCGGTTACAAAGGAGGAGATATACATATCTGTATTGCCTAGCTTGCCTTCCACGCCAAGTAGAGTCCCATCTGGACACGAGACGAAGTCTTCAATCTTGTATCTTCATAGTCCAATAGTCCGGCCAAAGGATATAGTCCGGCTGTCCGGAGACCCCTAATCCCGGACTCCCTCAGTAGCCCCTGAACCAGGCTTCAATGATGATGAGTCCGGTGCGCAGTGTTGTCTTCGGCATTGCAAGGCGGGTTCCTCCACCGAATACACCCCGGAAGGATCGGAATACAAGGATAGTGTCCGACCCTGCAAAATAAGTTCCACATACCACCGTAGAGAGAATAATATTTCCACAAATCTAATCTGCTGACTCATTTTGTCAACGCGACGTTTTATCATGGCCCGGTGATTATTCGAACCATTTCCTTTAACTAGCCCCGCACATAACGCGAGGCAGTTTCTTAACATGTCTTGTCAAAGCAGAGATTGTGTTCCCCTTATCACGGGATTCTCATCAATACGGGCGTGGGTAACCCAACCGCGCCATCGATTACGGCGCTTGGGGGATAAGCGAGTTTTACCAGGCTAGTGGGGGCGCACAGTTTCGGCCGCCCTTATAAAGGGATAAGGTTTAACCTTTCTCTACCCACGCCTTCTTCCTCCTTGCTCATCCGTTCTTGCGCACTCAAGCCCCAACGCCCAAGTATGCATCTTTCTCCTCAACCTCCTCCAAACATGTCCGGAGCGGGAGGGAAGTGGATGGCTTCCTCCGTTATGGAGGAACACATCAAAAAGCTGTGCGGAGCCGGATACTTAGCCGCTAATATCGCGCATCGGCTGCCCGCTGCGGGGCAAATCGTCCCTACCCCGGAACCTCATGAGAGGGTAGTTTTCCTCCACCACTTCCTCCGCGGACTGGGGTTTCCCCTTCATCCATTCGTCCGTGGTCTCATGTTCTACTACGGGCTGGACTTTCATGATCTGGCCCCGAACTTCATCCTCAACATTTCGGCGTTCATCGTCGTCTGTGAGGCCTTTCTCTGCATCCACCCCCACTTCGGTCTATGGCTAAAGACCTTCAATATCAAGCCTAAGGTGGTGGGCGGCCAACAAGCAGAATGCGGCGGAGCCATGGTGGGCAAGATTCCTAATGTTATATGGCTTGAAGGCTCCTTCGTGGAGACCATAAAGGGGTGGCAATCGGCGTGGTTCTACATCACCGAGCTGCGTGACACCAACTGGGTGGCTGCCCCCGAGTTCCGATCTGGATTCCCCACATGGCTCACTTCCTGGAAAGAGAAGGATCTGTCGTGGGGTTCATCGGTAGAGCCGGACGGACTCCAGAAATGTATCCGAAACATGGCAAGCAAGAAACTCAAGCTTGTCAACATAGTCCAGGTCATGCTCATCCGCCGAATCCTCCCGTGTCAACAACAGGACTTCAACTTGTGGGAGTTCGACCCGGCCCAACACCAAACTCTGAGCGAGCTCTTCGACACGACGCACAAGGACGTCTGGAGGGTGCTGTTCAAGGGCGCCGAGGTCCCTCGCTCTCTTACCGAGGACCGCGGGCTAAGCGCTAAGCGCCCTGCGAATCCAGTAAGTTCTACATATCTGGTAGGATATTCATTTCCCATAGCTTAACTATGTGTGGGGTCTGAGCTCTCATGCCTTTGACAGGACTGGGTGGAAGCATCGGAGCAGATCAACTGTCCGCCCCCCCTGCCCGAAGACACCGCGGACGATCTCCTGACGGAGATGTTGACCCCGGCTCCTTATGAGGTGCCGGGGAAGACCAAGAAGGCCAAGGGAACCCGAAAGAGTTCCCGGCGCCAGGGGGTATCGGACTCATCGTCCAATAACTCCGTGACACACTCCTCCCCCGAAGACGACGAGGAAGATGAAGATGCTCCCCCTCCAGCCGGGGGAGACAAGAAAAGGAAGGCCGCCCCAACTGGGGAGGCCGAAGGGTCCAAGAAGGGAAGGACTCTCCTTCCGGACTACTCCACTGCCGCCGCCGAAGGCGAAGACGAGTGGCTGCTCAGGGCCAAGCCCCTGGCGAAGTCGTAAGTATTCGGATACCAGAGTAACTCATAGCATACCTTTGTCCCACTACTTCTCCTAACGCTGAATTATGATTATGCAGACCGCCCCAAGCCCATATCAACGTATCCTCGTCGGACGGCTCCCTGGACTTGTCGGATATGGATAGCGATCCACTTCCGACCGCCACCTCCCCTTGCCCTACGGACAATGCCGAGGTATTATCTCAAGAGGCACCGAGTCGAGGTGAGACAATCCTGGAGGCGCCTCAAGGCGACCTTCCGGACTCCGGGAGCAGAGGGGGCAAGGCTCCCGAGGGCTCCAAGTTCGGTCCTCAGCCGAACACCGCACCGGAACCTCCAGTGGTTCCGGACTCGGGCAGGCGTCCTCCTTCCAAGAGGGGCAAGACGCCTGTGCCGGTGACCCCTGTCTATCCAGAGGCGCCGGACAACCTACTGGGAGCGCTTCGCGGTGCTTCCATCGATGAAGAGCACCGTACTATTATGAGTGCAGTGATCAAGAAGGTTCAGTCCGCCAAGAGCGGACTGACTGAAGCCTGTGCCAGCCTTCTAACAGGCTTTGAGGTAAGTGTTTGAAATGTAGGAAAAATATTACCGCATAGACAGTAGCCCCTGATGCTCTGTTTGGTGTTCACAAAGAAAAGCCGAATAGAGGATCAAATAATATCTGCAGGAGTCTAATATAAGTATGTCTATATGCGTATGTAGACTTCGCTGCTGACCTCTGCCGCACTGACTGCGGAGGTTGCCGTACTAAAGCAAGACCTCGAGGGGTCCCAGAAAGAGCTCATCCTTGCTAAGAGGCAGCTCGAGGAGAACAAAGGTAAGTAATACCTAGTCCATAGATATATATATATATATAAAAGATGCGATTGCAAAATGACAGGATCATCATGAATTTGCCAGGGGCAACGACCGAAGTGGCAGCCCTGAAGCAAGCGCTGTCCGAGGCCGAAAACAAAGCGGCCCAGGAGCACACTGAGCGGGAAAAACAAGAGGCGCGGGTGGGCGAGGTGCAGCAAGAGCTCCAAACTCTCGTGATGAAGCACGAGGCATTGGAGCTTGACTCGAAGACGCGAGAGTCCGAGCTTGCCGCGGCCCTTGAGAGCGCAAAGAATGCCAAGGCTGAAGCCCAAAAGGCCCTCCAGGAGATTAAGACGATGAGAAAGATAGCGGTGGGTAAGGCATTCAATATGCAAAGCAAGCATGTGAAAGTAAATTACTTGTTACTTACCCGAGTCCGGAGCTCTCCAGGAGCATTCACAGATTTTCCCCGCAGCGTGTCGGATGCCGCACAGTTTTACCAGGCCGGGGAGGGAGGCTTAACGGAGAAGCTATTCTGGTCTTAGTATACTGGGACCGAACACTCGATGCCTATGAGCGACCAGCTGAAGCAACTGGTCGAGCTACACAAGGCGGCCGAACAGGCCATGAAGGGCCTTATAGTCTGGATGTGGCCTGGCGACGCCCTTCCCAACAGCTACTTCGGCCTAGTGAGGCGGCTTGTGGATGCCTGCCCACGGCTGGAGGTCGTCAAGTGGTCCATCTGCATCAAAGGTGCATGCCGGGCTTTTGCCCGTGCGAAGGTGCACTGGGCGAAGCTGGACGCCGTAAAGCTGGTGAAGGAGGGGCTGCCGCAGGGCAAGGAGCATCACCATCCCGAGATGTACTATGAGGGTGTCTTGAAGGGTGCCCGTCTTGTAGCAGACGAGTGTGCGAAAGATGTAATATTTGAATGAACTTGCTCGTGTGATCCTGTAGTATGAAAACTTGTTCATATGCGTTATGCAATGCTTGTTTGAATTTAAAATATTACCTTCTGTTTGGCTGTTTATCAAATCTGAGAGATGGCTAGTCGTCGACTTCTGCCCCCATGCCACGAGTGCTAGTGTGTTCGGGATAAATCTGAGCACTCTTGTTCCCATTGTTGGGTCCTTCGAGGGAGGTGCTCAGCACAACGAACAAGGCAATCGGACTATAATGCGTTATCACTCTCACTTAGCCATAGAATTCTATAATTTTAAATTTCGGCGAAGCCCCTAGTGTTCGGAAGGCCGAACTCGGGGCGCGATACACGCCTTAAGCCGTACAGGGCCGACTCCTCACTCTAAGCGGCATAAGTCTTTAAGGACTCGAAAACCTCTCGAACAGCGACCAGTCTCTCGCCTTATCATGATAGTCAGTTTTAGCTTTCTCTACTGAGGTGTTTAGCCCAGCAAAACCGGGGCACAATCGCAGTAGTTCTCCCAGTGCTACCTTAGCCGATATAGCGGAACGTAAGGTACCAAAACATGGGAGCCGGGCAAACCCAACTATTGACCAAAGACATGATTCGGAGATGATGCATATAATGCTATAAGTTCGGGGTGCCGCAGTTGTGAAAGTGTTCGGACTTCTCACACCATATTGTGGGGTACTTAAGCCCCTGGTGTATTGGCCATACCAAAGTGTACGGTTGCAAGGTGTCATTAATGAACACATATATAAAAGAAAAATGCAAAAACAGACTGAAGCTATGCATTGTTTATTCAAAAAGGTGCGTTAAAGCAGAATGATACAAGTAGTGCGATAAGCAAAAAGTAGGTCTGTTTGAAATGTTCCTTCCAAGGGCAAGCTGAGGAATAATATTAAAGCAAATATTTCACTCGTTATCGTAATCCACCTGGGAGTTTCGTGGTGTGACGTAGCTTTCTGCCTCCTTGGTTGCTGCATCATGTGTTCGGCAATCATACTGTCGGACAGGGTTTCCAGAGATTAAAGTCCTGAAAGAGAAAAATAACAAAGCGGGAAGCCCCTAGTGCGGTTTAAGCCGCGTCTTGGAGCGTGCCGCAGTCGTGCCCCCCTCCCCTCCTGTGCCCATGGTATTTTTAATGCGTAATTATGTACGCGTGGCACGGATTTCGCCGTTTAGCTGGGACCGGGGTGGGGGCCACATTGCTATGCGAGCTCGGAACATGCCAGGTGGTCCAGTTGCCGATTACTCCGGGCGCGCTTGAAGTTGTGCAGGTCCTTAATCGCCGAACTAGTGGATTGCCTTAAGAGGCTGCTTTGTGCTTCTGCTGCGAGGGCCGCAGTGTGCTCCTCTGTGCGGAGAGAGCGCTCTGTGTTTCCATTGACTGTGATGACCCCCCGAGGTCCTGACATCTTGAGCTTGAGATATGCATAATGTGGTACCGCCTTGAATCTTGCAAATGCGGTTCGCCCGAGCAGTGCATGATAGCCACTGCGGAACGGGACTATATCGAAGATTAACCCCTCACTTCGGAAGTTATCCGGGGATCCGAAGACCACTTCTAGCGTGATCGAGCCTGTGCAATGGGCCTCTACACCTGGTATGACGCCTTTAAAGGTCGTTTTTGTGGGTTTGATCCTTGAGGGGTCTATACCCATTTTGTGCATTGTGTCCTGGTAAAGCAGGTTTAGGCTGCTGCTGCCATCCATAAGGACTCGAGTGAGGTGAAATCCGTCAATGATTGGGTCTAGGACCAGTGCGGTGAATCCGCCATGACGGATACTGGTGGGGTGGTCCCTGCGATCGAAGGTGATCGGACAAGAGGACCATGGGTTGAACTTTGGGGCGACTGGCTCCAACGCATATACGTCCCTGAACGCACGCTTCCGCTCCCTCTTGGGGATGTGGGTTGCGTATATCATGTTCACCATCCGCACTTGTGGGGGAAACCTCTTCTGTCCTCCGGTGTTCGGCTGCCGGGGCTCCTCTTCGTTATCGCTATGTGACCCCTTATCTTTGTCTTCGGCAATTAACTTGCCGGCCTGCTTGAACACCCAACAATCCATGTTGGTGTGGTTGGCTGGCTTATCGGGGGTGCCATGTATCTGACACGAGCGATCGAGTATACGGTCCAAACTGGACAGGCCCGGAGTGCTTCTTTTGAATGGCTTTTTCCGCTGACCGGGCTGAGAGCCTCTGAATCCGGCATTAACTGCTGTGTCTTCAGTATTATCGCTGTTAATGCGGCGCTTATGTTTGTTGCCACGTGACCTGCTATTGTCGTCCTTGGTATCCGAAGTACCATGGTTCTTTGATATGTTATTACTGCGAGCCAGCCAGCTGTCTTCTCCCGCACAAAAGCGGGTCATGAGTGTCATGAGGGCTGCCATAGATTTTGGCTTTTCCTGACCAAGGTGCCGGGCTAGCCACTCGTCGCGGATGTTGTGCTTGAAGGCTGCTAGGGCCTCTGCATCCGGACAGTCGATGATTTGATTTTTCTTTGTTAGGAACCGTGTCTAGAATTGCCTGGCCGATTCCTCTGGCTGCTAAATTATGTGGCTCAAGTCATCGGCATCTGGTGGTCGCACATAAGTGCCCTGAAAGTTGTCAAGGAATGTGGCTTCCAGATCTTCCCAACAGCCAATGGACTCTGTTGGCAGGCTATTGAGCCAATGCCGAGCTGGTCCTTTGAGTTTGAGTGGGAGGTATTTAATGGCGTGTAGATCATCACCGCATGCCATGTGGATATGCAGGAGGAAATCCTCGATCCATACCGCAGGATCTGTTGTGCCGTCGTATGATTCTATATTTACGGGTTTGAAACCCTCTGGGATTTGATGATCCATTACTTCGTCTGTGAAGCATAAGGGGTGTGTGGCGCCTCTGTACTGGGCTATATCGCGACGCAACTCCAATGAGTTTTGTCTATTGTGTTCGGCCTGGCCGGATTTACTTTTACTGTATCTGGCGTGACGGCTATCGTCTCGCATAGTGGCGCGCCCCCGCGATCCATAGATCGATCTTGCATGTTTGCTTTGTCCTCCAATACGTCTCGCAGGTCTGGCTTATTTCCCCATGCCTTTTTATTTGAATGGCGTCGGGGTGCAGGCTGAGCTTTTGGCCGGAATGCCTCTTTGTCGCGGCCACGAGGTGGCCGGTCAGTCGCGTCATACGCTTCTTTCTCCAGTCGGGGTAGCAACCTGCATTTTGGGTAACTCTTGGAGGGGCGTTTGAGTTTATATTCCTCGGCCGCCAGGACTTCAGTCCATCTGTCAGCTAGCAGATCTTGATCAGCTTGAAGCTACTGCTGCTTTTTCTGAAGGCTATTTGTCGTGGCTATAAGCCGGCGCTTGAAGCGCTCTTGTTCGACGGGCTCCTCTGGCACGACGAATTCGTCATCGTCGAGTCTTGCCTCGTCTTCGGAGGGAGGCATGTAATTATCATCCTCCTCATCTGCCGCTCTCTCAGGAGGGCTGGCCTCTCCATCCTCCTGCCCTAAATCGTGCTCGAGGGGATTATTGCCATCTTTAGCACTATCTAGGGTGCTATTATCTCCTGTGCCGGTATCACCACTTTTGCTTTGGCGGACTTAGAGCGGCGCCGCTGACGTCGGCGCTTGGGTTGCTTCTTGGAGGGGTCATCCTCCGTTGTCTCGTTGCCATTGCCTTCTTTGGGTGTGTCCACCATATATATATCGTATGATGAGGTGGCTGTCCAGTGCCCTGTGGGCAGTGGTTCCTCTTCGTCTCCCGCATCGTCGTCCATACCGTCGATGTCTTCGGAGTCGAAGTCGAGCATGTCGGTTAAGTCGTCTACAGTGGCTACTAAGTGGGTGGTGGGTGGGCAGTGAACTTCTTCATCATCCGCATCCCAATCCTGCCGGACATAATTCGGCCAGGATCCTCCTGACAAGGAGAGAGACCTTAATGAGTTCAGTGTGTCGCCAAAGGGCGAGTGCTGAAAAATATCCGCGGAGGTAAACTCCATGATCGGCTCCCAATCGGATTCGCTAGGAACGGGCATAGGCGGTTCGGAGTCCGTGGCCGGAGAAGGATCCGGCAGTTTGACAACACGGCTCTCGTGCAGGGTAAGGTCGATGTTCGGCTCAATCGCCGCTGAGGATAAGGCCTCCATGGCGGGGTCCATCCACCTGTCCATGGACGGGGCAACTGGCTCCGAATTGAGGGTCGGAGCGGCTGCCGGTGCGATCTCCTGGACACTGTCCGATGGTAGAGCTAAGTCGTACTCATCGTGACCGTGTGACACACAAGGCAGGGGCTCGAATCCGTCAAAGATCAAGTCTCCGCGGATATCGGTCGTGTAGTTTAAGCTTCCAAACCTGACCTGGTGGCTAGGGGTGTAACTTTCGATCTGCTCCAGATGGCCAAGCGAGTTGGCCCACAGTGCGAAGCCGCTGAATACAAAGATCTGTCCGGGGAGAAAAGTCTCACCCTGGACGGCATCGCTATCGATGATCGTATGAGCCATCAAGCCTAACGGCGACGACACAGAGGAACTCTCAATGAAAGCACCAATGTCGGTGTCAAAACCGGCGGATCTCGGGTAGGGGGTCCCGAACTGTGCGTCTAAGGCGGATGGTAACTGGAGGCAAGGGACACGATGTTTTACCCAGGTTCGGGCCCTCTTGATGGAGGTAAAACCCTACGTCCTGCTTGATTTATTCTTGATGATATGTGTATTACAAGAGTTGATCTACCACAAGATCGGAGAGGCTAAACCCTAGAAGCTAGCCTATGGTATGATTGTATGTTGTCCTACGGACTAAAACCCTCCGGTTTATATAGACACCGGAGGGGGCTAGGGTTACACAAGGTCGGTTACAAAGGAGGAGATATACATATCCGTATTGCCCAGCTTGCCTTCCACGCCAAGTAGAGTCCCATCCGGACACGAGACGAAGTCTTCAATCTTGTATCTTCATAGTCCAATAGTCCGGCCAAAGGATATAGTCCGGTTGTCCGGAGACCCCTAATCCCGGACTCCCTCACCAACTTTTACTACGGATATCAGCCAGCCCAGCCGTGGCCATAGACCAACTTAGGCCAAAAGCCTAAGCTTGGGGGAGTACGTATTTCCCACCGACATTACATTTATGTTCACACACACTCATTGCTAGATGTCAGTGCTCATATTTTTCATTGTATCATCCATGCTAGTTTATTTTCCTCTTTATGCTTTCTTCTTGCGTGTTTAATAAACCTTAAGAAAAACCAAAAAAAATAGTAGTAGTTTATTTTTCTTGTTGTAGTAATAATTAAAAAGAAAACCCAAAAATATTTCCCGTTCTTCTTTTGCTTGTTGGGAGTTTTCCCGTGTAAATAAAACGGGGTTAGTAGGAGAAGACCATAATTAAATTGTTAATGTAGCTCTTATATGCATTATTGTTTATCTGACAAAAGAGCCCATATTGCTTTGTCTTCTCCTGTTTATTGAATGCTCGCAGATTCCAGCTTAGTCCAATACACGTGCACTCTTATTATTATTCACATCGTTCGGTCGTGCAAGTGAAAGGCAATTATGATGATATATGATGGACTGACTGAGATGAGAAAAGCTGGTATGAACTCGACCTCTCTTGTTTTTGTAAATATGATGAGTTCATCGTTCTTGATTCAGCTTGTTATGAATAAACATGTTTGTAATGACAATTAGAGATCATAGTTGCTTGTGCCATGCTTTATTAGCTATGAGTTATAATGGTTTACCTTGCGTGCCAACATGCTATTGAGATGGTTATGATGTGGTATGATGGGGTGGTATCCTCCTTTGAATGATTTAAGTGACTTGACTTGGCACATGTTCACGCATATAGTTGAAATAAATCAACATAGCCTTCACGATATTTATGTTCATGGTGGATTATATCCTACTCATGCTTGCATCCAATGTTTATTAATTTTAATGCATGTACATGGCTGTTGTCGCTCTCTAGTTGGTCGCTTCCCAGTCTTTTGCTAGCCTTCACCTGTACTAAGCAGGAATACTGCTTGTGCATCCAATCCCTTAAACCCCAAAGTTATTCCAGATGAGTCCACAATACCTTCCTATATGCGGTATCTACCTGCCGTTCCAAGTAAATTTATATGTGCCAAACTCTAAACCTTCAAATAAATATCATGTTTCGTATGCTCGAATAGCTCATGTATCAACTAGGGCTGCATGTATCTTCCATGCTAGGCGAGTTATTCTCAAGAGGAGTGGACTCCGCTCCTCACTCACGAGAAAATGGCTGGTCACCGGGATGCCCAGTCCCATGCTTTATGCAAACTAAATCAAAATAATTGCAAAACAAAACTCCCCCTGGGACTGTTGATAGTTGGAGGCACTCGTTGTTTCGAGCAAGCCATGGATTGATGTTTGTTGGTGGAGGGGGAGTATAAACTTTACCATTCTGTTTGGGAACCGCCTATAATGTGTGTAGCATGGAAGATATCGCTATCTCTTGGTTGTTATGTTGACAATGAAAGTATACCGCTCAAAATATTAATTATCTCTATTTCAAAACCGAGCTCTGACACCTCTACAAATCCCTGCTTCCCTCTGCGAAGGGCCTATCTATTTACTTTTATGTTGAGTCATCACCCTCTTATTAAAAGCACTAGCTGGAGAGTGCAGCTGTCATTTGCATTCATCACTGTTAATTTATATTGGGTGTGACTATGTTTGGATCTCTTTTACCATGAATTACAATGTCTAGTTAGTCCTTGATCTTTAAAGGTGCTCTGCATTTATGTTTTGCGGTCTCAGAAAGGGCTAGCGAGATACCATCTTGTTATATCATATTATGATTGTTTTGAGAAAGTGTTGTCATCCGAGATTTATTATTATGGCTTGCTAGTTGATTATGCTATTGATATGAGTAATCATGAGACCTAAGAATTATTGCAAATGTGGTTAGTTATAATCTTTGCTGAAAACTTGAATGCTAGCTTGACATATTTACAACAACAAGAGCAAACAGAGATTGTAAAATTTTTTCTTTGTTTCTTTCAGTTTGTCAACTGAATTGCTTGAGGACAAGCAAGGGTTTAAACTTGGGGGAGTTGATACGTCTCCGTCGTATCTACTTTTCCAAACACTTTTGCCCTTGTTTTGGACTCTAACTTGTATGATTTGAATGGAACTAACCCGGACTGACGCTGTTTTCAGCAGAATTGCCATGATGTTGTTTTATGTGCAGAAAACAAAAGTTCTCGGAATGGCCTGAAACTCCACGGAATATCTTACAATAAATAATAAAAAATCCTCGCCAAAGATGAAGACCAGGGGGCCCACACCCTTTCCACGAGGGTGGGGGCGCCCCCCCTAGGGCGCGCCCCCTACCTCGTGGGCCTCCTGGAGACCTCCCGACTCCAACTCCAACTCTATATATCTGCTTTTGGGGAGAGAAAAATAGGAGAGAAGATTTCATCGCGTCTTACGATACGGAGCCGCCGCCAAGCCCTAAAACCTCTCGGGAGGGCTGATCTGGAGTTCGTTCGGGGCTCCGGAGAGGGGAATCCGTCGCCATCGTCATCATCAACCATCCTCCATCACCAATTTCATGATGCTCACTGCCGTGCATGAGTAATTCCATCGTAGGCTTGCTGGACGGTGATGGGTTGGATGAGATTTATCATGTAATCGAGTTAGTTTTGTTAGGGTTTGATCCCTAGTATCCACTATGTTCTGAGATTGATGTTGCTATGACTTTGCTATGCTCAATGCTTGTCACTAGGGCCCGAGTGCCATGATTTCAGATCTGAACCTATTATGTTTTCATCAATATATGAGTGTTCTAGATCCTATCTTGCAAGTCTATAGTCACCTATTATGTGTTATGATCCGTTAACCCCGAAGTGACAATAATCGGGATACTTACCGGTGATGACCGTAGTTTGAGGAGTTCATGTATTCACTATGTGCTAATGCTTTGTTCCGGTTCTCTATTAAAAAGAGGCCTTAATATCCCTTAGTTTCCAATAGGACCCCGCTGGCACGGTAGGGTAGGATAAAAGATGTCATGCAAGTTCTTTTCCATAAGCACGTATGACTATATTCGAAATACATGCCTATATTACATTGATGAATTGGAGCTAGTTCTGTGTCACCCTATGTTATGACTGTTACATGATGAACCGCATCCGGCATAATTATCCATTACCGATCATAATTATCCATTACCGATCCGATGCCTACAAGCTTTCCATATACTGGTTTACTCTTATTTACTTTCACGTTGCTATTATTACAATCACTACAAAATACCAAAAACATTACTTTGCTTTCGTTACGTTTTGTTACCGTTAACATCACTATCATATTACTTTGCTACTAAACACTTTGTTGCAGATACTAAGTTTCCAGGTGTGGTCGAATTAACAACTCAGCTGCTAATACTTGAGAATATTCTTTGGCTCCCCTTGTGTCAAATCAATAAATTTGGGTTGAATACTCTACCCTCGAAAGCTGTTGCGATCCCCTATACTTGTGGGTTATCAGCTGGCAGGTGCACGGGCGCGTGAAAGTCGGCGGGGACCTCGTGGAACCCCGTGGGATCAAACTCGGCGACAATGTGCGGCTCCCAGCCCATCAATGCCACGGGGATGGGCGCTGGCGCAGTCAGGACGACGGGAGCCGGAACAAGAGCGGGGACAGGCGCAGCGTCTTCCCGCAAGGCCAGTTCAAGCTCGTCCCAAAGCGCCTTATGTTCTTGAGACTCTTGCTGGGTGTCTTCCTCAGGAAACTGGAACACTAAGGGCAGACCATCGTGATGCGGCATGGCGTACGTTTAGGTCAGGCTAGTTGGAGGTAGACGACAGGAGAATCGGAGAGGAAGAGAGAGGATTGTAGCGATACCGGGTAGTGCGGGGTTGATTTTAAACTGCGGCGCCGGCGACATTAAAGGTGGGAGCAGTTGGGACGACGGTGGGCGGCGGAGCCTGGTCAAAGGGCTCGCCTCCCGGTGAGCCTGCACAGCGGTCTGCTCTCACGCCTCCCTGACAACCGGCGCAGCGATCTGCTCGCACGCCTCCCGTCGACTCACACACTTGCTCGGACGGCACCTGCCGATGAGAAGCGGGGACTCGTGGCGGCACGTAAACGCCCACGGTTTCAATAGTGAAAGTGTTCGCCTTAATGTGACAGGTCTTTGTTCCAAAATACCTTGGCTCTTCATTTGTGCAACTTGTCATAAGCAGCTTGTCTCAAATTGAAGAAAAACTTGACGAAGTAATATTTGTGCCATATCACGTGACCATGCTTAGTTTCAAGAATTTATGCTCACTTTTGGATTTTCTGAAATTTAAGATCCAGGATTCGAAACAATATCATAACCTGCATCATGCAATAAATTTTCAACCCGTACATCTGTCATGTTGTATTTCTTAAGAAAGGATTTGGTCAAACATTTTGCTTAGTTAGACTTCAGACAAGTTATATATGCAGAGTAAAAGGATAATCCCTTCGTACCAGTGCATTGCCTGATATATTAACTCAAGTACTAGGCACGAACAAACATGCTCAATTCTATGCTCATCCTGGTGTAGTAGTAGTAGTACTAGGCAATGCAGTTGACGGGTGACCTTGATGAGCGGCGACCGAGGGAATTGAACCGTGCTCGGCACGGTAGGTAACGTTGTCTAGTTACTAAAGCATCCCTCCGTTGTTCATCGGTAGTCATTATGGACCGAGGACACGAGGGGAATTTCCTAGGGCTGGAATTCTGGCCGCCAGATATTTCGACTTGAAGCGCTGAGGCTCGACTGGTTGGGGTTGTCTAATGTGCGTACCACACACGCCACCGAAGAACATGAGCCCGATTTTTTTATATTATTTTTAGGATCAACACGAGCCAAGCCTTGGACATCGCAGCCATCATGAAAGAGGGTGAGAAGAAAAATAAGTGTCAACATGATGCGCCATGTGTTAAAATAGACTAGGCTCATATATCAGGGTATTGAGTCATACTTATTTGGTTAGCGCATAATTTTTTTGTCTTCCGTTGCAACGCACAAACATATTTGCTAGTATTAATTTAAGTTAGAAGTCACCACAAGCAAAAAATAACTGAGTGACATTCTAATATTCAGACACTGAAAAACTGTATAAACATCCAATCCAATATATTGTTAGGGCATGTACAATAGTCTTATCTTAAGTCTTACATGTAATTTAAAGATGATAAAAAAATTGTTTACGGGTCATCTCTTAGGCTTATCTTCAATAACTAACCATTTCTAAAAACGTGGTGAGACACATTGTACTAAAGAAATCATCTCTTCTCTTCTTTTAATTAAGAGAAGACTTCTCTTAATTAAAAGAAGACAAGCATTTACTTATGAATTCTCTTTTCTCCACCACATCATTTATCCAATATGGCACTCCTAAGATAGCACCATGGTACATGTCCTTAAGTGTTCCAAGTACGACTGACAAACAGATTAGAAATTATCATTGTTTGCCTTTATTTATAAATATTATACTACTTGCGAAATGCCATTATTCCTCACTGGATATAGGGGCAGATGCAGCAACATCCGCTGAGATACAAGGCCCACAGCACTCGATAAAAGGAAAATATCTCATCAAGGTACAAAAAGAAGATAATCCGGCAATCTCCCCTTGCCCTAACCGGTGTTCTGGAGACCGGCAGCAATGCCCTTCATGGTCAAGATGAGGGTATCCTCCAGCCCCGGCGCGTACTCACTCGCCGGGTTCAGCGTCACGAGCTCAGCAGCCGGCTTGCTCGTGTCCATCACCTCCTTGGACAGATGGGGGCGCAGCGCAACATGGTAGTCTGGGTCACGGATCCTCTTCAATGTGTATGCCTGGCAGACGTTCATGGTGGTGATGTACGCGTCACGGAGGCGGAGCCGCTGCTTCAGGTAGGGATCACCTTCAAGAAGATCCTTGTGCCCAGCAACCTGAAATCAAGAAAATCCAGTTTTATTGTCAATATTTTAACAACTGGCCTAGAAGATCAATGCTGGCAGTGTTGTTGAACGAAGTACAGGAGTTCTGCGTTTTAGTAACAAAAACCTGAAGAAGCAGCTTCTGGGTCTCCTCATAGTTGGCCCTCAGCTTCTCACCCAGGGGCTGTAGCCCCTCTGAAACTAGGAGCCTGTCATACAAGGCAGCAATGCCAGGATTACCCTTGGCGAACACCATCTCAACAAGATCGATGGTGACCCTGAAGAATGGCCACTCGTTGTACATCTCCTGGAGCATGTGGAAGTTCCTGATGTCCTTCTTGAGGATATGCTTGAAGGCACCACCAAAGCCCAGCCAGACCGGGAGGTGGAACCGTGTCTGCGTCCATGCGAAGATCCATGGGATTGCACGGAGTGATTCAATGCCACCACTTGGCTTTCTCTTGGATGGCCTGCTCCCTATATTCATCCTGCCATACTCTGTCTCCGGTGTTGCCTGTCAAACACAAATATCAGAAAGAAATTATTTGACTGAAGGTTCAACCTGAATGGCACCAAGGTTTGTTTTTGTTTTGTTTAAACCTTACTGCAATAACCTGAGCTGCCAATATAACATTGGCGAGGGTTTGTACTGTCATAGAAATTACAGTTGCAAAAGAAGGTACCCTAAGTGCTATCACAATTCATTATTTTTTGAAATTATTTTCATGATATAGGTTTCCACCGTAAATCATTGCATGAATTCCATCTCACTGGCAGGTTCAGGTTTGCAACATATTGAAAAGTCTATTCAAGCAGTTAATATGTTTCCTAGCCTGATGGTCAATGAGAGCAAGGACTTACAAGGCGGAAATACTCGACGAAGCGTGGTTCTTGGAAGACAATTGACCGATATTCTTCAGTTGCCACCACAGCCATCTCATCGAGAAGAGCTCGCCACTCTGGCTTTGGTGAAATGGGTGGACGCATCCCATGCTCAAGAGTAGCAGCTGTGAAACGCTGGAGCGTCCTGAAGCACAAGTGTTCTTCCCCAAAGCTCTGCTCGATAACTTCACCCTGAACAGTGACCCGGAGTGATCCATTGATCGTGTCCGGTGGCTGAGACAAGATAGCAAGATGAGTGGGGCCACCACCCCTTCCAACAGTCCCACCTCGTCCATGGAACATCGTCAATTTCACTCCAAATTGCTTAGCGACCTTGACGAGGTCCTCCTGAGCCTTGTACATCTGCCAAGCTGCTGAGAGACGGCCTGCATCCTTGCCTGAGTCTGAATACCCAATCATGACCTCCTGCTTGCCATTGATCCTCTCTCTGTACCAATCTATTGAGAAGAGTCTGGCCAGTGCTGCTGGGGCAGCCTCGAGATCGGCCAACTTCTCAAACAGGGGGACAACTCTAAGTGGTGTCTTGATATGGCACTCACGTTGGAGGAGCTCCACAGCAAGAACATCTGAAGGAGATGTTGCCATTGAGATGACATATGCTCCAAAATTGTCACCGGGCAGCTCAGCAATAACCTGGAACGCGCCCATAACATCAGCAACTTCCTCTGTCATGGGAAGGTCTGCGCCAAATAATGGGCGCTTCCCATTGAGTTCAGACAACAGCCATTCTTGACGGTGTTCCTCAGACCACTCACGATAAGATCCTATTCCCAGGTATGAGGTGATTGCATCCAGAGCATCAGTGTGCCTGTCAGACTCTTGCCTGATGTCAAGCTTCACGAGGGAAAGTCCAAAGGTAGAGACTTGGCGCAAGAAATCAAGAAGGGTTCCATCAGCAATAACACGGTCACCACAAGCACACAGTGACCTGTAACAGAGCTCCAAGGGCTCCAACAGCTGCAAGAGAAGACCGACATATATTAAAGACCATTTCTCTACCAAACATAGTACCATTGAAGAAAAAATGTATAGTTCCAATTATATTTCGTAGACATTACTCAACCTGCTCAAGATTTGTCAGAGTAGCTTCCTCAGGTATGTCGGAATGTCCACTGGATAACAACTCACGTGATCGCTCACGCGTGTTGTAAAGATTATCCCTAACATCACCCAGTATTACCCGATATGGCTCATTCGGAGGAACCTTCTTCCAGAACTCTATATATCGGAGATGAACATCACAAATTAATAAGTAGAACAAAAAAAAGGCATATGTTATGTGAAATTTCATGCCTAGAAGCTGTTACTGCCTTTTTAAAGCTCTGGCAGGGGTCTGACCTACTATTTTACATTTAAAAAAACTGTTACTGTTATGTACCTATGTAATGCTTAGCATCCTTCTTAGAAGAGCGGTGCAGCTCATCAGCTCGCGAGCGTAGCTCATCATTGCATCGCCACATAGACAACTGAAATAGTTTGAAGTTTTATCAACTTCTAATGATCAAATATATGTGAACTTAGTTAAAAGTAATCAATCAATTTCTACCTCAAACATGAGATCCTCAATCTGTGCACAATACAAATTAGCTGCCATCATTCTGGCAAGCAAACAGACGTCCCTTGTAACTTCTGGTGTCACTCTTGGATTTCCTGTATTTGTAAAGGTACTAGAAGTTTAGATACATAAAACAGTTGGCTTTATCCATAGTTCTTGATACGACCAGATACAGAAAATGTAGCATCTAACAGACACCACCAAGGTAATAAAAGCTTGCAGTGACTGTAGATACATCATAGATGTACGCTGCACAGTATCACGAGGGACAGAGATTCCACTCACCATCACGATCTCCACCCATCCAAGAAGAGAATTGGATAAGAGGAGCATTATAAGGAACGCGCTCATTGATCCCAATGTTCTTCAATGCCGTATCAACACGGCGCAAAAACTTTGGAACACCCTTCCATATTGTCTCATGAAAGTAGCTCATACCAGCACGCATCTCATCTTGGGGAGTGGGCTGAGTCCTTCGGATCTCATCAGTTCTAAAGGCAGCTTGGATCTAAAAAGGAGGATTCTAGGTTAAGTGTAAGAAAGAATCTCAGCTGTCTGATGTTGTAAGGCTACTGTGACTGCATTGTCATGTTAACAATGTGCCTTAGAAACAGCATGAAAATCAACATAAGGATAGCAGTAAGCACCTCTCTCTGGAGAGCCTCGTCAAGTTCCTGCTTGTCATCTGGAGTGATATCCTTCGAGTATAACTGAACCAAACAGTTCCGGATCCTGATATAAAGTCATTGTAATCAGGATTAATATATAGAAATTGTATCATGACTACTATCATCACAATGTTTGGTTAACTAACCTCGAATGCTTCTGGAGCAGTGACCTCCTTACAGATTGTGTTGGATGTGCAGTCAAAACCAGATCAACAGTCTGATTCTTGAGGGCATCAAAAACCTCAGCAGGGGACTTCTTCATGTCAAAAACAAGCCTCTTAAGAGTTTCCTCGATGTCAGATTCTGTGATTGCTGAATTTTCATCAGCAAAGTCTCCCTTCTTGAGCTTGACTCTCCTCCTGTATGCGATCTGCACTTCCTCAGCCAAGTTGGCCAAGTTAAGCATGTGTGAAAAAGCTTTGGCAATCACAATAGAGTCACCAGGATCCAAGCTTGTTATCATCTCTCCGAGTTCATCAAGCTTTTCCAGGTCATGCTTAGTTTCATATTCAGCAGCCACCTCATAGCATTCTTGAACCTGTTTAGTGAAAATAATAATCCAATTATGGCTGTCCATCAATCAACATAAGATATAGGATGTCTTCTTAATCAACTGACAAGCAAGGTACCAAAAAGATAATCAAGCCGACCAGCAACCTGATTGTTTATATGCCTACGTCTTCTTAATCAATTGACAAGCAAGGTACCAAACAGGTTGTGAGCCACCAAGTCAACAAAAGTCAAGGCAAGTCGATTTCAAGAACCTTTTTTCCCCTAGTTTGGTTCTCTGGAAACGCCATATCTCAGGCTTTGTTAGGTAAGGTATAAACAAGATGTAACGGTCTTCTACAAGCAATGGACAATGTCTCGAGACTTCCATACATGTAAATATTATCAGCACTTCCATGCCGGTTAGCCTAAGAAGGCGTCTATCCGTTGTATCGACAGTTTAACCCAACTAGTATATTCGTAGACTAAGAGATGAACACTGTTAGCTATTTTTCATAATTACAGTAGATCCAAGTCAGTTAACATATTACTTCAGTTGACACAACTACTAAGCCAGTTATTTAGTATCCCGTATATGACCAACATAAGATCCAGCACTTATATGCCAAAATCAGTTGACACAACAATGATAGAGCGAGGCAAATTCCACGGATGAAGTCATGCTTGACCGACACGATTTGAGATTCAATCAGTAACCCAGTTCGACTAATTAAAGCAGTGCTCCCAAAATCAAGACCACAATGGGATATAGATTAGCTGCGAAAAAAAATTTGTTTGTGGCAGAAAAACTGAGCAGCTGGGCAATCGTCCAAACTACCACTTAACAACACCAGATTACACACAAATCTACCGACATCGAGACTTAACCCAAAGTCAACCCCACTCCGTAAACACTGAGCTGAAAACTCCACTCGAACCCTGAAGCGCCACATGTAAAGTTCAGAGGAATCAATGGGAGCAGCGCAGCAGTAGCACATGGGTGATGGGACAGCTCGGATCCGGTGCGAGATCGAACAGTGCGAGAGAGAGAAAACAAGAAGAAAAAAGAGTTACCATCTCCCTGAGATCGTCGCCGTGGAGGCCCTGCAGGACGTCGAGGAAGCGGTCGAGGAGGAGCGCGTCGTACTCAATGAGCTTGTCGTCCTCGGACACCTTGGCGGGGACGAGCAGCCGCAGCTGCGCGTCGATCGACGACAGCCGCTCGATCTTCCCGCTGCCGCCGCCCGGCGCCGACAACGCCATCGCCGGCTCGCTTTGACCGGAGCCGACCCGACTGCTCGCGCTCGCCGCGCCGCCTCGCAGGGACCAGCGTGGTAGGGAGGGAGGGAGCGAGATTGGGGGGAGGATGTGGTTGGGGCCGGGACTGAGGAGGTCGTGACTCCAGTTGCTGCCTATTTATAGAAGGCGGATGGCAGGAGTGCCGCCGGGATTCACCGGGACTCGAGAGATCTCTGTAAATCAAATTAATTTGTGTCCAAGTGGTAGTGTTCGTGATTTGGATTTCGATCGGGACTGGGATTAGTTTACGGATTATGGTGGGAGCATCCACATGTCCACGTGGACGGTCCTGATTCCACCGTCCTCAGCCCTCAAGATCATGAGATAATTATTATTTTATACATGAAATTTATATCTCATCACTAAATTTTAGTATAGTCTTTCTAAGTCACAGTCGATCCTACTTTAAGATCTGTGCGGATCTTTTTCTTCTGTTTTTTCCTTTTTCTCTCTTGCATGATATGTCTTGATTAAATCTCAGTCGACTGAGACCTAGCTACACTCATTTTAATATGAATCGGATGGAGTACATTTGTTCGATATGCTCCAGTTGAAGGTTTAGATACGAAAGGTCACCGAAAGATGTACTCTGCTTGTAAACAGATGTAGGACATTTTTGCAGAGGGAGTACTATTTAGAACCCATATGTTAATTTTTCTGTCCATAAAATATGTATTCTTAAAATATTGTATATGGTCTCTTCACTTTTTTACAGAGGGAGTACTATTTAGAACCCATATGTTATTTTTCTACATAGTCTCTTCATAATTGTATTTGTTTTTCATCTATATATGTCTCTTCATAAGTGTATTTGTTTTTCATCTATATATGTTGTACTTGCAACCCGCACAAGTGCCATATGTATTGACATCATATATCTTATGAAAAATGTACTCAATAATCGAGAGGAGGCCCCCGCGAGCGAAACATGTAGAATATAATTTGGAACATATAAACAAGATGTCATTGGTGATATTAGGTAATACAAATAATTAAGAAAATATCAACTAAGGTTAATAATTTCTTGGTTAGCCAACTTTTTTTAATCCGACCTTTACATTTAACTTCATGGACATGGTTAGTTGCGTCAAGTAATAACTCGTACTTTTGCAACCAACTAGCAAGGTGCCCTGCCACGGAATCACATGAAACAAGGTGGAATTTGATTTACTCGAGAGTCTTGCACACTAACTTAGATGAGTTTTGGCAGTTGATCAAAATGTTGTTAGTGGTGGAAGACGACACGAAAAGGTGATCGGGTGATGGGGAAACACACAATGGGGGGGCACAAGGTGTCTTTTGTTTGTTGGTTTTCATGCATTAACGTGTCAAAAGTTTGGAGAAGAAAGACTAAGAGATGAGTGGAGGGATAACTACTGACTCCAATCTTTATGAGTAGATATAAATATACTAATGCCATATCAATCTATAAATTTTTCGAGGCGAGCATGGAGATAAAAATTGAAACATAGAAACAAGATGTAATGAGCAATATTAGATTATATAAGCGGGACAAAAGCAACTAAGGTTAACAATTTATTAGTTAACCAACAATTTTTCAAGGTGACCTTTACATTTAATTTGATGGTCATGGTAAGTTGCGTCAAGTAATAACTCATACTTTTGCGACTAACTAGCAAGATGCCCCACCACGGAATCACATGAAACAAGGTGGAATTTGATTTACTCGAGAGCCTTGCACGCTAACTTAGATGAGTTTTGGCAGTTGGTCTGAATGTTGTTAGTGGTGGAAGACGGCACGAAAAGGTGATCGGAGACGGAGAAACGCAAAATGGGGGTGGGGCACGAGGGGTTTGTTGTTTGTTGATTTTCATGCATTTACGTGTCAGAGTTTGGAGAATAAAGACTAAGAGATGAGTGAACGGATAACTACTTACTCCAATCTTTATAAGCAGACAAATATACTAATGTCATATCAATCTATAAATGTTTTGAGGCAAACATGGAGATTAAAAATTTAAACATAGAAACAAGATGTAATAGGCGATATTAGGTAATATAATCAAGAAAAAAGCAACTAATTCTGATAATTTATTAGTTAACCAACAATTTTTCAAGGCGACCTTTACATTTAATTTGATGGACATGGTTAGTTGCATCAAGTAATAACCCGTACTTTTGCAACTAACTAGCATGGTGCCCCGCCACGGAACCACACGAAATAAGGTGAAATTTGATTTAATCAAGAACCTTACGCACTAGCTTAGATGAGTTTTGGCAGTTGGTCCGAATGATGTTAGTGGAGAAAGTCGACAAGAAAATACTGAGATATGAGTGAAGGCATAACTAACTCCAATCTTTATAAGTAGACAAATATATTATTAAACTACAATTTTTTTAGGGAACACTAAGATTAAAATTTGGTACATAGAAACAAGATGTAATGGGTGATATTCGGTAATATAATTAAGGCAGAAGCGACCAAGGATAATAATTCATTTGTTAACCAATATTTTTTCAAGGCAACCTTTATATTTAATTTGATGAACATGGTTAGTTGCATCAAATAATAACTCGCACTTTTGCAACTAACTAGCAAGGTGCCCCGCCACGGAACTACATGAAACAGGTGGAATTTGGTCTACTCAAGAACCCTGCATGCTAGCTTAGATGAGTTTTGGTAGTTGGTCCGAATGATGTTAGTGGTGGAAGATGGCATGAGACGGTGATCAGGTGACAGAGGAACACACAATGGGGGGGGGTCATGAGGGGTCTATTGTTGTTGGTTTTCATGCACCTGCGTGTCAGAGTCTGGAGAAGAAAGGTTGAGAGATGTGTGAATGGGATGGTTGACGACTCCAATCTTTATGAGCAGACAAAAAGTACAATAATGTTATATCAAACTATAAACTTTTTATATATGATCATTTCTTGGCGGACCCCTCGTGACCACAACCCGACAACCCTAGCCATGTCACCGTTCCCTTTCGACCCTTCTCCCTCGCCATTGTCGGTCGTCTCCTCGCGCCAAGCCTCGGTTGGTAGGGGTGGCATGCTACTCTCGTAGAAGTTGCTGGATTTCCCCGAAGATGAACAGTGATGTAGCACAGCAGCAAAAAGTATTGCCCTTAGTTAAGAACCAAGGTTTAATCAAACCAGTGAGAGTCTACAAGCTAGCAAAATAAACAACACATGTACATAAACAAAGAAATGCTTGCACCCAACTTGGCAAGGGGGTTGTCAATCAACTCGCCTTGCTAGTTGCAATGTTAAAAGCAAATAGTGATAGATAGTGGTATAGCAAAACGACAAAATAGTAAAAGACCAATAGAGCAACACAAGTATTAATAGAGAATGGACTCGGGGGCCATAGGTTCACTAGTGACTTCTCTTTCAAAAGCAGGTAACGACATGGTAAACAAATTACTGTTGGGCAATTGACAGATAAGCAACATTCATAACTATGATCATTCATGGCATAATCTCGTATAAGCATCACGCCCATGTCAAGTAGACCGTAATCCAACTGCATCTACTACTATTACTCCACCCCAAAACCGCTATCCAGCATATGCATCTCAAGGTATTATGTTTAATGAAAAACAGAGTAACGCAATAGGCAAGATGGCATGATGTAGACAGAAAGAAACTTAACAATAAGATCAATCCCCGTCGTTTCTGCCAGGGCTTGTGACTTGATGGCTTTCTTGGCTTCAAACCTGATATCCAATGGGAGGATCTCAATGGTCCACTTAGCCACTCAGCCAGTAGCATCTATGTTGTTCATGATCTCGGATAAAGGGGCGTCACTTATCACTGTGAACGAGTGCTATTGGAAATAATGCGCCACCTTCTTCGCAGTAAGGTAAATTCCATAAACTAACTTCTGATAATGCGGATACCTTTGCTTGGAAGGCGTGAGGACTTCAGAGATGTAGGAGACCGGTCGTTGGAGCTTGAAGGTTTTGCCTTGTTCTTCCCGTTCCACTGTGAGGACTGTGCTAACGACTTGGCTCGTGGCTGCTTTATATAAGAGCAAAGGTTCCTTGCTGCTTGGAGCAGCTAGCACCAGTTGGATGGAAAGCAGTTCTTTAAGTTCCTGGAAGGCAGCCTGCGCTTCGGGAGTCCACTCGAACTTGTCAGACTTCTTCATCGATCGGTAAAGCAGCATGGCCTTTTCACCGAGTCTGGAGATGAATCTACTCAAAGCCGCTAGGCAGCCTGTGAGGCATGCACGTCGTGTAGACATTCTGGTTGCTTCATTCGGATGGTTGACCCTATCTTCTTGGGATTGGCATCGATCCCTCGTTCGGAAATGAGGAAACCGGGAAGCTTGCCCGCGGGTACGCCGAATGTACACTTGGTTGGGTTGAGCTTGATGTCGAAAGCTCGCAAATTCACGAAGGTCTCAGCGAGGTCAGTCAGGAGGTCGGAACCTTTGTTGGACTTAAGCACAATATCATCCATATACGCTTCCACATTCCAATTGATTTGCTTCCGTAAGCACTTCTGGATCATACGCTGGAACGTGGCCCCAGCATTTTTCAACCCTAATGGCATCATGTGTGATGGTCTGGCTTATTAGGGATGATAGACTACTCATATCAATAAGGAATTCCTTCTTTTCCGGGAGTCCATTCAGACAGAACTCCAAAGTTAAGCGTGCTCAGCTTGGAGTAGTGTCAGGATGGGTGACCGACCAGGAAGTTGCTCCCCGGTGCGCATGAGTGAGGACAAAGTGCACAGAAAAAGACTAGTATTGATCTGTGGGGCCAGTCTAGATCCCGCCAGGAGTAACGGCCACCGGCGAGTGTGTCCGGGGTGTTACAAGTTGGTAATCAGAGCCTTCCCCGACCTTAGGAGCCCCCATTGCTTGATCGTTTTTAGCAGCCGTTGTTGAGTCTAGAAAAATGTTTTGAGTCATTTAGGAATTATATATCAGAGAGTTTAGGAATTCTTTTTACTTCCCAGTCTCCTCATCGCTCTGGTAAGGCATCCTGACGTAGAGTTTTGACTCTTCTCTTCTCAAATTTCACTAAAAAAATTTAGGATCACGCGGGTATCTTGGAATCGTTCCGATGGTTTTATGACGAGAACATTGTCTTGGTGCCTCCTGTCAGGGGTTTTGTGGCAGTGTCCCGGGGAGTTGAGCTCCGAGGTGTTGTCGTCACAATTTTATCGTTGCAGTTCTGGAATACCTGAGTTTAGTTTCGCCGACATCGAAAATCTCTTTTATGCAGTTGTTGGTGAGATAACCTTGACGCCACCCAGTACTGGGGCGGGAGTTCGGGAGTATTGCCATAACTCGTATAACGGATGCTTTTCGAAGGTTGAGGTAGTTGATTTCCGAAGGTTTCTTGGTTATGTGTTGAAGGATGGATACAGCTGGATGTAGGATTTGTTAGTTTGGGTGAGATATTATGCTTCCCCTGTATCCCCAACACCTGATTGCATAACCGGAAAATTTTGGGAGTTTATAAGTGGGAATTCAAGTAGCTCTTAGGATATATTTCCGACAGATGTATGATATGAAATTGGGGTTCGATGTCTAGTGGTCCGCCTATCCACGGTTGGTTTTACAGTAGTCTCGTTGTGTCTTAAAGAGTCCTTGGCTATGCCGACTCGGGGACGCTTCGTATGTCATGTGCACTACCTTGTACATGATGGTGATGTACGATCGAGCCCGTGTAGACCCCACCACGAAAACTTCGGGCGAAATATCTATCATATATTTGTTCCGGCTTATTCTGCAAGCCAATCCTTTGTTTTGTTTCAGTTGTGGTATTCGAGTTGCTTCGATGTCAAATGTTGATTCCATACCTTTCCAAACCAGTGTTCTCATACTCCTATGCAAATACTAATCCTTCTTGATAATCGAGATTGCCATGTCAATCCTTTTCTACCGGTGTGCTTCTCTTCAAGTGGGTCAAATCTTGTCAATTTTCGCAAGATCAATTATTAGTTCTTCTCAACGTTGTTCGTTTCATCTGTCCTCAAGTTTCCTTTGTTTTTCCCACCCTCCCTCCCTTTGTTTTCTTCAAGGACTCAGATTTCTTAATCAAGTATCTTTTTATTCGTGTGAAGTCTCTCCATTCTTTTCGTCAATGTTCTTACCCGGTGATTCTCAAGAAGATACTAACGGAGCTTCAAGTTATCATTATTCGTTCTTTTTCTTCTCCGGTGGAACCAATTCAAACCTTGTTGATCATATCATTTCCTCGTTTCAAATACCTTCTCTTGCCGGTGCACCTCATATTCAGTCATCTCTCGCTATTCAATTGTTCCGGAGTGCTCAAGGTATCTCGAAGATTCGTGTTTCCCACTCTACATTCGTTCAAGCTCTTTCGAGGATGTTATCTCATTCAAGTCATCTAATTCAACCGGTGCTTTCTCCTTTTCAAGTAATCTTTTCAACGGTGTTTCTTTTGAGTGGGCCCTAACCCACAGGTCTTTTCCCAGGATCTTACCTGACTCTTCTTATTTTCCCGGAGCTATCCTCAAATTCTTTTCTAAAGTTTGACGTAAGAATGAATTATCATCAGTCTTATGTTTTTCTCCAAGATCTGTCGAATTCTTTTCATCATTGGCTCAACCTCTTTGTTTTGATTCTTCCGGAGTGTCTAAACAATTCATGGTGGTGTTTCTCGTCGTAATTCTTAGATTTTGAAGACCGAAGAAGAATTTTCTCTCAATCTTGCTCCATTCTCTTCAAGATTCGTGGTTCTAGTTAGAGGCCATCCTCTCATAATTGTTTTTCGATTGTCAAAATTCTTTTCACCTATCCGGAGCAATTCAAGATTCTTTTCAGTTTGTTTCTCCGGATTCGATCAGTTCAGGTTTATTCATTCTCAGCTTTCAGTTATCATTCTCCAATCTTACCGGTGCATCGTTCAAGTGATCTCTAATCAGTTTGTGATCCCTTCGTTCTCATGTATCTAGATTGTCTCAAGTATCTTCGTTCATTTCACAATTCTTACCCGGTGATTCATCCCTTTACTTCATTCATTTTCAATTCTTACGATGGTTCGTTCAAGATCTCTCTTCCTTGGTTATCATATCAATTCATTCGTTCTTTCCAATCCCGACCGGTGATTCGTTGAATACCTTCCCAAGCTTATGCTATATCACTCTTAATCATTTCTACGAGGATAAGTAGTTTGTCAAATCCATTGTTTGTCATCAATTTAATTGGTGAAGGATAAGCATAATGTAATTCTTATTCTTGTTTCATCCATATGTTAATTTTTTCTTCCGGAGTTTTCTCACGATGATTAAATTCTTGGTTTCAAGTGCTCATCTTTCTTTTTCCGGAGATCCAAGCTCTCGCAATTATATCACCAAAAAGCTTCTTCTAAATCATTGCAAGTCTTCACCTTATGTTTCCAACTTCTCTTTCATTTCTTTTGATCTTTCCTTTGTTTACCGAAGTTCTCATGGAGGTTCTACATGATGGTTCATCAAGGATTTAATTCCTTCTCGAAGTGTTCATTGAGATTCTTTTCAAAGGAGCACAAGCTTTCTTCATCTTGCAATCTGGAGTGCAATTCTTTCTTCTGTATCATTGGAGGTGGTATTATGTCATTCTTGATAATTTGAGTTCATGTTTTCATGATTCACAAGTTATCAAGTATGAGATATTTTAAATCCATCAACCTCTTTGTTGGAATTATCTTGGGTTATATTTCACCAAAAGCCTTCCCTGAGGATTGTTGCTATCCATGGTGCTTATAAAGGACCCAAGTTCTTCTTTATCCTCCCGGTGAAATACTTTCTCGTCTCCTTGTTCATTCCAATCCAATTCTTCTTCCCATGAGTGGCAGGTTGTCACCTCATAATTTTGAGATGTATTCCATAAGACCATATCAAGTTTATTCCTTTTGTTGTTGGTTTTCCAACAACTCTGTTCTAACATTTGTTGTAAGCGTGCTCCCTCGAGATCTTGTTTCCCTTCGTTCATCCCATTCCATTCTTACTTTTCTTCCGGAGGCATTGTGTTGCTGCTCTCTTCAAACCTTGTTCTTGTCCTTGTCATGCTTATCCTTTAAACCGGAGTGTTGTGCCCCTTTGCTCAAGCTCTTTCATTTTATCAAGTCTTTCATCTCTTTTCAACCGAAGTGCTGTCCGAATTTGTAATTCCTTGTTCCTCTTCCCTACCGGAGTGCTTTCAACTGTGTTCTTCTTCATTGCATTCTTTATTTATATGGTTTAATCTTCGCAAGGTTCGTGGTTTCACTCGTTTGTCAAAGAAGCAACTTAGTCTTACCTCTCCTCTTTCTCTTCCTTTGTCCCTCCGGTGCCATTCTAGATCTCGGGACGAGATCCTCTCGTAGTGGTGGAGTGTTGTAACGCCCCGAGACCGTTGCGCCAGGTGTCGTCCAGTTATTCGCCATCGTTGCCATGTCATTTGCTTGCGTGTTGCTTTTCATCATGTCATCATGTGCATTGCATCATCATGTTTTTAAAACTTGCATCCATCCGGGTTTCCCCTTCCTTCCGTGGTCCGTTCTGAGCCTAGACACACTTGCACGCGCCCGCGGCATGTCCGAAGTATTATTTTATAAGTGGCCAGAAAATGTTCTCGGAATGTGTTGAAAGTTGGCGTGCGGTCTTATTATAGTGTAGGTAGGCCGCCTGCCAAGTTTCATCGCATTCAGAGTTCGTTTGACGCCCCAACGGATAACTATAGCGGCAGTATAGCCGGTCTAACGTAGGACGTTTTCGGTCTCCGGAAACAGTCACCGGGCCTCTACCTCTCTTCTCTCCTCTCTGCTCGAGGCCTTCTACACAACCCACATGCTCCAACCTACCCCTCCTTGTGTCCGGAGCCGTCGGATCGCGATCGGAGGCTCCGAAAACCCCCCTAAACCCCCTAACCCTAGAACCTGCCCTATATAAACGACCTCCCCTTCCATTTTGGGCAGCTACCTACCCCTCCTCCTAAAATTCCGCGCTCCTAATCATCAGCCGCCGCCTCCACCTCGTTTTCCGCAGCCACCCTCTCCCCCGCCGCCACTTGGCACCTCCTCCTCCACCACCAGCCGTTGTGGCCCGTGAAGCCCATCCGGGGCCCGCCTAGGCCCGGATCTCTCCACCGTCGCCTATACGCCGCTCCTGAGATGTCCCGCTCGTTCTGGATCGGGAGAGCCTCCCGAGCTCCTCCCGCTTGATCTGGAGCATCCCCGCGCCGGCCGAGCCTCCTCCTCCTTACCTCGTCGCCGGTGAGCACCATCGTCGGACAAGCCGGTCAGGCCAGTACCCCGCCGCCATGCGCCTTCCCTGACCGTCTCCCTCTCCTCCTTCCTCTAACCTCTCTCTCCTGCCATGTTCAGGGTCCCCCATGGCCGCCGGATCTGGGTGCCCCGCTGTCGTTTCCGGCCTCCCCTGCCGCTGCCTCGCCCGGATCAGGTGGATCCGGCGAGTTCTTCGCCGTCGCCGTCCGCATCGAGTTCCGTTTCGTTCCCTGCTTCAGGAACAAGAGGACGAGGCGCCCGTTCGCCCGCGCCTCGCGTTGACCGCGCCTTCGCCAAGTCCAGCGCCAGCTCGTGCTTGGGCCACCTCCCAATCGTTCGTTGACCACAGGCCCAGCCAGCGCCAGGAGAGCCCAGCTTCCTCCGCGGCCTGCCCGCACCGCGCCTGCGCCGAGGCCCAGCCGCCTTCCTTGTCCAGCCCAGCACCGACGGGCCAAGGCCCATGGGTGAGGCCACACTGCAGCGCCCCTCCTCTATTTTTCCTCCTGTTGGGCCAACTTGTTTCGGCCCGTTTCTATTTTTTTTTCTGTCCAGCGGATTTAGCTATTTTCCGAGAGAGTGCCAGTTTTGCAGAATAGCCCCTAAAGTTCATGCATTTAATAACTTCTCAACCGTGCATCAGATCTAAATAAGTTATATATGTAACTTGACTAGAATTTCATCTAGTTTCACAATATCCAACTTTTGATCATGTTTGACATGTTTAAAATGATGTTTGTTTAAATTTGCTCCTATGCCATGTTAAAATGATTTAATTCACAACTAAATAATCGTAGCTCGGTTTTAAATAATCTTTATATGTAAATGGGGTAGAAAAATGCCTAGTTTAACATGGTGTACTTGTTTTGCATGTTTAACAACCCTAAAATTGTGTTTAGGGCAGAACAGCACCAAATCAAAAATATGCATATGGGGATTTACCGGAATTTGTTGTTCGTTGTTTCCGGTCTCATTTAACCTTGACTAGATAGGTAGTTTTACTTTGCTTCACCCGCTTTCCATGTTTAACAACATTTAATATTGTTGGGTACATAAACGAGATCGAACTAAATAACTTGTCGTGGTGTTTCGTCAATATGCAACTCTTTGCATATTGAGCTCCACTTAATTTGTAGGATTGTTTGTGCATTTTGCCATGCCATGCTTCATTAAACTGGACATGCATCATAGTTGTTTGTGCATCATGCCATGCTTATGTGGTGGTTGTTTACCATGATTGTTTGCTTCTTTCTGGTGTTGCTTCTTCGGGTTGGTTCTGATAACGTCGTGTTTGTGAGGATCCGTTCGACTACGTCCGTTTGTCTTCTTCATGGACTCGTTCTTCTTCCTTGCGGGATTTCAGGCAAGATGACCATACCCTTGAAATCACTTCTATCTTTGCTTGCTAGTTGCTCGCTCTTTTGCTATGCCTATGCTGCGATACCGACCACTTGCTTATCATGCCTCCCATATTGTTGAACCAAGCCTCTAACCCACCTTGTCTTAGCAAACCGTTGTTTGGCTATGTTACCGCTTTGCTCAGCCCCTCTTATAGCGTTGTTAGTTGCAGGTGAAGATTGAAGTTTGTTCCTTGTTGGAACATGGAGATGTTGTTCCTTGTTGGAACATGTTTACTTGTTGGGATATCACAATATCTCTTATTTAATTAATGCATCTATATACTTGGTAAAGGGTGGAAGGCTCGGCACAAGAAAATGCTCATGTTGCTCTCTGAAAATATTGGACAGAGATAATAATCAAACCAATATTTTTAGTGGCTCATGGACATTTATTTTGGGCATTTGGAATTAATGCATAAATATTTGCATTGGAAATATATTTCTATATATATTAATATATGTCCAAATATTATGCCAATTATAAAGGAGCTCTGGAATAATATATCTAGCCCCTGCAAAAATTGGCATAAGTTAAATAAATGATTTAATATATTATTTAAATCAAAACAAATGTCAGAAATTAGAAAACAGAAAAAAAAAATAAAGGGGAGAAGCTTACCTGGGCTCCTCCCTGTGCAGCCCAGCCAGCTGGCCGGCCCAGCCAGCAGGCGGCCCAGCCCGTCACCCTCCTCTGTCGTCTTCGTCCCGACAGAGGGAGGGGAGTGTGGCCGGCGCGCGTGCGCGCCACCGCGCCACGCCACCTCTCTCCCTGCCTGCCTGCGCTCCCCTCCTCGCCTCGATGCCCCTGGACGACGCCACGCCTCCCCCCCTGCTCTCTCTCACTCGCCCCGGCTCTCCCCTCCTCTCCCTCGCTCTCTCCCTCACACGGCCGAACACCACCGTCGCCGCCGTTCGCCATAGCAGCCGTCTCCGGCCACCCCTCGCTCCCCCCGACTAGCTCAGAAGCTCCGCCACAACCCCCTCTTCCTCCCCACCGCTTCACAGGCCTCTGGAAGCCCTGTATCGCCGCCACGTCGCCGTTCCCCTCTTCGGGCTCCGACCATCATCGTCGTCGAATTCGCCGTCTCCAGCGCGTCTCCGAGCCCGCTTCGACGCCCACTGCAACCGCGGTGAGCCCCCGAGTCGTTTCCCCCTTCTTCCCTGGTCTCTTTCGACCTCTAGGCCTTAGCCCCACCTTGGCCGAGAGCTCCACGCCGCCGGCGATGTCGCTGTCGTGGCCACGGTCACCGTAGCACCCAACCGAGCACACTAGCGTGCTCCACACTTCACTAGGAACACGCAGCACGCACCAACGCCTCACCAAACACCCTGCAACGCCGACTCCGACCGCACCCGAACTCCGGCGGCCGCAGCCGAGCTCGCCGTCGACGGTACCGGCCACCCCAGGCTCGGCCACCACCACCGTTCGACGCGCGGGAGCAAGAGCTCTCCAACGAGCCCAAGAACGGCCTCGCCCGTGCCCTGTAGCGCGATCCCGCATCGCGCCGCCGTCTCGGGCCTCGCCGGCGTCGTGTCGCCGGTGGGTTTGACCCACCTTGACCACGGCAGGACCCCCTGAGTCCCTGACAGGTGGGCCCAGCCCTGTAGCTAATTAGGATTAGTGCTAACCACTATTAGTTAACCCCCTGACACTGACCAGTGGGCCCCAGCGCCACTAACCCCTAATTAGGATTAATTTAACCCTGTTTAACCCCCCTGTCACTGACGTGTGGGCCCCACACGTCAGGTTTGACCCCAGACAGCCGCAGTTGACCACTGACGTCATGCTGACGTCATGCTGGCGCAATAATTATATTTCTGGATTTAAATTAAATCAGGAAATTCCAGAATATTATTTAAACTTCAAAAATTCATAACTTTTATTCTGTAACTCCAAATTGGACAAATTATATATGAAAAATGATCAGAAAAATCCAATCTATCCATCTGTACTATTTTCATGCATGATCAAACAAGTTAAATTGATGTTTTAAGCAGAACAAGGAAAAGCACTTTAAAAGGCCATATTTGAATTTGAAATTTGAATCCTTGATTCAAATTTGCTCAAACTCTTCTGGTTTTAGTTGCATTAGCCCAACACACTCATATTGCCATGTTTCATGCATGCATCATATTGTTGCACATTGTTTGGTGATGGTTGTGTATCGGTGTCCTTTGCGACAGGTTCTGCCTCCGAGGAGTACCGTGATTACCCTAACGAAGAACCGTATCAGTGCATCGAACCATCAGGCAAGCAACCAACCATTTGATCATATCGATACAATCCCATGTTCTCGCTCCTGCTCTCTTTTACTGCATTAAGACAACGCGTTTCAAACTGCTGTGTGCTACGGTAGTTGAACCCATTTCCTCTGCATGACCTGTCATTGCCACAGTAACTAGATGAAACCCACTAGCATGTGTAGCAGTTGATTGAGCCATATGTATGTGTTGTTCCTACCTTGCTATGCCCGCTATGCTTAGAGTCGTGTCAGGTCTGGTTCATCTGGGTGATGGGCTAGAGTGAAATGTTTATCTCGGTAATGATAGTGGTGAGGTGAACACAATTTGGTAAAGGTATCGATGAGAGGCCATGTAGGAGTACATGGTGGGTTGTTTCATTGAAGCCGACCTTAAGCACTGAGATCTGTATGTGTGATTTAAGAATCAGCTACTACCATGCATTGGGCCCGAAACCAATGGACCCTCTTGGCTTCTTATTCACCCTAGTTCTCCGTCCAGGAGTTGCAAGTAGTTTCTGGTGTTTGTAGCCTACTGGAGGCCGTGGACAGCGCTGACCGTAGGGGTGGGCTGTGATGCAGTAGGTACGTGGCACGGTGTACCGAATACCCGTTAGGTATCTCGGGAACCCTGTTCACATCGTTCGGGGCCGTATGGGAAACCTCGGCCGGACTCCCTGCGGATGGAACCTGGATAGGCGATAAACCTGGACTGGAGGCTTAGGTGATTAGGTAGGTCGTGGCCGACACCCACGTTGGGCTTCCGCTTGAAGGTTGCCGAGTACATGTCGTGTAAACGACGGTAAGTGGTGAGAGCGTGTATGAAGGAGTACACCCCTGCAGGGTTAACATGATCTATTCGAATAGCCGCGTCCGCGGTAAAGGACTACTTGGTTGCCTATACAGTTCATAGACAAGTAAATGGAAACTGTTAAAAGCCTCAAGATAAGTGTGAGTGCCGAGGATGGCTCCTCCATAGGAAGACGGAGGTGGATCCTCGGTAGTGTATTGAATTGGTGAGTAGTGGACTTGTGTGCGCAAAACCATTTCAAGTTGGAGTATCGTAGGATAGTCTAGCCAAGAGTCAAAGCTGGCTTGCTGCAATAACTCCACCAACCCTTCTTGATAATATGCATGTATGTAGGATCTGATGTAAGTCTTGCTGAGTACCTTTGTACTCATGTTGCTATAATCTACATTTTTACAGAAGACGCTGCAACCCCTTCTGATGGGTTCTATGTAGACGTTGACATCAACGAGTAGGCTAAAGACCCAGGTGGTGAACCTGAGCTTGTGAAGGACCACGTAGTATAGTTAGGCTTTCCAAGCCTCTTTTATTTTACTAGTTGTCTGTACTCAGACAAGTTACTTCCGCTGCTGGTTTGTATGACTGTATGACTTGTATGTTGGGTCGTGAGACCCGTACCTGTGTGTATGTTATGTATGGCTCCCTGAGCCTTAAATAAAGTACTTGTGTCGTAGAGTCATGTTGTGATGCTTCGTTGTATTTGCACATATCGAGCATATTGTGTGTATGATTGAAATGCTTGGTATGTGTGGGATCTGACTATCTAGTTGTTTATCTTTAGTAGCCTCTCTTACCGGGAAATGTCTCCTAGTGTTGCCGCTGAGCCATGGTAGCTTGCTACTGCTCTGGAACACTTAGGCTGGCCGGCATGTGTCCTTCTTCGTTCCTGTGTCTGTCCCTTCGAGGAAATGTCACGCTTTGAGTACCGGAGTCCTGTTAGCCCGCTACAGCCCGGTTTACCGGAGTCCTGCTAGCCCAGTGCTACAGCCCGGACCCACTTGCTGATGACCGACACGTTCGAAGCTGGGTCATGGATGCCTGTCCCTGTAAGTCTGTGCCACTTTGGGTTTGCGACTAGTCATGTCAGCCCGGGCTCTTTATCATATGGATGCTAGCGACACTATCATATACGTGAGCCAAAAGGCGCAAACGGTCCCGGGAAAAGGTAAGACGACACCCGTAGGGATACCGTGCGTGAGGCCGCAAAGTGATATGAGGTGTTACCAGCTAGATCGATGTGACATCGAGTCGGGGTCCTGACAGCGTTGGCATCAGAGCCGGACTGCCTGTAGGTTCTCCAAGCCAAACTGGTCGATGTTGAGTCTAGAAATTCTTTAGTTATATGTAGGGGAATTGTTTGTGGGATGGAACGTAAGGCTCTTTTTACTCCTTTATCTTATGACATTCTGATCTGAGTCAGTCCATTCTTCCACCGGGGGATAAGGAATTAGGATCTGTTCTCTCTATCAGGATCACGTGTTACTAATCAGTAGTACCTTATAAGTTTGATGGATACAAGCCTAGTTCAGTTCTACTACCACCTTATGTTGTTAGAATGGATTCAGAACCTTGTTATGATGATGATGAGTGTGTATGTAATCCTTTGTCAAATGTCTCAAAATCCTTCTTGAGCATTTACAGCTGTTATGCTGCCGAAATTTTGCTAGAAATTCTAATGCCTTGCATTATGATTGTGCTTTCAGATGGCCACTCGCGACCTCAATCAAGTGGTTCGCCTGACTCGATGCCTAGATGTACCTGGCCATACTGCCAAGTTGGTCAGGGTAATGACTGAGGCTGGATACCGCTGGTATCCTGAGTACACGGTCGAAGAGCAATTCCGAGACTTTAATCAAAGCCAGTATCTCTGCACTGTCAGGATATTTCCATCTTATCCTGGATCCACCGAGCCTCTTCACTGCTCCTATGGACTCGGGGTTACTATTGAGATGGCGGTGCAGGACGCCGCCTACTCTATGATGACCATTATGCGAGTCAGATCTGGTATATTTCGGGACTCTGATTTCCGGTATATGCCAGGATCACTTCCGGGAGCACAAGGGTATCTCCAGGCTATTTATGCTGACCCCACTCAGGAGGATTCACGGACTCGCACCACTGCTGAGATGCTCGAGGATAAGGACCGTGAAAATCGGGCCTTGAGGTTAGAGCTTTTCAACACCCGTGCTGACCACTGGGCCACTTTGACTCGGTTCGCACCGACGGTGCAAGCTGGATTCTCAGATATGCGCGATCTCTATCCTGTGAGATCTGCTCTGCCAGACGTGATGGTTTGGCGTGATGTAGGAGGCATCACCCCACCTCGCGGTCCCCGCAGGCCACCGTTTGTTGGTCCAAGGCCTCATCCTAGCCCCTATGGTCCACAAGCTCCGCGAGATCGTCTGTTTCCGGATGATCATGTTGAGCTCCCAGGCTATGGAGGTGACTTCTACGAGGACTACTACGGATCGGTCTGAGTTAGTGGTAGTATCACTAGTTCGCACTAGCTGTGTCATCTATCGTCCCGCGTGACTCGGGGGATATGACCTAGTTTGTACTCTTTCCGGAGGTGTAGAAAAATAATGTATAGGAGCTTGGGATGCCTCCGATGAGATGTAATCCTCTTTTCACCGTAATGGTACTTTGTTTGGTCTTGTACTAAACCCTGTATGGTGTGTATGACGATGGAATAAAGAAGCAGTTTCTGTATCTACCATGTCATACGGATGATCATCTTGCATTTCGAGTTATCCCTTACATTTTTATCCTATGTCGGAATTTTATCATCCTGACTAAATCATTGTCTTGTTTACCTAGGATGGTCAACACGCGCGCTAACCCTGCTTCTCAAGAGCAGGCCGAAGGCAGTGAAGCCAGGGATGCAAATCTGCCTCATCCTCCTTCACTAGCCGAGGTTATGATGGAAGCTGAGAGAAACAAGCGGGAGACCAACCGTTTGTTAGAGCGTATTGAACAGAACACGGCACACCATCAGAGGACTAACGTGGTGTCACTCAGTGATTTTATCAAATTACATCCACCCACGTTCCACCACTCCGTCGAGCCTCTCGACGCTGATGACTGGCTTCGCAGTATCTCTCACAAACTGCGTTCCGCGCTGGTAGCGGAGGCTGACAAGGTCACCTTTGCTGCATATCATCTTGAAGGCCCCGCCAGTCTATGGTGGGAGAATTATGGAGCTATGCGCCCAGCGGGCCATGTCACTACTTGGGCTGAATTCAGCGAGGCTTTCCGTGAACATCACATTCCGGAGGGTCTCATGGACCGTAAGCGTGAAGAATTTTGTAGTTTCACCCAAGGCCGGCTTTCTGTGGACGCTTACAGTAGGGAGTTTGGTAATCTCGCCCGATATGCAACTGAGGAAGTGTCTACTGATGCCAAGAAGCAAGCAAGGTTCCGTAAGGGCCTTAGTCCTGAGCTTCGCCGCGACCTCCGTCTGCATGAGTGCACATCCTTCCAGAAACTTGTCAACAAAGCCATCAGTGCTGAAACTGGTCAGACTGACTATGACGCAACACGCAAGCATGGCCGTGACATGGGTTCCTCATCCGGTGCTGGTCCTCAGAAGCGCCGCGTGTGGGTACCCAACACCGCCCTGCCACCCAGGTTCACACCGAGGCCATCTTTCCAGGCGCCTCGCCCTGTTCAACAGTCTGCACCGGCCAAGCCCTATGGGGGTCCATCTAACAATGCTCCTCCACGTACCAGTTCCGTGACTTGTTTCAAGTGTGGGGAATCTGGCCACTATATGCGTGAGTGTCCCTAGACCAACCCCAATCAATCTGCTAAAGCTGTTGTCCGTGGCAAGCCGACAGGAAAAATATTCCACGCCAAGCCGGTCACCGCTTCACGTGGCCATGTCAACTGTATCTCTGCCGAAGAAGCTCAAGAGGATCCCAACGTCGTTCTTGGTACGCTTCTTGTTAATTGCCACCCGGCATCTGTTCTTTTCGATACAGGAGCCTCTCATTCTTTTATATCTGAAAACTATGCTCGCTTGCATAACGTCGCATTCGGTGATATGCCAACCTCTATGGTAATTCAAACTCCGGGATCCAAATGGCAAACTTCTAGAGTAAGCCATGGAAATGAAATCCAAGTCGACAGACTTGTTTTCCTCGCGTCTTTGATAGCCCTTAAATCTTCAGATATTAATATCATTTTGGGTATGGACTGGATGTCAGCTCATCAAGCCAAAATTGATTGCTTCTCTAGGACTGTTCAACTCACCCATCCTTCGGGGAAGATAGTCAATGTCTTGACCCGAATAGCCAAGCAACAATTATATTCTCTTAACGCCAGCCCTTTGCCAGACCTTGAGGACGTTCCGGTAGTCCGTGACTTCCCGGATGTCTTTCCAGAGGAATTGCCAGGTGTTCCACCTGACAGGGATGTTGAGTTTGTAATAGACCTCATTCCAAGAACCGTTCCGATTGCTAAAAGACCTTATAAGATGGCACCCCTAGAACTAGCCGAGCTTAAGAAACAACTCGATGAGTCCTTGAAAAAGGGTTTCATCCGACCTAGCTCATCTCCGTGGGCTTGCCCCGTCCTATTCGTCAAGAAGAAGGATGGTACGGACCGGATGGTTGTAGATTACCGACCTGTTAATTTGGTCACAATCAAGAACAAATATCCACTTCCCAGGATCAACGACCTGTATGATCAGCTCGCTGGATCCTCAGTCTTCTCCAAGATGGATTTGAGGTTGGGCTACCATCAAATCAAAATCAGAAACGGGGACATTCCTAAAACGGCCTTTGTTACTCGTTATGGCCAATACGAGTACACCGTCATGTCCTTTGGATTAACCAACGCTCCAGCCACTTTTTCTCGGTTAATGAACTCAATCTTCATGGAGTATTTGGATAAATTCGTCGTGGTTTACCTCGATGATATACTCATCTACTCCAAGAACGAGGAAGAACATGCCGAACATCTAAGGCTAGTGTTGCAGAAACTTCGAGAGCATCGCCTTTATGCCAAATTTTCTAAATGTGAATTCTGGTTGTCAGAAGTGACCTATCTGGGTCATGTAATATCTGGTAAAGGTATTGCTGTTAACCCTGAGCGAGTTCAAGCCGTCCTTAATTGGACTCCACCTGAATCGGTCAAGCAAGTTCGGAGTTTTCTAGGCTTAGCGAGCTATTGCCGTCGCTTTGTCGAAAACTTCTCCAAAGTTGCTAAACCTCTAACCGAACTCCTCAAGAAAGATAAGAAGTTCGAATGGACTCCACAATGTGAGCACAGCTTTCAGGAACTGAAAAGACGCCTGACCTCTGCTCCCGTACTGGTACCGCCAGACTTCTCTAAGGACTTTGTTATCTACTGCGACACCTCACGACAAGGACTAGGTTGCATTCTCATGCAAGATCGACACGTAATTGCCTACGCTTCACGGCAATTGCACCCACATGAGGAGAATTATCCTACTCATGATCTAGAGCTTGCAGCCGTAGTCTATGCACTTAAGACCTGGCGACATTACCTCCTCGGTAATCGTTGCGAAATATTCACTGATCACCAAAGCCTGAAGTACATTTTCACCCAACCGGATTTAAATCTCAGGCAAAGACGTTGGGTTGAGTTGATCACAGACTTCGATTTAGGGATAACCTACACCCCAGGCAAAGCCAACGTCATGGCTGATGCGCTAAGTCGTAAATCTTATTGTAACAACCTGATGTTACAACAAAGTCAACCGCTTCTCCATGAGGAATTTCGGAAGCTTAACCTTCACATTGTTCCTCAAGGTTTTCTTTCCACCTTGGTGGCAAAACCTACCCTTACGGACCAGATTATCAAAGCACAGAAGGTAGATCCGGGAATTTCCCGCATCAAAAGAAACATTCAGAAAGGAATTGCGAATTGCTTCTCCATTAATGATCAAGGGGTCGTATACTTCGGGAATCGACTAGTGGTTCCCAAAGTGCGAAACCTGAGGCGTTTGATCCTTAAGGAAGCTCATGAATCTCCTCTCACCATTCATCCCGGTAGCACTAAGATGTATCAGGACCTACGCCAGAGGTTCTGGTGGACTAGGATGAAGAGAGAAATTGCTCAGTATATTGCAAATTGCGACGTCTGTCGTCGTGTAAAAGCAGAGCACCAACGGCCTGCTGGCACCCTTCAACCCTTAGCTATTCCTGAATGGAAATGGGATAAAATTGGTATGGATTTCATTACCGGTTTTCCCAGGACCAAGAGAGGGAATAATGTTATCTTCGTCGTTGTCGATCGTCTTTCCAAAGTAGCCCATTTCCTACCTGTTCGTGAGAGTATAACCGCTAGTCAGCTGGCAGACTTATACATCTCCCGAATAGTGTCCCTCCATGGTGTTCCTTTGGAAATTAACTCGGATCGAGGAAGTCTTTTCACCTCTCGATTTTGGGAAAGTTTCCAAAATGCTATGGGAACTCGTCTCTCCTTTAGCACCGCTTTCCATCCTCAGTCGAGTGGTCAAGTGGAACGCGTCAACCAGATTCTAGAGGACATGCTTCGAGCCTCTGTTATCTCATTTGGAATGGACTGGGAGAAGTGCCTTCCATTTGCCGAATTCGCTTACAACAACAGCTATCAATCTAGCTTGGGTAAAGCCCCTTTTGAAGTTCTCTATGGACGACGGTGTCGAACACCCCTTAACTGGTCAGAGACCGGGGAAAGACAATTCTTTGGCCCGGATATGATTCAGGAAGCAGAAGAACAAGTTCGCATCGTTCGTGAAAAGTTGAAAACAGCCCAATCCCGTCAAAAGAGTCAATATGACCGAAAGCATAAGGCTATGACTTTCGAGGTTGACGAGAAGGCTTATCTTCGGGTCACCCCTCTGAAGGGAACCCATCGTTTCGGTATCAAAGGCAAATTGGCTCCTCGTTACATTGGACCTTTTCGCATTCTCGCCAAACGAGGAGAAGTTGCCTACCAGTTGGAACTACCTCCGCACCTCTCCAGAGTCCACGATGTCTTCCATGTTTCCCAACTCAGGCGTTGCTTCTCGGATCCTATCCGTGGAGTAGACTACGAAACGCTTGATCTCCAAGATAATCTTACATACCGAGAGTACCCCATTCGTATCCTCGATCGGGCCGAGCGTACCACTCGACGTCATAATATCAAGTTTCTCAAGGTTCAATGGTCGCACCATTCTGAGGATGAAGCAACTTGGGAAAGGGAGGATCGTCTTCGACTCGAGTACCCCGCCTTCTTCCCGGAGGAACCCAAATCTCGGGACGAGATTCTTTTGAGTGGGGGTGAGTTGTCACACCCTAGCTAGTCATGCATTAGAGTGTTGCATCATGTTTATTCTTTCATCAGAAACTTGAAATGGGGATCTGTGAAACCCTCAGAATCATTTTGAAAATGACCCAAATAAAAATTTCTCCAAAAGGGTCCAAGAAAATGCTCATGTTGCTCTCTGAAAATATTGGACAGAGATAATAATCAAACCAATATTTTTAGTGGCTCATGGACATTTATTTTGGGCATTTGGAATTAATGCATAAATATTTGCATTGGAAATATATTTCTATATATATTAATATATGTCCAAATATTATGCCAATTATAAAGGAGCTCTGGAATAATATATCTAGCCCCTGCAAAAATTGGCATAAGTTAAATAAATGATTTAATATATTATTTAAATCAAAACAAATGTCAGAAATTAGAAAACAGAAAAATAAAATAAAGGGGAGAAGCTTACCTGGGCTCCTCCCTGTGCAGCCCAGCCAGCTGGCCGGCCCAGCCAGCAGGCGGCCCAGCCCGTCACCCTCCTCTGTCGTCTTCGTCCCGACAGAGGGAGGGGAGTGTGGCCGGCGCGCGCGCGCCACCGCGCCACGCCACCTCTCTCCCTGCCTGCCTGCGCTCCCCTCCTCGCCTCGATGCCCCTGGACGACGCCACGCCTCCCCCCTGCTCTCTCTCACTCGCCCCGGCTCTCCCCTCCTCTCCCTCGCTCTCTCCCTCACACGGCCGAACACCACCGTCGCCGCCGTTCGCCATAGCAGCCGTCTCCGGCCACCCCTCGCTCCCCCCGACTAGCTCAGAAGCTCCGCCACAACCCCCTCTTCCTCCCCACCGCTTCACGGGCCTCCGGAAGCCCTGTATCGCCGCCACGTCGCCGTTCCCCTCTTCGGGCT
>NC_041388.1:327564250-327641832 GCF_002162155.2 Triticum dicoccoides
AGCAGCCGTCTCCGGCCACCCCTCGCTCCCCCGACTAGCTCAGAAGCTCCGCCACAACCCCCTCTTCCTCCCCACCGCTTCACGGGCCTCCGGAAGCCCTGTATCGCCGCCACGTCGCCGTTCCCCTCTTCGGGCTCCGACCATCATCGCCGTCGAATTCGCCGTCTCCAGCGCGTCTCCGAGCCCGCTTCGACGCCCACTGCAACCGCGGTGAGCCCCCGAGTCGTTTCCCCCTTCTTCCCTGGTCTCTTTCGACCTCTAGGCCTTAGCCCCACCTTGGCCGAGAGCTCCACGCCGCCGGCGATGTCGCCGTCGTGGCCACGGTCACCGTAGCACCCAACCGAGCACACTAGCGTGCTCCACACTTCACTAGGAACACGCAGCATGCACCAACGCCTCACCAAACACCCTGCAACACCGACTCCGACCGCACCCGAACTCCGGCGGCCGCAGCCGAGCTCGCCGTCGACGGTACCGGCCACCCCAGGCTCGGCCACCACCACCGTTCGACGCGCGGGAGCAAGAGCTCTCCAACGAGCCCAAGAACGGCCTCGCCCGTGCCCTGTAGCGCGATCCCGCATCGCGCCGCCGTCTCGGGCCTCGCCGGCGTCGTGTCGCCGGTGGGTTTGACCCACCTTGACCACGGCAGGACCCCCTGAGTCCCTGACAGGTGGGCCCAGCCCTGTAGCTAATTAGGATTAGCGCTAACCACTGTTAGTTAACCCCCTGACACTGACCAGTGGGCCCCAGCGCCACTAACCCCTAATTAGGATTAATTTAACCCTGTTTAACCCCCCTGTCACTGATGTGTGGGCCCCACACGTCAGGTTTGACCCCAGACAGCCGCAGTTGACCACTGACGTCATGCTGACGTCATGCTGGCGCAATAATTATATTTCTGGATTTAAATTAAATCAGGAAATTCCAGAATATTATTTAAACTTCAAAAATTCATAACTTTTATTCTGTAACTCCAAATTGGACAAATTATATATGAAAAATGATCAGAAAAATCCAATCTATCCATCTGTACTATTTTCATGCATGATCAAACAAGTTAAATTGATGTTTTAAGCAGAACAAGGAAAAGCACTTTAAAAGGCCATATTTGAATTTGAAATTTGAATCCTTGATTCAAATTTGCTCAAACTCTTCTGGTTTTAGTTGCATTAGCCCAACACACTCATATTGCCATGTTTCATGCATGCATCATATTGTTGCACATTGTTTGGTGATGGTTGTGTATCGGTGTCCTTTGCGACAGGTTCTGCCTCCGAGGAGTACCGTGATTACCCTAACGAAGAACCGTATCAGTGCATCGAACCATCAGGCAAGCAACCAACCATTTGATCATATCGATACAATCCCATGTTCTCGCTCCTGCTCTCTTTTACTGCATTAAGACAACGCGTTTCAAACTGCTGTGTGCTACGGTAGTTGAACCCATTTCCTCTGCATGACCTGTCATTGCCACAGTAACTAGATGAAACCCACTAGCATGTGTAGGAGTTGATTGAGCCATATGTATGTGTTGTTCCTACCTTGCTATGCCCGCTATGCTTAGAGTCGTGTCAGGTCTGGTTCATCTGGGTGATGGGCTAGAGTGAAATGTTTATGTCGGTAATGATAGTGGTGTGGTGAACACGATTTGGTAAAGGTATCGATGAGAGGCCATGTAGGAGTACATGGTGGGTTGTTTCATTGAAGCCGACCTTAAGCACTGAGATCTGTATGTGTGATTTAAGAATCAGCTACTACCATGCATTGGGCCCGAAACCAATGGACCCTCTTGGCTTCTTATTCACCCTAGTTCTCCGTCCAGGAGTTGCAAGTAGTTTCTGGTGTTTGTAGCCTACTGGAGGCCGTGGACAGCGCTGACCGTAGGGGTGGGCTGTGATGCGGTAGGTACGTGGCACGGTGTACCGAATACCCGTTAGGTATCTCGGGAACCCTGTTCACATCGTTCGGGGCCGTATGGGAAACCTCGGCCGGACTCCCTGCGGATGGAACCTGGATAGGCGATAAACCTGGACTGGAGGCTTAGGTGATTAGGTAGGTCGTGGCCGACACCCACGTTGGGCTTCCGCTTGAAGGTTGCCGAGTACATGTCGTGTAAACGACGGTAAGTGGTGAGAGCGTGTATGAAGAAGTACACCCCTGCAGGGTTAACATGATCTATTCGAATAGCCGCGTCCGCGGTAAAGGACTACTTGGTTGCCTATACAGTTCATAGACAAGTAAAAGGAAACTGTTAAAAGCCTCAAGATAAGTGTGAGTGCCGAGGATGGCTCTTCCGTAGGAAGACGGAGGCGGATCCTCGGTAGTGTATTGAATTGGTGAGTAGTGGACTCGTGTGCGCAAAACCATTTCAAGTTGGAGTATCGTAGGATAGCCTAGCCAAGAGTCAAAGCTGGCTTGCTGCAATAACTCCACCAACCCTTCTTGATACTAAGCATGTATGTAGGATCTGATGTAAGTCTTGCTGAGTACCTTTGTACTCATGTTGCTATAATCTACATTTTTACAGAAGACGCTGCAACCCCTTCTGATGGGTTCTATGTAGACGTTGACATCAACGAGTAGGCTAAAGACCCAGGTGGTGACCCTGAGCTTGTGAAGGACCTTGTAGTATAGCTAGGCTTCCCAAGCCTCTTTTATTTTACTAGTTGTCTATACTCAGACAAGTTACTTCCGCTGCTGGTTTGTATGACTGTATTACTTGTATGTTGGGTCGTGAGACCCGTACCTTCGTGTACGTTATGGATGGCTCCCTGAGCCTTAAATAAAGTACTTGTGTCGTAGAGTCATGTTGTGATGCTTCGTTGTATTTGCACATATCGAGCATATTGTGTGTATGATTGAAATGCTTGGTATGTGTGGGATCTGACTATCTAGTTGTTTATCTTTAGTAGCCTCTCTTACCGGGAAATGTCTCCTAGTGTTACCACTGAGCCATGGTAGCTTGCTACTGCTCTGGAACACTTAGGCTGGCCGGCATGTGTCCTTCTTCGTTCCTGTGTCTGTCCCTTCGGGGAAATGTCACGCTTTGAGTACCGGAGTCCTGTTAGCCCGCTACAGCCCGGTTTACCGGAGTCCTGCTAGCCCAGTGCTACAGCCCGGACCCACTTGCTGATGACCGACACGTTCGAAGCTGGGTCATGGATGCCTGTCCCTGTAAGTCTGTGCCACTTTGGGTTTACGACTAGCCATGTCAGCCCGGGCTCTTTATCATATGGATGCTAGCGACACTATCATATACGTGAGCCAAAAGGCGCAAACGGTCCCGGGCAAAGGTAAGGCGACACCCGTGGGGATACCGTGCGTGAGGCCGCAAGGTGATATGAGGTGTTACCGGCTAGATCGATGTGACATCGAGTCGGGGTCCTGACAGCGTTGGCATCAGAGCCGGACTGCCTGTAGGTTCTCCAAGCCAAACTGGTCGATGTTGAGTCTAGAAATTCTTTAGTTATATGTAGGGGAATTGTTTGTGGGATGGAACGTAAGGCTCTTTTTACTCCTTTATCTTATGACATTCTGATCTGAGTCAGTCCATTCTTCCACCGGGGGATAAGGAATTAGGATCTGTTCTCTCTATCAGGATCACGTGTTACTAATCAGTAGTACCTTATAAGTTTGATGGATACAAGCCTAGTTCAGTTCTACTACCACCTTATGTTGTTAGAATGGATTCAGAACCTTGTTATGATGATGATGAGTGTGTATGTAATCCTTTGTCAAATGTCTCAAAATCCTTCTTGAGCATTTACAGCTGTTATGCTGCCGAAATTTTGCTAGAAATTCTAATGCCTTGCATTATGATTGTGCTTTCAGATGGCCACTCGCGACCTCAATCAAGTGGTTCGCCTGACTCGATGCCTAGATGTACCTGGCCATACTGCCAAGTTGGTCAGGGTAATGACTGAGGCTGGATACCGCTGGTATCCTGAGTACACGGTCGAAGAGCAATTCCGAGACTTTAATCAAAGCCAGTATCTCTGCACTGTCAGGATATTTCCATCTTATCCTGGATCCACCGAGCCTCTTCACTGCTCCTATGGACTCGGGGTTACTATTGAGATGGCGGTGCAGGACGCCGCCTACTCTATGATGACCATTATGCGAGTCAGATCTGGTATATTTCGGGACTCTGATTTCCGTTATATGCCAGGATCACTTCCGGGAGCACAAGGGTATCTCCAGGCTATTTATGCTGACCCCACTCAGGAGGATTCACGGACTCGCACCACTGCTGAGATGCTCGAGGATAAGGACCGTGAAAATCGGGCCTTGAGGTTAGAGCTTTTCAACACCCGTGCTGACCACTGGGCCACTTTGACTCGGTTCGCACCGACGGTGCAAGCTGGATTCTCAGATATGCGCGATCTCTATCCTGTGAGATCTGCTCTGCCAGACGTGATGGTTTGGCGTGATGTAGGAGGCATCACCCCACCTCGCGGTCCCCGCAGGCCACCGTTTGTTGGTCCAAGGCCTCATCCTAGCCCCTATGGTCCACAAGCTCCGCGAGATCGTCTGTTTCCGGATGATCATGTTGAGCTCCCACGCTATGGAGGTGACTTCTACGAGGACTACTACGGATCGGTCTGAGTTAGTGGTAGTATCACTAGTTCGCACTAGCTGTGTCATCTATCGTCCCGCGTGACTCGGGGGATATGACCTAGTTTGTACTCTTTCCGGAGGTGTAGAAAAATAATGTATAGGAGCTTGGGATGCCTCCGATGAGATGTAATCCTCTTTTCACCGTAATGGTACTTTGTTTGGTCTTGTACTAAACCCTGTATGGTGTGTATGACGATGGAATAAAGAAGCAGTTTCTGTATCTACCATGTCATACGGATGATCATCTTGCATTTCGAGTTATTCCTTACATTTTTATCCTATGTCGGAATTTTATCATCCTGACTAAATCATTGTCTTGTTTACCCAGGATGGCGTGGTAAGCGCTCTTGAAGTCTACCACTTCGAAAGTCAGTCGTTCCTTTCAGAAGTTCTTCTCTTCGCTGAATACGACGTCGAGAGCGATCTGGCCGAGTGACTTGGCCTTCTTCCCGTGGATTACCCCGTGGAACTACATACTGCTCTTGTTGAGTCGGGTCATCGGGATGCCCATCGCCGCTAAGGTGTTGGAGTAGATGATGTTAAGCCCGCTGCCGCCGTCCATCAGGACTTTGCGCAGTTGGACTCCTCCTACGACTGGGTCTACTACCAAAGCTTGTCGCCCGTGGGTCGGTATGTGAGCCAGATGGTCTGACTGATCAAACGTTATCGGTGTCTTGGCCAAGTCGAGATATTCGGTGACAGTCGGAACTGCCATGTTGACCTCTCGGTTAATCACCTTGAGGTGGCTCTTGCTTTCGACGTTGGCAAAAATCATGAGGACAATTTCCACATTGGGGTACCCGGAAGTACCTTTGCCTCTGTCTTCTTCGTCGTCATCTCTTTCTCTAGAAGAATCATGTCGCATCTCTTGCTTCAGGAGTCGACACTCCCCGGGTGGTATGCTTGGGAAAGATCAAGCTACCCTCCTCATCTTTCTTCGTGTGGATCTGGCAAGGCTGGTCGAGGATGTCGCTTTTCATGGTGACTTGCCTTTTCCCTTTCCAATCCCACTTCTGCTTTTGGGAATTCTTTTTGCCTTGGCTGGCCAGAGGTGTGGCATCGACATTCCCTCCAGCATCTGCTTTCCACTTGTGCTTCTTGCCTTTGTTCTCTGACTGATGCACGTCGCCAGATCAGCTCTTGCCACTTCTCAGGTGGTCTTTCATTTTGCCATTGGCATACTGGTTGTCTATATCCATAGCCCGACTGGGAGTCGGGGTCTCAGTTCGGCCAAACTTCATGTTCAGCTCCCGGTACCTGACCCTGGCCTTGAAGGCGCAGATTGCCTAGTGCTCGGTGACATTCTCCACTGTGTTGTACAGAGTGGTCCACCACTGGATGTACTCTCGGAGAGTTTCATTCTGCTTCTGCACATAGTGTTGTAACTTGGTCAAACCTCCTGCCCTCTTGTATGTGCCCTCAAAGGTCTTGACGAACACTTTTGTTTGGTTATCCCAGCAAAAGATGATACTCGACGGGGGCTAGGTCAGCCAAGCCCGAGCGGAGCCTTCTATCATCAGCGGCAGATGCTTCATGGCCACGTTGTCGTTGCCACTGCCGATCTCAACTACCACCTAGTAATCTTCCAACCAAATTTCGGGTTTGGGTTCGCCGGTGAACTTGCTGATCCCTGTGGCCAACCTGAAGTTGTTGGGAATCTCAGCCGCTTGTATATAACGGTTGAAGCACTCGGGACCTGATGGTATGGAACCACTCGGTACATCGTGATCTTGGCCTTCCCGCAAGGCCTGGCCTCTATCGACCAAGTTCTAAGCGGGAATGGATCTCGCGTTGAAAAACGGGTCTCAAGCGTCCCTCGACGGATGAGTCGGGCTTGGACTGTGGTCACCATTGTGTGTCTTCCTGTCGTAGTAGGGTTGGCGCCCGTACGCGATATCCCGGGGTGGAGGCATCAGTGCACGGTCGTAGTTATGCCAGGGCGACGCGACTCGATCGTGTCTCCGATCTCCGGAGGAAGAAGTGGCTTGGCACCTGGCTGAGCCAAGTGGGCTGTGAGCTGACTGGATGGTCTCTGCATGCATGGATGCGCAATGGATCCGGTCTCTGGACTAGGACACCACCGCATTCTGTGACACTGTTTTTTTGAGGAGTGCCTAGATCTGATGAATCCCCTCTCCAGCCGAAGAGCCAAGGGTTGAATGGAATCCGCGATCCGAGCAGCGGCTGCTAGATTTTGCAATGGAGTACTAAGAACTTGATACTTATGAGGCTGGTCACTCGAATAGAGCCAACGCTTGTGCCGACTGGAACTGGGCTGATGGCACTCACGTTCATCCAGCTCCCTCTGAAGCCGTTCCAGGCAATCGCGTTTGGCAAAAGTGGCCAGGTGAGTCGACTCCATGGCTAACGCCTCGGGAGTCGTTCCGGTGATGGGAGTGTACAGGAACTGCTCGTTCCAGTGACGGAGCTCATCCCGCTGCTCCCAAGTGAGAGCTTGAGGCACATATGGCTCGTGCCCTGGGAAGCCGTCGTTAGTGTTGACGTGGGACGCACCCTGATACGTCCATTTTGCATCATGCTTTTATATCGATATTTATTGCATTATGGGCTATTATTACACATTATTTCACAATACTTATGCCTATTCTCTCTTATTTTACAAGGTTTACATGAAGAGGGGGATTGCCGGCAGCTGGGATTTTGGGCTGGAAAAGGAGCAAATATTAGAGACCTATTCTGCACAGCTCCAAAAGTCCTGAAACTTCACGGAAGTCATTTTTGGAATTAATAAAAAATAATGAGCGGAGAAAGCACCAGAGGGGGCCCACACCTTGGCCACGAGGGTGGGGGCGCCCTACCCCCTGGGCGCGCCCCCTGCCTCGTGGGCCCTCTGGTGGCCCTCTGATGCCCATCTTTTGCTATATGAGGTCTTTCATCCGAGAAAAAATCATAAGCTAGCTCACGGGACGAAACTCCGCCGCCACGAGGCGTGGAACCAATCTAGGGCTCCGGCAGAGCTGTTCTGCCGGGGAAACTTCCCTTCGGGAGGGGGAAATCATCACCATCGTCATCACCAACGATCCTCTCATCGGGAGGGGGTCAATCTCCATCAACATCTTCACCAACACCATCTCATCTCAAACTCTAGTTCATCTCTTGTATCCAATCTTTGTATCCAAACCTCGGATTGGTACCTATGGGTTGCTAATAGTGTTAATTACTCCTTGTAGTTGATGCTAGTTGGTTTATTTGGTGGAAGATCATATGTTCAGATCCATTATGCATATTAATACCCCTCTGATTATGAACATGAATATTCTTTGTGAGTAGTTACGTTTGTTCTTGAGGACATGGGAGAAGTCTTGCTATAAGTAGTCATGTGAATTTGGTATTCGTTCGATATTTTGATGAGATGTATGTTGTCATCCCTCTAGTGGTTTCATGTGAACGTCGACTACATGACACTTCACCATTGTTTGGGCCTAGAGGGAGGCATTGGGAAGTAATAAGTAGATGATGGGTTGCTAGAGTGACAGAAGCTTAAACCCTAGTTTATGCGTTGCTTCGTAAGGGGCTGATTTGGATCCATATGTTTCATGCTATGGTTAGGTTTACCTTAATACTTCTGTTGTAGTTGTGGATGCTTGCAATAGGGGTTAATCATAAGTGGGATGCTTGTCCAAGTAAGGACATCAAAGTACTGAACGCGAATCATATGAACGTGATGAAAACTAGCTTGACGATAATTCCATGTGTCCTCGGGAGCGCTTTTCTTTATATAAGAGTTTGTCCAGGCTTGTCCTTTGCTACAAAAAGGATTGGGCCATCTTGCTGCACCTTATTTACTTTTATTACATGCTACTCGTTACAAATTACCTTATCACAAAACTAGCTATTACCGATAATTTCAGTGCTTGCAGAGAATACCTTACTAAAAACTGCTTATCATTTCCTTTTGCTCCTCGTTGGGTTCGACACTCTTACTTATCAAAAAGGCTACGATAGATCCCCTACACTTGTGGGTCATCAAGACTCTTTTCTGGCGCCGTTGCCGGGAGTGAAGCGCCTTTGGTAGGTCGAATTTGGTAAGGAAAAAATTATATAGTGTGCTGAAATTTACTGTCACTTGTTACTATGGAACATAATCCTTTGAGGGGCTTGTTTGGGGTATCTTCACCCCGACCAGTAGAGCAAAGAGTTGCTCCTCAACCCACTGAACCTACTGAAAATGTTTACTTTGAAATTCCTTCGGGTATGATAGAGAAACTGCTAGCTAATCCTTTCACAGGTGATGGAACATTGCATCCCGATTTACACTTAATCTATGTGGATGAAGTTTGTGGATTATTTAAGCTTGCAGGTATGCCCGATGATGTTATCAAGAAGAAGGTCTTCCCTTTATCTTTGAAGGGAGAGGCATTGACATGGTATAGGCTATGTGATGATATGGGATCATGGGACTACAAGCGATTGAAATTGTAATTTCATCAGAAGTTTTATCCTATGCATCTTGTTCATCATGATCGTAATTATATATATAATTTTTGGCCTCGCAAAGGAGAAAGCATCGCTCAAGCTTGGGGGAGGCTTAAGTCAATGTTATATTCATGCCCCAATCACGAGCTCTCAAAAGAAATGATTATTCAAAAAAATTATGCTCGGCTTTCTCTCAATAATCGTTCCATGCTCGATACTTCTTGTACTGGATCTTTTATGATGAAGACTATTGAATTCAAATGGGATTTATTAGAAAGAATTAAACGCAACTCTGAAGATTGGGACCTCGACGAAGGTAAGGAGTCAGGTATAACACCTAAGTTTGATTGTGTTAAATCTTTTATGGATACCAATGCTTTCCGTGAATTTAGCACTAAATATGGACTTGACTCTGAGATAGTAGCTTCTTTCTGTGAGTCCTTTGCTACTCATGTTGATCTCCCAAAGGAGAAGTGGTTTAAATATAATCCTCCCATTGAAGTAAAAGTAGTTGCACCTATTAAAGTTGAAGAAAAGACTATCACTTATGATGATCCTGTTGTTCCTGCTGCTTATATTGAGAAACCACCTTTCCCTATTGGAATAAAGGATCATGCTAAAGTTTCAACTATGGTTAACAAAAGTAATATTAAGACACCTAAACCCCCTGAGAAAATTAAAGTTGAACCTAAAATTGCTATGGTTAAAGATCTCTTGCCCGATAATATTGATGGGCATGTTATTTACTTCTGCAATGAAGCTGCTAGAATTGCTAGACCTGATGCTAAAAATAAACATAGACATGTTGTAGGCATGCCTGCTATTTCTGTTAAAATAGGAGATCATTGTTATCATGGCTTATGTGATATGGGTGCTAGTGCAAGTGCAATACCTCATTCCTTATACAAAGAAATTATGCATGATATTGCACCTGCTGAGATAGAAGAGATTGATGTTACAATTAAGCTTGCCAATAGAGATACTATTTCATCAGTTGGGATTGTTAGAGATGTTGAAGTTTTGTGTGGGAAAGTTAAATATCCTGCTGATTTTCTTGTTCTTGGTTCCCCACAAGATGGCTTTTGTCCCATTATATTTGTTAGACCCTTCTTGAATACTATTAATGCTAAGATAGACTGCAATAAGGATATTGTTTCTGTTGGTTTAGGGGATATGTCTCATGAGTTTAATTTTGCTAAATTTCGTAGACAACCCCATGATAAAGAATTGCCTAGTAAAGATGAAATTATTGGTCTTGCTTCTATTGTCGTGCCTCCTACTGATCCTTTAGAATAATATTTGCTAGACCATGAAAACGATATGTTTATGAATGAAAGAAGGGAAATAGATGAAGTATTCTTTAAACAGGGACCTATTCTGAAACACAACATGCCTATAGAAACCCAAGGGTGATCCCGTGTTTGAGCTTAAACCATTGCCTGATACTCTTAAATATGATTATCTTGATGAAAAGAAGATATATCCTATTATTATTAGTGCTAACCTTTCAGAGCATGAAGAAGAGAAATTATTAAAAACTGTGAAGAAGCACCGTGCTGCTATTGGATATACTCTTGATGATCTTAAGGGAATTAGTCCCACTCTATGTCAACACAAAATAAATTTGGAGAAAGACGTCAAACCAGTTATTGATCACCAACAACGGCTAAATCCTAAGATGAAAGAAGTGGTAAGAAAGGAAATATTAAAGCTCCTTGAGGCAGGTATAATTTATCCTGTTGCTGATAGTCAGTGGGTGAGCCCTGTCCATTGTGTCCCTAAGAAGGGAGGTATCACTGTTGCTCCTAATGACAAAGATGAATTGATCCCACAAAGAATTATTACAAGTTATAGGATGGTAATTGATTTCCGCAAACTAAATAAAGCTACTAAAAAGATCATTACCCTTTGCCTTTCATTGATCAAATGCTAGAAAGATTATCCAAACATACACATTTTTGCTTTCTAGATGGTTACTCTGGTTTCTCTCAAATACCTGTGTCAGCTGAGGATCAAGAAAAGACTACTTTTACTTGCCCTTTCGGTACCTTTGCTTATAGATGTATGCCTTTTGGTTTATGTAATGCACCTGCTACCTTTCAAAGATGCATGATGGCTATATTCTCTGACTTTTGTGAAAAGATTTGTGAAGTTTTCATGGATGATTTCTCTGTTTATGGATCCTCTTTTGATGATTGCTTGATCAACCTTGATCGAGTTTTGCAGAGATGTGAAGAAACTAACCTTGTCTTGAATTGGGAGAAGTGCCACTTTATGGTTAATGAAGGTATTGTCTTGGGGCATAAAATTTCTGAAAGAGGTATTGAAGTTGACAAAGCTAAAGTAGATGCTATTGAAAAGATGTCGTGTCCCAAGGACATCAAGGGTATAAGAAGCTTCCTTGGTCATGCCGGTTTTTATACGAGGTTCATTAAGGACTTCTCTAAAATTTCCCAGCCTCTGACTAACCTATTACAAAAAGATATTCCTTTTGTCTTTGATGATGATTGTGTAGAAGCATTTGAAATACTTAAGAAAGCCTTGATTTCTGCACCCATTGTTCAGCCACCTGATTGGAATTTACCCTTTGAAATCACGTGTGATGCTAGTGATTATGCTGTAGGTGCTGTTCTAGGACAAAGAGTCGATAAAAAATTAAATGTTATTCAATATGCTAGTAAAACTCTAGACAGTGCTCAAAGAAATTATGCTACTACCGAAAAAGAATTCTTAGCAGTTGTATTTGCATGTGATAAGTTCAGACCTTATATTGTTGATTCTAAAGTAACTATTCACACTGATCATGCTGCTATTAAATATCTTATGGAAAAGAAAGATGCTAAACCTAGACTTATTAGATGGGTTCTCCTGCTACAAGAATTTGATTTGCATATTATTGATAGAAAGGGAGTTGAGAACCCTGTTGCAGACAACTTGTCTAGGTTAGAGAATCTTCTTGATGACCCACTATCTATTGATGATAGCTTTCCTGATGAACAATTAAATGTCATAAATGCTTCTTGTACTGCTCCATGGTATGCTGATTATGCTAATTACATTGTTGCTAAATTTATACCACCTAGTTTCACATACCAGCAAAAGAAAAAGTTCTTCTATGATTTAAGACATTACTTCTGGGATGACCCACATCTTTATAAAGGAGTAGATGGTGTTATTAGACATTGTGTACCTCAGCATGAACAGGAACAGATCCTACGCAAGTGTCACTCCGAGGCTTATGGAGGACACCACGCTGGAGATAGAACTACACACAAGGTATTGCAATCCGGTTTTTATTAGCCTACTCTCTTCAAGGATGCTCGTAAGTTTATCTTATCTTGTGATGAATGTCAAAGAATTGGTAATATTAGTAGACGTCAAGAAATGCCTATGAATTATTCACTTGTTATTGAACCATTTGATGTTTGGGGATTTGATTATATGGGACCTTTTCCTTCCTCTAATGGGTATACTCATATTTTAGTTGTTGTTGATTACATTACCAAGTGGGTAGAAGCTATCCCAACTAGTAGTGTTGATCATAACACCTCTATTAAGATGCTTAAAGAAGTTATTTTTCCGAGGTTTGGAGTCCCTAGATACTTAATGACTGATGGTGGTTCACATTTTATTCATGGTTCCTTTCGTAAAATGCTTGCCAAGTATGATGTTAATCATAGGATTGCATCTCCATATCACCCGCAGTCTAGTGTCCAAGTAGAATTAAGTAATAGAGAGCTTAAATTAATTTTGCAAAAGACTGTTAATAGATCTAGAAAGAATTGGTCCAAGAAACTTGATGATGCATTATGGGCTTATAGAAGTGCATATAAAAATCCTATGGGTATGTCTCCGTATAAAATGGTTTATGGAAAAGCATGTCACTTACCTCTCGGATTAGAACATAAGGCATATTGGGCCATCAAAGAGCTCAATTATGATTTCAAACTTGCCGGTGAGAAGAGGTTATTTGACATTAGCTCACTTGATGAATGGAGAACCCAGGCCTATGAAAATGCCAAGCTGTTTAAAGAAAAAGTTAAAAGATGGCATGACAAAAGGATACAAAAGCGTGAGTTTAATGTAGGTGATTATGTATTGCTATACAACTCTCGTTTAAGATTTTTTGCAGGCAAACTTCTCTCTAAATGGGAAGGTCCTTACGTCATCGAGGAGGTCTATCATTCCGGTGCCATAAAAATCAACAACTTCGAAGGCACAAATCCGAAGGTGGTGAATGGTCAAAGAATCAAACATTATATCTCAGGTAATCCCATAAATGTTGAAACTAATATTATTGAAACCGTAACCCCGGAGGAATACATAAGAGACACTTCCCGGAACGTTTCAGACTCCGAAAAGGAATAGGTACGTGGTACGATAAGTAAACCAACTCCAAAATAGTTCTAATGGCAATTTTTCTCTGTTTTGGAATATTTAAGAAAATAGGAAAATAAGAAGTAGACCGGAAAGGACACGAGGCTTCCACGAGGGTGGAGGGCGCGCCCTACGCCCCTGGGCGCGCCTCCCTGCCTCATGGGCGCCTTGTGTGCTCTCCGGACTCCGTTTTCTTGCACAATACTTCTTTTGGTCGGTAAAAATTCATTATATAATCCCCCGAAGGTTTCGACCACCGTATCACGCAAAAAATCTCCGGTTCTTGTTTCGAGCTGTTTTCTGCCAGGTTTGTCAAGGCCAAGCATCATGTCGTGTCCCTCCTCCTCCAACAATGAGGGCAACAATGCTTGGCTAATGAAGATAGAGCTGAAGAGAGAAGAACCCGAAGAGATAAACAAGGATGATGGGATCAAGAAGGCCATGGGAGATCAAGTTCCGGTAGTAGCAGAAGAAGACATCCTTCAACCTCACCACAATCTCCTTACCCCAACGGATATTGAAGCTTTCAAGATGATTGAGTTAGCTCGCATTCAAAACAAGTATCTCACAAGTGAAAATATTTTGTTGAAGGAGCATATCATCGTACTCAAGGGCATTATCCGCAAATTGGAGGATCTCTTACGCTCGATGTGCTACTACCCATCATCACCAACACCTTCTTCACCAACAAATAAGAACTGAGCATCGGGTATGGGCACTCCCCTTGGCAACTGCCAAGCTTGGGGGAGTGCCCAGGTATCGTATCACCATCACTTTTATCTTTACCGTTTTTCTTAGTTCGATCCTTTTGATAATATCTTGATCTAGTAGAATAAACTTTTAGTATGATCTAGTTGTGAGTTTTGCTTTATGATCTTCCTATGTAATCTAGTCCGTGAGCTATATATAATAAAGATTAGTGTTGAGTCAAGGGCTTGATTATCTTGCTATGATCTTGAGGGAATAAATTAAAAGATAAGAAATAAAAAGAAATAAAGAGATCATATGGATCTTATGGAGAGTAGTGAGCTCACATATAAAGAGTATGATGAATAAAAGTTGTTGAGAGTTGACAAACATAGTTTTGGTCATCGTTGCAATTAATAGGAAGTAACAAAGAAAGAGAGGTTCACATATAAATATACTCTCTTGGACATCTTTTATAATTGTGAGCACTCACTGAAGTATAATATGCTAAAGAGTTGACATTGGACAAGGAAGACAACGTAATGGGTTATGTTTTCTTACATCTAAGATAAATAATATTGTCATGGATTATCCAACATGTTGAGCTTGCCTTTCCCTCTCTTGCTAGCCAATTTCTTTGCACCAAGTAGAGATACTACTTGTGCTTCCAAATATCCCTAAACTCGTTTTTGCCATGAGAATCCACCATACCTACCTATGGATTGAGTAAGATCCTTCAAGTAAGTTGTCATCGGTGCATGCAATAAAAATTGCTATCTAAATATGTATGATTTATTAGTGCGGAGAAAATAAGCTTTATACGATCTTGTGATATGGAAGCAATAAAAAGCTACGGACTGCATAATAAAGGTTCATATCACAAGTGGCAATATAAAGTGACGTTATTTTGCATTAAGATTTTGTGCATCCAACCATAAAAGCGCATGACAACCTCTGCTTCCGTCTGCAAAGGGCTTATCTTTTATTCTTTTCGTATACTTCATGCAAAGAGTCATGGTGATATTCACCTTTCCTTTTTACATTTTATCCTTTGGCAAGCACAATGTGTTGGAAAGATCCAGATATATATAGCTAATTGGATGTGAGTTTTCATGAACTATTATTGTTGACATTACCCCTGAGGTAAAAGTTGGGAGGCAAAACTATAAGCCCCTATCTTTCTCTATGTTCGATTAAAACTTCATACCCATAAATATTGCGTGAGTGTTAGCAGTTGTGAAAGACTAAATGATAGTTGAGTATGTGGACTTGCTGAAAAGCTCTTATATTGACTCTTTCCTATGTTATGATAAATTGCAATTGCCTCAATGACTGAGATTAGAGTTTGTTAGTTCTCAATGAAGTTTATGATTCATACTTGAAATTGTGATTGAATTGTTACTTTACTTTATTTACTTTTATTACTTGCTACTCGTTACAAATTACCTTATCACAAAACTATCTGTTACCGATAATTTCAGTGCTTGCAGAGAATACCTTACTGAAAATTGCTTATCATTTCCTTTTTCTCCTCATTGGGGTCGACACTCTTACTTATCGAAAAGGCTACGATAGATCCGCTGCACTTGTGGGTCATCACACCCGCGCGACCGCCTTTGGGTTTCGGGTAGCTCGGGGGTACGTGATGCTCAGAATTATCCGACATAAGGATCTCGACGGTCGACTCGATGCTCTCGGACTTGGACTCCTTTGAGGAATTGATACGACTCCAACGTATCTATAATTTTTTATTGTTCCATGCTATTATATTATCCATCTAGGATGTTTTATATGCATTTATATGCTATTTTATATGATTTTTGGGACTAACCTATTAACCTAGAGCCCAGTGCCAGTTTCTGTTTTTCCCTTGTTTTTGAGTTTTACACAAAAGGAATACCAAATGGAGTCCAATTGATGTGCCAATTTTTGATGATTTTTTATGGACCAAAAGAAGCCCCCAGAGTAAAAGAGTTGGGCCAGAAGAGTCCCAGGCCGTCCACGAGGGTGGGCGGCACGCCGCCCTATCTCGTGGATGACTCGGGGACCCCCCCTGACTTGTTCCCGACGCCAAAAATTTCTATAAATACAGAAACCTCCAGAAAATAACCTAGATCGGGAGTTTCGCCACCGCAAGCCTCTGTAGCCACCGAAAACCAATCTAGACCCATTCCGGCACCCTACTGGAGGAGGGAATCCCTCTCCGGTGGCCATCTTCATCATCCCGGCGCTCTCCATGACGAGGAGGGAGTAGTTCACTGTCGGTGTCAAAACCGGCTGATCTCGGGTAGGGGGTCCCGAACTATGCGTCTAGGCCGGATGGTAACAGGAGACAAGGGACACGAAGTTTTACCCAGGTTCGGGCCCTCTTGATGGAGGTAAAACCCTACGTCTTGCTTGATTAATATTGATGATATGGGTGTTACAAGAGTAGATCTACCACGAGATCAAAGAGGCTAAACCCTAGAAGCTAGCCTATGGTATGATTGTATGTTGTGATTGTTGTCCTACGGACTAAAACCCTTGGGTTTATATAGACACCAGAGAGGGTTAGGGTTACACAAGGTCGGTGACAAAGGAGGAGATTTCCATATACGTATTGCCTAGCTTGCCTTCCATGCCAAGTAGAGTCCCATCCGGACACGAGACAAAGTCTTTAATCTTGTATCTTCATAGTCTAACAGTTCGGCCAATGGAGATAGTCCAGATATCCGGAGTCCAGCTATCTTTAATCTTGTATCTTCATAGTCTAACAGGACTCCTTGGAGCGGGTCTTAATCTAAAAAGAATCCTTGGAGCGGGTCCCTACTGCACGTCTGCGCCTGTGTCTCCGTTGTGCCGTATCCTGGACGGGTGTAGCACGATGATTATCTGTAAAAGAGAGGAGCTTAGGTGAAAAAGCTGTCGTGCAAAGAGATAGTTTTTAAATAAACCATGTATAATTCAAGGTGAGTAGGAATTTCCACTTGTCTGTGCACGTTGAGCCCCTTGTATTTGTAATAGGGGTGTGATCATTGATCCGGTATAAATTGCATATAGCTGCACCGGACTCGTCTAACTGTGTCCGAGGTCGTGATGACCTACTAAATGTTTTAGTTGGTGAGGCCGTTTTTAGTGTGCGGCTGTCAAGGCAGCCGCACGCTCTTCGGCGTGCAGAAATCGCTTAATATTTCCATTCACTGTAATGATGCCACGTGGACCGGGCATCTTGAGTGTGAGGGAAGCGTAGTGTGGTATTGCATTAAAGCGAGCAAAAGCTTCGCGTCCGAGTAGTGCTTGATAGCCACTTTGAAACGGAGCGATGTGGAAGGTTAGATGTTCGCTACGGAAGTTATCGGGGAAGCCGAATATAACTTTTAGTAGCAGGGAGCCCGTGTAACGAGCCCCTAGGCCTGGCGTTACTCCTTTAAAGGTAATATTTCTATGGTGAATTTTTTTTGGGTCTATCCCCATTTCGCAGATTGTAGCCTGGTATATCAGGTTTAGACTGCTGCCACCGTCCATCAAGACTCGTGCGAAGCGGTATCCGTCAATTATTGGGTCTAATACCAGGGCAGCCCATCCTGCACGCCGAATACTTGCTGAGTAATCACGATGGTCAAAAGTGATCGGTTGAGACGACCAGTGGCAGGACTCCGCGGTGATAGGCCTTCGGGCGTATTTTTCTGGGAGTGCCGTTTTGTTTCTTCCATTGATCACGTGTAACACATTTACTGTTTTGACTTCTGGTGGAAATTTCTTTTGTTCCCCAGCGTCTCCCTTGAGAGGCTCATCCTCATCTTCGCTTGGTGTATCCTCCCCCTTGTGTACGGCGTTGAGCTTGCCGGACTGCTTGAAGACCCAACATTCTCCATGGGTATATTTGGCTGGTTTGCTAGGGGTGCTATGGACCTGACATATTTGGTCCAGAATTTTATTCAGGTTGGACAGTTCGTCTCTGGCGCCTTTAGAGGGCGGCTTCTGACCTGGCCGGGAGCTTTTGAATCCGGCATTTACTGCCGTGCTCTTCGTGCTGTCTCCTTTGTTCCGGCGTTTGTTATTGCTGTTGCGCCGTGGTTTCCTATTTTCATCTTTAACTTCAGATGTACTAGGGTTGCTGGTGCTGCATCGGGCTAGCCAGCCGTCCTCACCCGCGCAAAAGCGGGTCATGAGGCTTGTTAATGCTGTCATTGTTCTCGGTTTTTCTTGGCCGAGGTGTCGGGCAAGCCATTCATCACGGACGCTGTGCTTAAAAGCTGCCAAGGCTTCGGCGTCCGGACAGTCGACAATTTGGTTCTTTTTAGTAAGAAACCTGTTCCAAAGCTTTCGGGCTGACTCTCCGGGCTATTGAGTTATATGACTCAAATCATCCACGTCCGGAGGTTGGACATAAGTCCCTTGAAAGTTTGCCCGAAAAGCGTCTTCGAGCTCTATCCAGCTTCCAATGGAGTTTTCGGGGAGGCCTTTGAGCCAGTGACGAGCTGTCCCTTTGAGTTTGAGTGGTAAGTACTTGATGGCGTGGAGATCATCTCCTCGAGCCATATGGATGTGGAGGATATAGTCCTCGATCCAGACCCCAGGGTCTGTTGTTCCGTCGTATGCCTCTATGTTTACCGGTTTGAATCCCTCTAGAAATTCATGATCCAGCACCTCATCGGTGAAACATAGGGGGTGTGCGGCACCCCTGTATCTGGGTGTACCGCGTTGTTCGGATGTTATATCATATGCTGGGGCATGCTTGCGTGGTCCATAGATGGATCTGGTTGCGCTGTCCTTTTGGTGCAAGCCCCTGCGTGAATCGCGTATTGTCTTGTGAGTGGCATTGTTTGCCGCTCTATGTTGGCCGTGAGGTCGTCTATCCGGCCAGGTGGCTGTTTTGATTTTTGGTTGTGAGGGGTCTGAGGCCTCCTCATCGAATTCAGGTAGCAACTTCCGCTTTGGGCAGCTCTTGGTGGGGCGATTGTCGTCGTACTTCGCTGCTGTGTTGAGTACTTTACTCCATCTGATTTGGAGTGTGTCCTGCGTAGCCTTGAGCCTTTACTTCTGCTTTTTTGGACTCCTCGCGGTGGCAACAAGCCTTTGACGGGCATTCTGCTGCTCCGGGTGCCTGTCCGGCGTTGTGTCATCCGGACTATTATCTTTGACAGAATTGGTTTGTTTGGTTTGATTCTCTGTATTGCCGTGGTCCGGTAGTGGTTCACCCTACTCCAACGCTGGGTCTGTGTGATCGTTATTTCTGGCGAGGCAGGATTTGGGGCGGCGCTTGCGCTGCCGCTTTGACTGCTTCTCGAGGGAACAAGCCTTCGGTGCGTCCTTCCGTTCCTCGTCGTCGTCTTCTTTTGGTGTGTCCACCATGTATACGTCATATGATGAAGTGGACGTCCAGCGCTCTGTGGGCGGTGGTTCATCTTCGCCTCCCGCATCATTGTCCATACCGTCAATGTCTGCGGAGTCGAAGTCGAGCATGTCGGTTAAATCATCGACAGTGGCTACAAAGTGGGTGGTGGGTGGGCGTCGAATTACTTTGTCGTCCGCATCCCAATCATGTTGGCCATAATCCGGCCAGGGCTCTCCTGACAAAGAGAGAGACCTTAGTGAATTCAGAACGTTGCCGAAGGGCAAGTGCTGAAAGATATCCGCGGCGGTGAATTCCATGACCGGCGCCCACTCGGATTCGATTGGCAGGGGCGCGGATGGTTCGGGGTCCGGAAGAGAATCCGGCACCTTGGAGTCACGGGCTGTGCGGAGGATTATGCTGGTGTTTGGCTCGATCGCCGTCGAGACTGCAGCCCCTGAGGTGGTGTCTAGTCACCCGTCCTCGATTGGCGCAGTTGGCCCCGAGCTAAGGGCAGAGTTGATGCGGGCGCGGCCTCTGGGGTACCGTCCGGTGGCAGAGCTTGGTCATACCCATCGCGACAGTGCGGCGCGCCGGGCTGTGGCTCAAATCCGTCGAAGATCAAGTCCCCACGGGTGTGGCTGTGTAATTCAAACTTCCAAATCTGACCTGATGGCCAGGGGCGTAGCTTTCAATCTACTCCAGATGGCCAAGCGAATTAGCCCGCAGTGCAAAGCCGCCGAACACGAAGGTCTGTCCGGGGAGAAAAGTCTCACCATGGACCGCATCGCTATCAATGATAGTAGGAGCCATCAAGCCTAACGGCGACGACACAGAGGAACTCTCAATGAAAGCACCAATGTCGGTGTCAAAACCGAAGGATCTCGGGTAGGGGGTCCCGAACTGTGCGTCTAGGCCGGATGGTAACATGAGACAAGGGACACAAAGTTTTACCCAGGTTCGGGCCCTCTTGATGGAGGTAAAACCCTACGTCCTGCTTGATTAATATTGATTGTATGGGTGTTACAAGAGTAGATCTACCACGAGATCAGAGAGGCTAAACCCTAGAAGCTAGCCTATGGTATGATTGTATGTTGTGATTGTTGTCCTACGGACTAAAACCCTTCGGTTTATATAGACACCGGAGAGGGTTAGGGTTACACAAGGTCGGTTACAAAGGAGGAGATATCCATATACGTATTGCCTAGCTTGCCTTCCACGCCAAGTAGAGTCCCATCCGGACACGAGACAAAGTCTTAAATCTTGTATCTTCATAGTCTAACAGTCCGGCCAATGTAGATAGTCCGGCTATCCGGAGACCCCCTAATCTAGGACTCCCACATTCACCCTCGGGGCCGAGGGTATGTATCAGTAGCTATGTGTTTGATCTCTCTCTCTCTCTATCTATCTCTCTCCCGTGGTCTTGATTCGACACGATCTTGATGTATCACGAGCTTTGCTATTATAGTTGGATCTTATGATGTTTCTCCCCCTCTACTCTCTTGTAATGGATTGAGTTTTTCCCTTTGAAGTAATCTTATCGGATTGAGTATTTAAGGATTTGAGAACACTTGATGTATGTCTTGCATGTGCTTATCTGTGGTGACAATGGGATATTCACGTGATCCACTTGATGTATGTTTTGGTGATCAACTTGTGAGTTTCGTGATGTCGTGAACTTATGCATAGGGGTTGGCACACATTTTTGTCTTGACTCTCCGGTAGAAACTTTGGGGCACTCTTTGAAGTTCTTTGTGTTGGTTGAATAGATGAATCTGAGATTGTGTGATGCATATCGTATAATCATACCCACACATACTTGAGATGACATTGGAGTATCTAGGTGACATTAGGGTTTTGGTTGATTTGTGTCTTAAGGTGTTATTCTAGTACGAACTCTAGGATAGATTGAACAGAAAGAATAGCTTCGTGTTATTTTACTACCGACTCTTGAATAGATCCATCAGAAAGAATAACTTTGAGGTGGTTTCGTACCCTACAATAATATCTTCGCTTGTTCTCCGCTATTAGTGACTTTGGAGTGACTCTTTGTTGCATGTTTAGGGATAGTTATATGATCTAATTATGTTATCCTTGTTGAGAGAACTTGCACTAGTGAAAGTATGAACCCTAGGCTTTGTTTCAACGCATTGCAATACCGTTTGTGCCCACTTTTATCATTAGTTACCTTGCTGTTTTTATATTTTCAGATTAAAAAAACCTATATCTACCATCCATATTGCACTTGTATCACCATCTCTTCGCCGAACTAGTGCACCTATACAATTTACCATTGTATTGGGTGTGTTGGGGACACAAGAGACTCTTTGTTATTTGGTTGCAGGGTTGTTTGAGAGAGACCATCTTCATCCTACGCCTCCCACAGATTGATAAACCTTAGTGTCGTGGAATTGTCACGGCAGATGTCCTAGAGCAAGGACTTAGTCGTAGGGCCATCGCAATAGAAAGCTTAAAGGGGTTAATCGGGACAAAGGACACGAGAGAGTTTTATACTAGTTCGGCCCCTTACGATGAAGGTAAAAGCCTACATCTAGTTGGGTTTGGTATTGCTGGGGTTTCGATCACCAAGAGGCTTAACTCGCCGGCTTGGTTATCGACTTGTTCTTTCTTACCCTAAACCGCCACCGGGTCGTCCCCTTATATACACGGGTTGACGCCAGGTGGCCTACAGAGTCCCAGCCGACTCATAATCGTGTCCGGCTCGGTGACTTTCTTTATATGTCTTTCTGTACAAGTATTTCCTTACATGTGGCATTTTACAATATCGGGCCTTAAGCTGGCCCCTGACCTTTGGGCCTTCTATAAGACTTAATAAACTACAAACTTGGATGTTTATTGAACTTCTTGCGTAACCCGCCATTGAAGCTGACCCGACCCCTCCTGGGCGGGTCTCAGCTGATAGTAATATCCCCAACATTAGGCCCCAGGTTGACTCTGAACTTTGTTCTTTGTCAATCTTCAACACTTAGTCAGAATCCATCCTCTGTCTAAAAACTTCTGTAACCCGCCATGACGTCATCGTTTGAAAACACAAAAAACCTTCATGATGTCATCTTACAACAGATCTTTCATTTTTTAATGCCTTCCGAGAATCGAGGCATCTGTTCAGTTGGACAATTATTATTGGGTCTCCTTGATTTTCACGCCCGCCTGTTTGCATCTGCCCTTATAAATAGGCACGCGGCCGGTCCTTCCCATTCTCCTTTCTTCCTCATCTTCTTCCTCTCGCAACCTCCGTCACTGCTCGAGCTCCGCCGCCGCCGCGACTCTCATCGTCATCATCAAGCTTGGCCACTGCATCACCCTGAGTTCATCCGGAGAACGCGGCGACTTTTTGCGGTAGGCCTGCTTCCTGTAAGCTTTCCTCTCTCTCCCGTACCTAGATCCATTTCTAGGTTTTACGAGTTCTTTAGTGTTCTTCATCTGTTCATCACGGGCCATCTTGTAGATCTTCTCCGCAACTTATTTTGATCCAGAAAAGAGATATAACTCACGCGGTAGCTATTTGGCATTCGTTTTTGATATCAGTAGATCCCTTTTACCTGTACAGATGCTTCGTTATAGTCGACGAACTCCTCTATACTATGTTTTTTAGGTCTAGAATATTTCCCTTTTTGAAACAGCCCTTTGATCCAAAAATGATAATAAGAACTTGGTGAAACTTGTTTATGCCAACACTTAACTGAATTCTGCCTTCTAAAAAAATCTGTAGTCATGGTGGCTTACCACTCCGGTTTTCTTTTCCTTATATACCATTAGCCCTTAGTTAAGCCGCCATTACTTGCTTTATAATTGTCCATAGACTGAACAATCATATTGTTATTTATTTTTCAGTTCGTTACTCATCATGCCGTCGAAGTCACCGACCTTCTGTAACTGGGTCCCTTCTTCCGTAACTAAGGAACGGTTAAAAGAATTCTTCATCGTTGGGTTTCTGCCTTCAAAGAATGTCATGTCTTATCGTGCTCCTCACCCGGAGGAAGAATGTCGCAATCCGAAAGATGGAGAAGTGATTATCTTTACTGACCACATGAACCGGGGATTTTCACCACCCGGTCCAAAATTCTTCAGAGAGGTCCTTCATTTTTTCAAAATCCATCCTCAAGACCTTGGACCCAACTCTGTTTCCAATATTTGTAACTTCCAAGTTCTTTGTGAGGCGTATCTTCAGCAAGAGCCCACTGTAGAATTGTTTAGAGAGTACTTTTATCTGAATCGCCAGAATGAATGCACTAATGGTTCTAGCTTAGAACTTGGAGGCATTTCAATTCAGCGCCGTCAGGGTGCTGTTTTTCCTCTCATTGTCTTACCGAGCCACCCAAAAGATTGGAACCAAACTTGGTTTTATTGTTAGGATACTTCTCCAGCAAACGAGAAGCCTTTGCCGGGTTATCGCCCTAACCGTCTTGACTCCAAGTTCACCCTTCCGGATAAGCTTACCATCGCTGAACATAGGAAGCTTCTTCCCTCCATTAGAAGAATGAACGGCTTATTGGGTAATGGTCTAACCGGAGTAGATCTGACCCATTGCTGGATCTCATGGCGGGTTATCCCATTAAGTCGTCGATCTCAATTGATGTATGAATATGACGGTAGCCCGGACCACCCTCTTCATCACAACCAAGTTGAACTCACCGAAGAAGACATTGTTTCAATGTCGACCCTTTTGGTAAATGGGAAGTACGAAGATTGCAGTATTGTTGGGTTAAGTCCCTTCTGCAAGATTAATCTAATGCCAGAAGTAAGTACATTCTGATCTCTTTTTTTCTTTGTGTTTTGCCCGGCTATTAGTACTTAATACTGATCTTCCTTCTTGTCTTTACAGGCCAATGCTGACTTCTGGAAGGTGAAATATGATCACGAAGCTGCCAAGAAGGCGAAACTTGCCGCCATGAACGCCAAGAAAACAGCCCGGAAATCGAAGAAGAAGAAGAAGAAAACCACTGCTGAAGATTTAATGAAGCTTGATGACTCGTCTGACTCGGAGGTAGCCCTTGACTTCCTTTGCCAATTTTTTAACACTCTTATTGACATTGATCCTTACCAGGATGACACTGGGGCCAGTCAGGCCGAGGAAGTAGAGGTAACTATTATTTCCTCCGACTCAGAGCCCTTACCAAGACACAAAGTTCGTCGAGTGATCCGTAAAGTAAGGTTTTCTAACCCTTTAGCTCACTTGGATCCCAACTTTCATTTGAAAAAACAACAACATGAAAGCCGCCATGAAGTTGGAATTGAGGATGAACCGGCTGTTGTCCTTCAACAGACTCCTCGGAAACGCCCGAAGGAGGTTTAATTATTACTGTCTTTAACCCGTTTTGATGAATCCTGCTCCTTGTATTTTCTTTAACTCCTTTCATTTACCTTTTCAGGAGGTGTCTCGTTCTTCGGGTGACTCATCACAAACACAATTTTCGGCTTTCAGGACTGCTCCTGGGTAATTAAAAACCCTCTTTTCTTCCGAGTTTGATCAATTGTTATCTTAATGCTGATTATTCTGAAATATTTTTCTTCAGTGGTCAAGCTAAGTCCAAAAAAGCGAAGGCAACAAAACCAATGGAAGATCCGCCAGTACTGGCATCTGAGCCGGCTAGGCCACCTTCTCCATTGACTGTCGCCCCAGAAGACCCGCCTATTGTTCATGAAGCAAATCCTCCAGAGCCATCCCTTGTCAAGAACACTATTAACTCTTCTGCAGCTGGTCCATCAAGCTCAACCGACCCACCGTCTCCCCGTGTTCAAGATGTTCAAATTACTGGGAGCCGCTATGTTGAGCCGGGGAACCCGATGGTTTTGGCACGGTGCACCGCTAAGCAAGAAGCTTTGGAGAGGCGGAAGGTTCGTCTTGATGTTGCCAATTATGACCGTCTTAACGCCAGTGATATCTTATGCGGCTATCTCAGTCATGTACACTCCAGTCGTGATTCTGAGATTGAGATGGTCAAGCAGCTTCAATTGAAGTATGAGGTATGTAATTTCCGGTTTATCAACATTCCTTCAGCCCCCAAGTCTGTAGATTATGAGAGAAACAGAATAACCTATAGACTTACAATATAGACTGATAATTTTACCTCTGAATCTTTGCTTGATATTAGTAGAACAAGACTTCACCCATAGTCCCCAAGGACCAGTTTATTTAATCATTAATGAATCGGTACTTCAGAATTGAATGCCATCTTAAAATACTTAATATTCCGGTTTAAACTTGAAAAACTTGCTGAACTGCGTGCATTAGCCCCCAAGTGCCAAGTGCTGTTACTTTGTAAAGGACTTGGGACTTCAAATATGTTGGTAGAGTCATAAAAATTTGATTTGACATACATTAGCCCCCAAGTGTCAAGTGGTTTATTCATAAAGTATTTGAGACTTGAATCTTTAAAATTGGATACTGGAATTTGAGGACAAGTCTTGATTTATCTGAATGTGTTCACATAATGCATTGTCTGAACTGAACTCCCAACTGACTGATACAAAGACCTGGCTAGCGAACCAGGAATCAGAAATTAAATCTTCCACCTCCCAACTGCAAAAAAGTCTTTCTGAAACAGAGAAGTTGAAGACTGACTTTGCTGTCAAAGAGAAAACGTGGGAAGATGAGAAGATACTTCTAACCCGGCGAGCTGAGACAGCCGGAACAACTCTGAAGGAAATTTCAACCAAACTGAACAGTTTAAAAGGCCGGGTGTCTCAGATGGTCGCTGCTATCTTTGGTAAGCTTCCTGATTTGATCTTTCATATGTGTTTCCTGTCAAGCCGGAATATGATCCGTTAACTGACTCTGTGAAAAATGCGTGTAGGTCCGCGAAGCAAGAATCTAGACCAAGACCCGTTGATTAAGATGAAAGCCGTATACACTTTAACTGCACAATTGTATATCGGCGCACAACGAGCTCTGGCAGCCATCTCTCCTACTGATCAAGGGTCTAACCGGATCAGTGACATCCTGAAGAGGCTGTCCATTCTCCCTGCCAGATTCCAAGAGGTGAAACGCTCCTGCGCGCGAGTCGGAGCTTTGACTGCCCTAAGCCGCTCCAAGGCTTGGTTACCAGATCTAGACCCGGCAGACGTGGCAAGGGGTTATCCTACCGTGAAGGAGGACGGGTCTCCTTTTGATCAGGATGACTTTATAGCCTGCGTCCGTGAAGTCCGGCCTTAGGCGACTAGCCTTGGAGATGACACCAATGTGGACAAGTATCAACCGGGTTTTGACAGTGAAAATAAGAAGATGGCCCCTCCTTCCTATAAAGTAATCGACTTGATCCCACCGGTGAGAGAAGACACATTTGCCCCGGAGGTTGATCCGGTCGGCCTGATTGATGATGAAGCTGAATTTGTCGCCATGAACGGCTATGACTGGTCAAAACCCAACTTCCAGCAGATTCAAGATGTTGAGCCGGTGAGGGAAGGATAATGATAATCTTCATGGGCTTTAGAAAGCCTTGTAATAGCTTTAGCTGTTAAAAACACCGCATGTTTTCTTATGCCATCGCGCATAAAACGCTTCTATGTGAATCTATGCTTCCGGGTGCCAATGTTTTAATGCTTTTCTTATGCCTTGTTTAACACTTGTCTCTGCAATGTTTAAACTCTGTTCCTGTGAACACAAGGAAAAAGGAAAGACCTGGCAAGGTGGTTTAGAAACAACTGGGTTTAAACACCTCTTTTACAGCCCATATTTCCACCTCAAAAAACAGAGACAAATATAAATAAAGGATAAGGTTTAATACCAACTCTGAAGTTAACGCAGCCGATAAGCGCGTGTAAGTAAAAACCATACCTTGTCTTTGGTGATCCTTAGATCACCGGTTTAAATAAACCGGGTGATGAATTTGAGAATTCAATATAAAAGTTGAGACTCCTTGAACATTCAATAATCATCATACCTCAGTAGCTCGTACCTTCGGATCCTTAGACCACCGGCTTGGATAACCCGGGCGGCTGTGTTGTCCAATAATTGAGCCGGTGAAGAGAATTAGGCCATCTCATTTGTAATATCGAAGCAACAAAAACTCAAAGGCAAGCAACAGATAACAAACATAATTTTAACTCTATATTTAAAAGATTGGGGGTTTCTGATTCAAATACGATCAGTAAACCGGACCAAAGGGGTTAAGCTAAGGTTAAAATACGACCATATAGCCCCCACTGACTTTGGCGTTGCGCCGATCAAGAGGGTACCGATAGCTATGTTCTCTTTGGTTCGAATACGACCTATGTTTGAACAGGAAGCCCCCAAATGACCTTGAGAGGTTTTTAACGACCCTGATTCGAATACGATCCAAGTCGGCTCAAAAGGGGTTAAGCTATGATTCGAATACGATCAAGAAGCCCCCAAGTGAGTTTGGCCTTGAGCCGATCAAAAGGGTTACGACAGCTATGTTCTCTTTGGTTCGAATATGACCTATGTTTGAACATGAAGCCCCCAAGTGACCATGATATTTACAGCTAGATTCGAATACGATCATAAGCCGGACTAGAAAAAGGTTAAACTTGATTCAAATATGATCAGCTCCTTAATAGTCATTTGTGAAAAAGTAATAAAGATGCATAATCTTTGAAAAGAAAAGAGACCGATGGTCTTACTTTATTGCTTATCATTGTATATACAGGATGAACGTATGTACAGGATGAGAGCCGGTGGCTCAGGTATAGTACGGCCGAAGTTGAGCAATGTTCCACGGCCGGCGGGTCTCCTCTTCCGACTTACGTGAGTCTGCGTGCTCTCGAACGTCAATGAGGTAGTAAGACCTGTTGTTTAAATTTTTACTGACCACAAAGGGTCCTTCCCAAGGTGGGGATAACTTGTGTGCATCTGAAAGATCTTGGATGATCCGGAGCAGCAAGTCGCCTTCCTGAAAAGTCCTGGTCTTAACCCAGCGGCTGTGATGACGATGCAGGTCCTGTTGATAGATTGCTGATCGTGCTGCTGCTAAGTCTCTTTCTTCATCCAACAAGTCAAGCGCATCCAGTCTGGCTTTTTCATTGTTAGCTTCAACATAAGCCGCCACACGGGGCGAGTCATGACGGATGTCACTGGGCAATACCGCTTCTGCCCCATAAACCATGAAGAAGGGTGTGTAACCCGTAGACCTGTTGGGTGTAGTATTGATGCTCCATAACACTGAAGGCAACTCCTCTACCCAACAACCCGGCGTTCGCTGTAAAGGAACCATAAGCCGGGGTTTTAGCCCTTTCAGAATTTCCTGATTGGCTCTCTCAGCTTGACCATTGGATTGAGGATGAGCTACAGAAGAAACATCAAGCCGGATGTGCTCTCGCTGACAAAACTCTTCCATAGCCCCTTGGGATAGATTGGTGCCACTGTCCATGATAATACTGTGTGGAAAACCGAAAGGGAAGATTACTTTCTTCATGAACTGAACCGCCGTGGCTGCATCACACTTACTCACAGGCTCTGCCTCAACCCATTTAGTGAACTTATCAACAGCCACCAGGAGATGTGTCTTCTTGTCCTTAGACCTTTTGAAAGGTCCCACCATGTCAAGCCCCCAGACTGCAAACGGCCAAGTGATTGGAATCATCCGGAGCTCTTGAGCCGGCACATGCGCCCGTCATGCGAATTTCTGACATCCCGTCACATCTACTAACTAGATCCTCCGCATCAGCGTGAGCCGTCAGCTAGTAAAAACCACGACAAAACACCTTGGCCACCAAAGATTTTGACCCGGCATGATGACCACAATCACCTTCATGGATCTCACGAAGGATTTCTTGACCTTCTTCGGGGGAAACACACCGTTGAAACGCTCCAGAAACACTGCGATGAAATAACTCTCCATCCGAAATCGTCATGGACTTAGACCGCCGGGTTATCTGTCGAGCCAGGGTCTCATCCGCTGGCAATTCTCCCGGGGTCATGTAAGCCAAGAACGGCACCGTCCAATCTGGGATGACATGAAGAGCCGCCACCAACTGCGCCTCCGGGTCAGGAACAACTAAATATTCTTATGTGGGCAATTTGACAGAGGGGTTATGCAAAACATCTAAAAAGGTGTTGGGTGGTATCGGCGTACGTTGAGACCCCAGCCGGCTCAAAGCATCAACTACTTCGTTCTTTCGATGGTCAATGTGTTCCACCTGATAGCCTTTAAAATATCCTGCAACAGCATTGACCTCTCGGCGATAAGCCGCCATGAGAGGGTCTTTGGAATCCCACTTGCCAGACACCTACTGAACCACTAGATCCGAATCACCAAGACATCTGACCCGGCTCAAGCTCATGTCCTTTGCCACTCGAAGACCATGGAGCAATGCTTCATACTCTGCTGCGTTGTTAGTGCACGGAAACATTAATCGTAACACATAACAAAATTTATCACCTCGTGGGGAAGTTAATACAACTCCAGCCCCCGAACCCTCCAATTGCCTGGACCCATCAAAATGAATAGTCCAATATGTGCTGTCCGGCTTTTCTTCTGGCATCTGCATCTCTGTCCAGTCATTGATGAAGTCAACCAGGGCTTGAGACTTATTTGCAGTGCGTGGAACATACTTCAGCCCATGAGACCCAAGCTCAATTGCCCACTTGGCAACTCGCCCTGTAGCTTCTCTGTTTTGAATAATGTCTCCCAAAGGAGCAGAGCTAACCACAGTGATTGGATGTCCCTGAAAGTAATGCTTAAGCTTCCGGCTTGCCATGAACACCCCATAAACAAGCTTCTGCCAATGTGGATATCGTTGCTTAGACTCAATTAGCACTTCACTGACATAATAAACCGGCCGTTGAACCAGATGCTCTTTGCCAGCCTCCTTGCGCTCTACCACCATAGCTAGCTAACAGCCCGTGAGTTGGCAGCTACATATAAATATAGCGGCTCTTTCTCAATTGGAGCAGCTAGGACCGGTGGCTCAGCTAGTTGTGCCTTCAGATCTTCAAAAGCGGCATTCGCAACATCACTCCAAACAAACACATCTGTTTTCTTCATCAACTAATACAGAGGCATAGCCTTTTGCCCTAACCGGCTTATGAACCGGCTCAAAGCAGCCACACGACCCACCAGTCGTTGAACATCATTGACGTAGGTTGGTTTGGCCAGGGATGTAATTGCTTTGATCTTCTCCGGGTTAGCTTCAATGCCTCGGTTAGACACTAGAAAACCCAAAAGCTTGCCGGCTAGCACTCCAAAAACACATTTGGCCGGGTTAAGCATCATCTTGTACACCCGAAGATTATGAAAAGTCTCCTTCAAGTCTGTGACCAAGGTTTCCTCCTCCCTGGATTTCACTACTATATCATCCACATAGGCATGAACATTGCGCCCAATTTGATCATGAAGACAATTCTGCACACACCGTTGATAAGTCGCCTGAGCACTCTTGAGCCCAAAAGGCATAGATACATAACAGAAAGCCCCAAAAGGTGTTATGAATGCTGTTTTCTCTTGATCCTTGACTGCCATCTTAATCTGATGATACCCGGAGTAAGCATCTAAAAAACTCAACCGTGCACAACTCGTCGTAGCATCAATAATCTGATCAATACAGGGAAGAGCAAAAGGATCAGCCGGACATACCTTGTTTAAATCTATGTAATCCACACACATATGCTAGGTGCCATTCTTTTTTAGCACGAGCACCCGGTTAGCTAACCATTCTGGGTGAAAGACCTCCACAATGAACCCGACCACCAAGAGCCGGGCCACCTCTTCTCCAATGGCCTTACGCCTTTCTTCATTGAACCACCGAAGAAACTGTCTGACAGGCTTGAACTTTGGATCGATATTAAGAGTGTGCTCAGCGAGTTCCCTCGGGACACCCGACATGTCTGAAGGTTTCCATGCAAAGATGCCCCGGTTCTCATGGATGAACTCGATGAGCGCGCTTTCCTATTTCGGATCCAAGTTTGCGCTAATGATGAACTGTTTGGATGAGTCACCAGGCACAAAGTCAACCATCTTAGTGTCATCAGCTGACTTGAACTTCAACTCCGGCTCATGCTTTGTGGTTGGTTTCTCTAGTGACGTCATGTCCGCCGGGTCAACATGATCCTTATAGAATTTCAACTCCTCTATCGCACAAACGGATTCAGCATAGGCAGCATCCCCCTCTTCACATTCCAAGGCGATCTTCTGGCTCCCATGGACTGTAATGGTGCCCTTGTGACCCGGCATCTTGAGCTGTAAATACACGTAACACGGCCGAGCCATGAACTTGGCATAAGCCGGTCGCCCAAACAGAGCATGATATGGGCTTTTGATCTTAACCACTTCAAAGGTTAGTTTTTCTGCCCTGGAGTCATACTCATCCCCAAAGGCTACCTCCAGCTCGATCTTACCAATGGGGTATGCCGACTTACCGGGTACTACACCATGAAAAACAGTGTTGGCTTGTTTAAGATTTTTATCCCTCAATCCCATCCGGCGGAATGTCTCATAGTAAAGGATGTTGATGCTGCTGCCTCCATCCATGAGTACCTTAGTAAACTTGTACCCACCAACCTGAGGTGCCACTACCAAAGCCAAGTGACCCGGATTATCAACCCGGGGCGGGTGATCCTCTCTGCTCCACACAATAGGCTACTCCGACCAACATAGATAACATGGGATTGCCGGTTCAACGGCATTGACAGCCCTCTTGTGGAGTTTCTGGTCTCTCTTACATAAACTGGTAGTAAAGACATGATACTGTCCGCTACTCAACTGCTTCGGGTTGCTCTGATAGCCGGATTGTTGCTGCTGTTGATTCCCTTGGTTGTGTTGCTGATTATATCCCCCTGGTGACCAGGATGACCATGAAAACCTCCTCCGTTTGAACCAGCGCCGGGGCCCTGAAAACCGCCTGAGCCGCCACCCGGACCATGACCCCCATCAAACGTGTTTGAATTTTTAAATGCCTTCATGATCGTACAATCCTTCCACAAGTGGGTAGCTGGCTTCTCCCTGGTGCCGTGTCTAGGACAAGGTTCATTCAACAGCTGCTCAAGGGTGGGACCTGACCCGCCCGATCGAGGGGGCTGTCTGCCCTTGCGCCGCTGATTACCGCCCTGTGCATTAGTATTAGCAACAAACTCATCAGCCTTACGCTTATTACCTCTTTGATTTGACGGGTTATGCTGGTGACCCTTGCCATTGCCGTTCTTCTTTCCCTTTGTTGTTTTTTCCTCATCAGACGCCGGGTCTTTGGTGGTATCAGAATTGGCATACTTGACAAGAGCCGCCATCAATGTTCCAATGTCATTACAATCTCGTTTAAGCCGCCCCAACTTCTGCTTCAGGGGCTCAAAACGGCAATTCTTCTCCAACATCAAAACCGCTGAACTGACGTCCATTTTATCAGACAAATGTATTATTTCCTTGACCCGGCGCACCCAATGAGTCGTAGATTCTCCATCCTCTTGCTTGCAATTGGTCAGGTCCACAATTGACATTGGCTGCTTACACGTGTCTTTAAAGTTCTGGATGAACCGTGCCTTTAACTCTGCCCATGAGCCGATGAAATTGGGTGGCAATCCTTTCAGCCGGGTCCGAGCCGTTCCATCCAACATCATGGTAAAGTACTTGGCCATTGCAGCATCACTAACCTCCAACAGCTCCATAGCCATCTCATAACTCTCAATCCAAGCCCCTGGCTGTAAGTCAGCCGTGTAGTTCGGTATCTTACGAGGCCCCCTGAAATCCTTGGGCAACCGTTCATTGCGTATGGCTGAGACCAGGCAAGGTACACCTCCGGTTCTCGTAACTACCCCTTCCTCCACTGAAGTCGCTGGGTAAGCCAGAAAAGTCTGGTGAGCCGCCTGCTCCGCTGCTATCTGAGCCGCCTGTTCCGCCTCTTGACGAATTCTCTCCTGATCCGCCAAGTTGAGGGCTCCAGCCCGCACCGGCTCATGCCTATATGGCCGGTTGTGGCATTGAGCGTTACTTGACATCTCTGCAGATTCCATGTGCCTACTATAACTTGGGATCTGGCTTGGGCGAGGAGTTGAATGAATCTTGTCTCGACTGTAGGAGTATGCATCTTGCTGGGCCAAAGCTGTCTGAAGCAGTTCTCTTACCCTCCGGGTTCCAATTGCTGCTGGCGAGTCGCCTTCCATCGGGAGAGCTGCCAAATGAGCTGATGCCGCAATGAGGTTCTCCATGGGGTTGGAGAAGTGACCCGGGGGTGTTGATATATAACGGGGAGGAGCTGTATTCATGCGCGGCGGCTCCATGGTGCGTGGCTGAACTGGTGCTCCGGGCGTCCCGACCCGGTTTACCTCCGGCGGGTTGCTCCCTCCAGCTCCGGGTGTATGGAACAAATTCCTCGGATCCAGTGTTAGAGGCAGACGCGACTGAGTTTTCTGACGCCTCCTCCTCATGACTTTGTTTGACGCATTAAGATCCACGGAGAGCCGGAAGGTTTCTGCTTGAAGCTGCTGAGCACGAGCATCCAAGGCTACTCGTTCTGCTGCCATCCGGGTTTCCTCCGCAGCCAAATTTTCCTTAGCTTGCACCATCTCCTCCCGCACGCGTGCCACTTCCGCGTCATGATGGGCTTTATCCGACGGCTCTACTGCAGCGGTTAACAGAGTCATCAGTTTATCCATGAGGTCCATGAGAACGTGAGCCAGGGGGCGCGCGGGGTCTCCTGACCCGACAGCTGCCGACTCGGTGGCGGCTGCTGTCGCCATGGTGGAGTTCTGCTCGGGCTGCGTCCCTGCCATGAAGACTCCGACCCAATTTGGCGGCTCGAGGGGGTCCGGAATACTGCTGCCATCGGAACAGCCCCCGAGCATGCCGTCTTGAAATTGGTACAATGAGTCCGTCTCACCCGTTGAAGATGCAGTATCAGAGCAGATGGCCGTCTTCCTGCCTTCCATCGATCCTTCGAAGTATTCACCGCCATGGACGTAGCCTACGAAGGCATGCCTCACGACAGATTGAACACGGGTGGACCCGGCACGCTGAGCCATTTTGATGAGGTCGGCGTGGACATCCGGCTCAGGGCCTTACTCGCGGATCCGGCCGATGAAGACATGGATTCTGCCAAAGGGGACCCGGTACCCGTACTCGATTGAGCCGGCCTCGGGGCCCCAGCCTTCGTCGTTGATGTAGATCTTGCCGCGACGACTCTTGGTCATCCGGCCCACAGCGTATCCCTTGAGCCCTTCGAAGTTGACCTTCAAGAACTCAAATCCACCATGCGCTGGCCCCATGGTGGGCGCCAACTATCGTGGAATTGTCATGGCAGATGTCCTAGAGCAAGGACTTAGTCGTAGGGCCATCGCACTAGGAAGCTTAAAGGGGTTAATCGGGACAAAGGACACGAGAGAGTTTTATACTAGTTCGGCCCCTTACGATGAAGGTAAAAGCCTACATCTAGTTGGGTTTGGTATTGCTGGGGTTTCGATCACCAAGAGGCTTAACTCGCTGGCTTGGTTATCGACTTGTTCTTTCTTACCCTAAACCGCCACCGGGTCGTCCCCTTATATACACGGGTTGACGCCAGGTGGCCTACAGAGTCCCAGCCGACTCATAATCGTGTCCGGCTCGGTGACTTTCTTTATATGTCTTTCTGTACAAGTATTTCCTTACATGTGGCATTTTACAATATCGGGCCTTAAGCCGGCCCCTGACCTTTGGGCCTTCTATAAGACTTAATAAACTACAAACTTGGATGTTTACTGAACTTCTTGCGTAACCCGCCATTGAAGCTGACCCGGCCCCTCCTGGGCGGGTCTCAACTGATAGTAATATCCCCAACACTTAGGTCATCCACTTGAGGGAAATTTGCTACTGTCCTACAAACCTCTGCACTTGGAGGCCCAACAATGTCTACAAGAAGAAGGTTGTGTAGTAGACACCAAGCTCTTTTCTGGCGCCATTGCCGGGGAGGTTAGCGCTTGAAGGTATATCTTTAGATCTTGCAATCGAATCTTTTAGTTTCTTGTTTTATCACTAGTTCCGTCTATAAAAGAAAACTAAAAAATGGAATTAAGGTTGTCTCATATTCTTCATCTTTTTAATGTATTTCGTGAAAATAAGGATTCCAATAATTGTGCCAAAGTGTTAGAAGAAGAATGTATTAAAATGTTTGGCACTAAATCTTTGGATGATGAGCATGATTGCAATGTTGTTAGTATGAATTATTTGAATACCCATGATGCTAATGATATGCAAAGCCACAAGCTTGGGGATGCTATGTTTGATGAAGATGATATTTTTTGTCCCCCAAGTTTTGATGAGCAAATTTATTATGATGAAAGCATCCCTCCTATCCATGATGACACGTATGCATAAAGAATAATGATATCCATGAAACTTGTCATCATGATTTTAACTTTCAATTGGATTATGCCTCACATGATAGTTATTTTGTTGAGTTTGCTCCCAGTACTATTCATGAGAAGAAATTTGCTTATGTGGAGAGTAATAAAAATTCTATGCTTGTAGATCATGAAAAGAATGTTTTATGTGATAATTATATTGTTGAATTCATTCATGATGCTATTGAAATTTATTATGAAGGAGGAACATATGCTTGTAGGAATTGCAATAATATCAAGTTTCCTCTCTATGTGTTGACAATCTTGAAGCTATGCTTGTTTTGCTTTCCTATGCTAGTTGATTCTTGTTCCCATAAGTTGTTTGCTCACAAAATCCCTATGCATAGGAAGTGGGTTAGACTTAAATGTGCTAGTCATATTCTTCATGATGCTCTCTTTATCTTTTATGTGAGCATCATTGAAATCATCATGCCTAGCTAGGGGCATTAAACGATAGCGCTTGTTGGGAGGCAACCCAATTTTATTTTTGTTCTTTGCTTTTTGTTCCTGTTTAGTAATAAATAATTCATCTAGCTTCTGTTATGATTGTGTTGCTTATGTTTTAATTAGAGTTTGTGCCAAGTAAAGCCTTTAGGATCTTCTTGGGTGATCGTTGTTTGATCTTGCTGATAAAAACAGAAAGTATGCGCTCACAAAAATAATTTTCTTTTTTACCAGAGAGCGATAAAATACCAATTCCAACTTCAGTAGATTAGTATACAAATTGTCCTGGTCTTCCTAGTTTTTCAGAATTTTTGGAGTTATAGAAGTATTCAAAATCTCCACATTACTACAGATTGTTCTGTTTTTGATAGATTTTGTTTTCATCGTGTTGGTTGCTTATTTTGATGAAACTATGAGTAGTATCGGAGGGTATGAACCATAGAGAAGTTGGAATACAGTATATATTACACATTATGAATTTAGAATGAGTTCAAACAGTACCTAAGTGGTGGTTTATTTTCTTATACTAACGGAGCTTACGAGTTTTCTGTTAAGTTTTGTGTTGTGAAGTTTTCAAGTTTTGGGTAAAGATTCGATGGACTATGGAATAATGAGTGGCAAGAGCCTAAGCTTGGGGATTCCCAAGGCACCCTAAGGTAATATTCAAGGACAACCAAGAGCCTAAGCTTGGGGATGCCCCTGATGGCATCCCCTCTTTCATCTTCGTTCATCGGTAACTTTACTTGGAGATATATTTTTATTCACCACATGATATGTGTTTTGCTTGGAGCGTCATTTTATTTTATTTTGTTTTGCTTGCTGTTTGGATAATACCCCAAGATCTGAAATTATTAAATGTTAGAGAGTCTTCACATAGTTACATAATTATTCAACTACTCATTGATCTTCACTTATATCTTTCGAAGTAGTTTGGCGTTTGCTCTAGTGCTTCACTTATATCTTTTAGAGCACGACGGTAGTTCAATTTTATAGAAATTGTTGATATCTCATTCTTCACTTATATTATTTTGAGAGTCTTAAACCACATGGTAATTTGCTTTGGTTATGAAACTAGTCCTAATATGATGGGCATCCAAGATGGGTATAATAAAAAAATTCATATAAAGTGCATTAAATACTATGAGAAGTTTGATACTTGGTAGTTGTTTTGAGATATAAAGATGGTAATATTAGAGTCGTGCTAGTTGAGTAATTGTGGAATTGAGAAATACTTGTGTTGAAGTTTGCAAGTCCCGTAGCATGCACGTATGGTAAACGTTGTGTGACAAATTTGAAGCATGAGGTGTTCTTTGATTGCTTTCCTTATGAGTGGCGGTCGGGGACGAGCAATGGTCTTTTCCTACCAATATACCCCCCTAGGAGCATGCGTGTAGTGCTTGGTTTTGATGACTTGTAGATTTTTGCAATAAGTATGTGAGTTCTTTATGACTAATGTTGAGTCCATGGATCATACACACTCTTACACTTCCATCATTGCTAGCCACTTCGGTACCATGCATTGCCCTTTCTCACCTCAAGAGTTGGTGCAAGTTCGCCAGTGCATCCAAACCCCGTGATATGATACGCTCTATCACACATAAGCCTCCTTATATCTTCCTCAAAACAGCCACCATACCTACCTATTATGGCATTTACATAGCCATTCCGAGATATATTGCCATGCAACTTTCCACCCTTCCGTTTATTATGACACGCTCCATCATTGTCATATAGCTAGCATGATCATGTAGTTAACATCGTATTTGTGGCAAAGCCACCTTCATAATTCTTTCATACATGTCACTCTTGATTCATTGCACATCCCGGTACACCGCCGGAGGCATTCACATAGAGTCATATTTTGTTCTAAGAATCGAGTTGTAATTCTTGAGTTGTAAGTAAATAAAAGTGTGATGATTTTCATTATTAGAGCATTGTCCCATGTGAGGAAAGGATGATGGAGACTATGATTACCCCACAAGTCGGGATGAGATTCTGGATGAAAAATAAAATAAAAATATAAAAGAGGCCAAAGAAGCCCAAATAAAAAAAGAGGAAAAAGGCCCAAATAAAAAAATGAGAGAAAAAGAGAGAAGGGGCAATGTTACTATCCTTTTTCCACACTTGTGCTTCAAAGTAGCACCATGATCTTCATGATAGAGAGTCTCTTATTTTGTCACTTCCATATACTAGTGGGAATTTTTCATTATAGAACTTGGCTTGTATATTCCAATGATGGGCTTCCTCAAAATGCCCTAGGTCTTCGTGAGCAAGCAAGTTGGATGCACACCCACTTAGTTTATTTTGTTGAGATTTCATATATTTATAGCTCTAGTGCATCTGTTGCATGGCAATCCCTACTCCTTGCATTGACATCAATTGATGGGCATCTCCATAGCCCATTGATTAGCCGCGTCAATGTGAGACTTTATCCTTTTTTGTCTTCTCACACAACCTCCATCATCATATTATATTCCACCCATAGTGCTATGTCCATGGCCCGCGCTCATATATTGCGTGGAAGTTAAAAGAGTTTGAAAAGGCTAAGTATGAAACAATTGCTTGGCTTGTCATCGGGGTTGTGCATGATGGGTGCATTTTGTGTGACGAAAATGAAGCATGGCCAAACTATATGATTTTGTAGGGATAAGATTTCTTTGGCTATGTTAGTTTGATAAGACATAATTGCTTGGTTAGCACCCCTCTGAGGAATTGATACGCCTCCAACGTATCTATAATTTTTGATTGTTCCATCCTATTATATTATCCATCTAGGATGTTTTATATGCATTTATATGCTATTTTATATGATTTTTGGGACTAACCTATTAACCTAGAGCCCAGTACCAGTTTCTGTTTTTTCCTTTTTGAGTTTTACAGAAAAGGAATACCAAACAGAGTCGAATTGACGTGCCAATTTTTGATGATTTTTTATGGACCGAAAGAAGCCCCCGAAGTAAAAGAGTTGGGCCAGAAGAGTCCCGGGCCATCCACAAGGGTGGGGCGCGCACCCTACCCCCCGGGCGCACCGCCCTATCTTGTGGACGACTCGGGGACCCCCTGACTTGTTCCCTATGCCAAAAATTTCTATAAATACAGAAACCTCCAGAAAATAACCTAGATCGGAAGTTCCGCCGCTGCAAGCCTCTGTAGCCACCGAAAACCAATCTAGACCCGTTCCGGCACCCTACCAGAGGGGGGAATCCCTCTCCGGTGGCCATCTTCATCATCCCGGCGCTCTCCATGACGAGGAGGGAGTAGTTCACCCTCGGGGCCGAGGGTATGTATTAGTAGCTATGTGTTTGATCTCTCTCTCTCTCTCTCTCTCTCTCTCTCTCTCTCTCTCTCTCCCGTGTTCTTGATTCGGCACGATCTTGATATATCACAAGCTTTGCTATTATAGTTGGATCTTATGATGTTTCTCCCCCTCTACTCTCTTGTAATGGATTGAGTTTTTCCCTTTGAAGTTATCTTATCGGATTGAGTATTTAAGGATTTGAGAACACTTGATGTATGTCTTGCTTGTGCTTATCTGTGGTGACAATGGGATATTCACGTGATCCACTTGATGTATGCTTTGGTGATCAACTTGCGAGTTCCGTGACGTCGTGAACTTATGCATAGGGGTTGGCACACGTTTTCGTCTTGACTCTCCGGTAGAAACTTTGGGGCACTCTTTGAAGTTCTCTGTGTTGGTTGAATAGATGAATCTGAGATTGTGTGATGCATATCGTATAATCATACCCACGGATACTTGAGGTGACATTGCAGTATCTAGGTGACATTAGGGTTTTGGTTGATTTGTGTCTTAAGGTGTTATTCTAGTACGAACTCTAGGATAGGTTGAACGGAAAGAATAGCTTCATGTTATTTTACTATGGACTCTTGAATAGATCGATCAGAAAGAATAACTTTGAGATGGTTTCGTACCCTACAATAATCTCTTTGTTTGTTCTCCGCTATTAGTGACTTTGGAGTGACTCTTTGTTGCATGTTGATGGATAGTTATATGATCTAATTATGTTATCCTTGTTGAGAGAACTTGCACTAGTGAAAGTATGAACCCTAGGCTTTGTTTCAACGCATTGCAATACCGTTTGTGCTCACTTTTATCATTAGTTACCTTGCTGTTTTTATATTTTCAGATTAAAAAAACCTATATCTACCATCCATATTGCACTTGTATCACCATCTCTTCGCCGAACTAGTGCACCTATACAATTTACCATTGTATTGGATGTGTTGGGGACACAAGAGACTTATTTGGTTACAGGGTTGTTTGAGAGAGACCATCTTCATCCTACGCCTCCCACGATTGATAAACCTTAGGTCATCCACTTGAGGGAAATTTCCTACTGTCCTACAAACCTCTGCACTTGGAGGCCCAACAACGTCTACAAGAAGAAGGTTGTGTAGTAGACATCAGGAATCACCGAGTGATCCGTTCGAGAGGTCGAGGGAGGGCTTGTCAAACTCGATAGCCACCACTTGTTCCGCTGCCGCCTGAGTGGTGACATCATGTTTAATCCAACACTGCAGCTGTGAACTCCTGGAGCGCTTGCGACAACATACAACGGTGGGATAGGCAACCACTCTGTATGGAGCCGAGGGCTGTCGGAGAAGAACTCCATAGGAAGAAGCTCGAAAGTGCATCTCGCCACGGGCGGGCAACGTTTCCACGTCCAGTGGGGCTTCGTGTAGCCACGCTGAGTCGTTGGCGATGAAGGAGATCGTCCCAAAGCGGATTTTGCCACCGACTGACATGGTGATGGTGAAGAAATCCACCTACATCGTGAAATTTTGCTAGACACCTAGCCCCACAGTGAGCGCCAACTGTCGGGGTTATGATACTGACAATGAGTACTAGGGGGTATGAATAAGGGGCAGCGCCTAGCTACGGTGTAGGTGTAACACACAATGTTTAACAAGTTCGGACACCTCACTCGGTGGAGGTAAAAGCCCTACGTCTTGTGCCCTGAGACTTGCTTTGATTTGATGGATATGATTACAAGGTTTTTCGTGCCCGTCTATGGAGAGGGGTGCGGCTTATACAGAGTGTGTTGCAGCCCCATGTCTCCCACGCCGCTGGGGCAACAAATGCCATTGAATGTGGCAGTTACTAGTGTAATGAGCCTATACTACAGCAGTTACACGTAACGGTAGTTATAACTCTATTTAGTGGATGACTTAGGATCCCTCGACCGTTGTAGCTCCCACGATGCCTTCTTGCCGTGTACGTCTGAGTAGTTGATCATCCGCCGAGTGATGCGAGGTTGTCCGAGTGTTGTAGAGCTGCCCGAGTGATCCTCCTGATGTGCGCATCCGAATGCTGGCATACCTATGATGATGATGATGATGGGCCCCATGTGGGTCCTGAATGATGGGTCCTTGACCCTACCTGTAATAGGTGACCACATCATCCACCAGCTCGCTCTGCCACGACACCCTCACAAATGACATCGTGTAGATGCTCAACCATTCAATCTTTGGATGCTCCATCTTGGATCGATACTCCCACCACCGCTGCCTCACGATCGGATTTGGTGAATCTGTCTGCTCCATGGCCTAGAGGAGCAGCTCTATGTACTCCCGCATGACTCCCTCCGGGAGTATCGCCGTCTTTTTGCTCTGTTTCAGATAGTAGACCATCATCGTTGTTGTGGCCGCTAATTACCCCGGGTTGTTAAACCAAGACTGTATCTCCATCATCCTGGCTAGCTTTACATGGTCGTCATATGTGATCCCCATGTATCGGTTGTACTCCTCCATGCATCTACTTCTCCACAACACCTTCACTCATCGGCAATGGTTTTGGAATGGAAGAGGAGCGGTGGTGGTTTTGAAATGGAAGAGGACAGGAGCGGTGGTGGTCTTGCAAGTATTTTTTCGTTTTGAGGTGATGGTCTTGGAAGTCGGAAAGTAAGTTGAGCGGCAGGCGTTAGTTTTGGATTGGTCGAGAGAGGCGACGTGCTGTGAGTGGGTCCCTCCTACTACCACCATGCTGGTTTACTAGCCCCATCGTATTTTGGGTCAAAGTTTGACCATGTACTGTATTTGAGAAGCAAAATGGGAATGCATGTCATCAAAAATCATATTGTTATATTTGTATCTAAATGTACTTTCCAATTATATTATTTTTGCAATGTATAACATATATTTTATTTGTTAAAATCATGGTCAAAATACGAGCCAGAATACAAGATAGGATAGTTAGTGTGGGGTTGCTTCTTAATTGAATGGTAAATTGATTTTGATTTACTCCAGTCACAGCGCGTCGCCCCTCTCGTCCAATCATAAACTGCCGCTACATGCTCCTCTCCCTCTTCTCCATTGCAAAGCCACCACCTCTCCTCTCCATCTTCTCCATTCCAAAACCACTGTCTCGCCTCTCCCTCTTCTCCATTGCAAAACCACCCCTCTCCTCTCCAACTTCTCCATTGCAAAACCACCGTCTAGCCTCCACCTCTTCTCCATTGCAAGACCACCGTCTAGCCTCTACCTCTTCTCCATTGCAAGACCACCATCATAAAGCGGTTTGTCTGCATCGAGGGTGCGCGCTAGGCTTTTGCCCGGGCGAAGGTGCACTGGGCGAAGCTGGACACGGTGAAGCTGGTGAAGGAGGGGCCGCCGGAGGGCAAGGAGCATCGCTGCCCCGAAATGTATTATGAGAGTGTCCTGAAGGGTTCCCGCCTTGTGGCGGATGAATCTGCTAGAGATGTAATTTTTGAATGAACATGCTCGTGTGATCCTGTAATGTGAAACAAGTTCATTTGCGCTATGCAACGCTTTTTTAATTTAAAATATTACCTTCTGTGCGGCCGTTTATAAAATCTGAGAGTCGGCCAGTTGTCGGCTTCTGCCCCCACGTAATTAGTACTGGGGTGTTCGGGATAAACCTGAGCACTCTTTATCCCAATTTTGGGTCCTTCGAGGGAGGTGTTCAGCACAACGAACCAGGCAATCAAACTATAAGGCTTTATCACTCTCACTTAGCCATATAAGTCTACAATTTGAAATTTTGGTGAAGCCCCTAGTATTCGGAAGGCCGAATTTGGGGCGCTATACACGCCTAAGTCGGGCAAGGCCGACTCCTCGCCCGAAGCGGAAAAAGTCTTTAAGGACTTGAGACCTCTCGAACAGCGACCAACTCTCGCCCTATCATGACAGCCAGTTTTCGGCTTTCTCTGCTGAGGTGCTCGTCCGGAAGAACCGGGACACAATCGTAGTAGTTCTCCCAGCGCTACCTTAGCTGATATAGCGGAACATAAGATACCAAAGCATGGGAGCTGGGAAAACCCAACTATTGACCCAAGACATGATTCGGAGCTGATGCATATAATGCTATAACTTCGGGGTGCCGCACTGTCAAAAGTGTTCGGACTTCTCACACCGTGTTATGGGGTAAATGAAAGCCCCTGGCGTACTGACCGTACCAGAATGTATGGGTGCAAGTTGTCGTAGATGAACATATAAGAAAAAAGCGATGAATAATGCAATAATAGACTAATGCTATGCATTTATTTAAATAATACATCAAAGCGTACTGATACAAGTAGTGCAATAAGCAGGACATAGGACTATTTGACATGTCCTATCCAAGGGCAAGCTGCGTATGGATAGTAGAAAGCGGGTATATCGATTATTATTAGAGACCACCTGTGGGTTCCTGTGTACATCTTAGCTTCTTGCCTCCTTGGATGTTCCTTCCTGTAATGTGTCCGGCAATCGTACTGCCGGAAAGGGCTTCCAGAGAGTTAGGTCCTGAAAGAGAAAAAATGATAAAGGTATACAGCCCCTAGGGTGGTTAAGCCGCATTGCGGGACGTGCCCTGATCGTGCCCCCATCTATGCCCATGGTATTTTTAGTGCGTAATTATGTATGTGTGGCACGGATTTCGTCGCTTGGCTGGGACTGGGACGGGGGCCGAATTGCTAGGCGAGCTCTGAACATGTCAGGCGATCCTGTTGCAGTTTACCCTGGACTCGCTTGACGGTGTCCGGGGGCTGTAACGCCGAATTGGTGGTTTGCCTTAAAAGGCTGCTTTGTGCTTCTGCTGCGAGGGCCGCAGTGTGCTCCTCCGTGCGGAGCGAGCATTCTGTGTTTCCATTGATTGTTATGACCCCCTAGGTCCTGGCATCTTGAGCTTGAGGTATGCGTAATGCGGTACCGCATTGAATTTTGCAAATGCGGTTCGCCCGAGCAGTGCGTGATAGCCGCTGCGGAATGGGACGATATTGAAGATTAACTCCTCGCTTCGGAAGTTGTCTGGAGATCCGAAGACCACCTCCAGTGTGATTGAGCCCATGCAATGGGCCTCTACACCTGGGATGACACCCTCGAGGATCTATACCCATTTTGCGCACTGTATCCTGATAGAGCAGGTTCAGGCTGCTGCCGCCGTCCATAAGGACCCGAGTGAGGTGGAATCCGTCGATGATGGGGTCTAGGACCAGTGCAGCAGATCCGCCATGACGGATACTAGTGGGGTGGTCTCTGCGATCAAAGGTGATCGGACAAGCGGACCATGGGTTGAACTTTGGGGCGACGGGCTCCATCGCATAGACGTCTCTTAGTGCATGCTTCCGTTCCCTCTTGGGAATGTGGGTTGCGTATATCATGTTCACCGTCTTCACTTGTGGGGGGAACCTCTTATGTCCTCCCGTGTTTGGCGACCGGGGCTCCTCCTCGTCATCACTATGCAGCCCCTTGTCCTTGTTTTCAGTGTTTAACTTGCCGGCCTGCTTGAACACCCAGCATTCTTTGTTGGTGTGATTGGCTGGCTTATCGGGGGTGCCGTGGATTTGACACGAGCGATCCAGTATGCGATCCAAACTGGATGGGACCGGAGTACTTCTTTTGAATGGCTTTTTCCGCTGACCGGATCTAGAGCCTCTGAATCCGGCATTACCCCCTAATCTAGGACTCCCTCAAAAGGCATGGAATGTTGGGAACGTAGCAATAATTCAAAATTTTCTACGCATCACCAAGCTCAATCTATGGAGTAATCTAGCAACGAGGGGAAGGGGAGTGCATCTACATACCCTTGTAGATCGCTAAGCGGAAGCGTTACTAGAACGCGGATGAGGTAGTCGTACTCGTAGCGATTCAGATCGCGGTCGATTCCGATCTAAGCGCCGAACAACGGCGCCTCCGCGTTCAACACACGTGCAGCCCAGTGACGTCTCCCATGCCTTGATCCAGCAAGGAGAGAGGGAGAGGTTGGGGAAGACTCCGTCCAGCAGCAGCACGATGGTGTGGTGGTGGTGGAGGAGCGCGATACTCCAGCAGGGCTTCACCAAGCACTACGAGAGACGAGGAGGGAGAGAGGTAGGGCTGCACCAAGAGGAAGATCAAATCATGTGTTGGGCAGCCCCCAATACCTCAAGTATATATAGGGGGAGGGGAGGGGCTGCGCCCCCTTCTAGGGTTCCCTCCCTAGGGGGGCGGCAGCCCTAGATGCCATCTAGGGTGGCGGCCAAAGGGGAGAGGAGAGGGGGGCGCCCTAGGGTGGGCCTTAAGGCCCATCTGGACCTAGGGTTTGCCCCCTTCCCACTCTCCATGCGCCTTGGGCCTTGGTGGGGGGTGCACCAGCCCACCTGGGGCTGGTCCCCTCCCACACTTGGCCCATGCAGCCTTTTGGGGCTGGTGGCCCCACCTGGTGGACCCCCGGGACCCTCCCGGTGGTCCCGGTACGTCACCGATAGCACCCGAAACTTTTCCGGTGACCAAAACGGGAGTTCCCATATATAAATCTTTACCTACGGACCATTCCGGAACTCCTCGTGACGTCCGGGATCTCATCTGGGACTCCGAACAACATTCGGTAACCGCGTACATACTTTCCCTATAACCCTAGCGTCATCGAACCTTAAGTGTGTAGACCCTACGGGCTCGGGAATAATGCAGACATGACCGAGACATCTCTTTGGTCAATAACCAATAGCGGGATCTGGATACCCATGTTGGCTCCCACATGTTCCACGATGATCTCATCGGATGAACCACGATGTCAAGGATTCAGTCAATCCCGTATACAATTCCCTTTGTCTACCAGTATAGTACTTGCCTGAGATTCGATCGTCAGTATCCTGATACCTTGTTCAATCTCAATACCGGCAAGTCTCTTAACTCGTTCCGTAACACATCATCCCGTGATCAACTCCTTGGTCACATTGTGCACATTATGATGATGTCCTACTGAGTGGGCCCAAAGACACCTCTCCATTTACACGGAGTGACAAATCCCAGTCTCGATTCATGCCAACCCAACAGACACTTTCGGAGATACCCGCAGTGCACCTTTATAGCCACCCAGTTATGTTGTGATGTTTGGTACACCCAAAGCATTCCTACGGTATCCGGGAGTTGCACAATCTCATGGTCTAAGGAAATGATACTTGACATTAGAAAAGCTTTAGCATACGAACTACACGATCTTGTGCTAGGGTTAGGATTGGGTCTTGTCCATCACATCATTCTCCTAATGATGTGATCCCGTCATCAACGACATCCAATGTCCATGGTTAGGAAACCGTAACCATCTATTGATCAACGAGCTAGTCAACTAGAGGCTTACTAGGGACATGTTGTGGTCTATGTATTCACACATGTATTACGGTTTCCGGTTAATACAATTATAGCATGAACAATAGACAATTATCATGAACAAGGAAATACAATAATAACCATTTTATTATTGCCTCTTGGGCATATTTCCAACAGTCTCCCACTTGCACTAGAGTCAATAATCTAGTTCACATCACTATGTGATTGCAATGAATCCAACACCCATGGGGTTTGTTCATATCTTGCTTGTGAGAGAGGTTTATTAGTCAATGAGTATGAACCTTTCAGATCCATGTGTGCTTTACAAATCTCTGTGTCATGTTGTAGATGCAGGTACCACGCGCTACTTGGAGCTATTCCAAATAACTGTTCTACTATACGAATCTGGTTTACTACTCAGAGTCATCTGGATTAGTGTCAAAGTTTGCATCGACGTAACCCTTTACGACAAACTCTTTTACCACCTCCATAATCGAGAAAATTCCTTAGTCCACTAGTTTCTAAGGATAAGTTCGACTGCTGTCGTGTGATCCATTCCTGGATCACTCTTGTACCCCTTGACTGACTCATGGCAAGGCACACTTCAGGTGCGGTACACAACATAGCATACTGTAGAGCCTACGTCCAAAGCATAGGGGACGACCTTCGTCCTTTCTCTCTCTTCTGCCGTGGTCAGGTCTTGAGTCTTACTCAATATTCACACCTTGTAACATAGCTAAGAAGTCCTTCTTTGTTGATCTATTTTGAACTCCTTCAAAATCTTGTCACGGTATGTATTCATTCGAAAGTACTATTAAGCGCTTTGATCTATCCTTATAGATCTTGATGCTCAATGTTCAAGTAGCTTAATCCAGGTTTTCCATTGAAAAACACTTTTCAAATAACCCTGTATGCTTTCTAGAAATTCTACATCATTTCTGATCAACAATATGTTAACAACATATACTCATCAAAAATTCTATAGTGCTCCCACTCACTTCTTTGGAAATACAAGTTTCTCATAAACTTTGTATAAACCCAAAATCTTTGATCATCTCATCAAAACATACATTCCAATTCCGAGATGCTTACTCCAGTCCTTAGAAGGATTGCTGGAGATTTGCATACTTGTTAGCATCTTTCAGGATTGAAAAACCTTCTGATTGTATCAAATACAACCTTTCCTCAAGAAAAACGTCGAGGAAACAATGTTTTGACATCCTATCTGCAAGATTTCATAAATAATGCAGTAACTGCTAACATAATTCCAACAGACTCTTAGCATCGCTACGAGTGAGAAAGTCTCATCGTAGTCAACTCCTTTGAACTTGTCGGAAAACATCTTAACGACAAGTCAAGCTTTCTTAATGGTGACACTTACCATCATTGTCCGTCTTCCTTTTAAAATCCATCTGCACCCAACAGCCTTACGACCATCAAGTAGTTCTTCCAAAGTCTATACTTTGTTTTTTTATACATGGATCCTCTCTCGGATTTTATGGCCTCGAGCCATTCATCGGAATCCGTGCCCACCATCGCTTCTCCATAGCTCGTAGGTTCATTGTTTTCTAGCAACATGACTTCCAAGACAGGATTACGTACCACTCTAAAGTAGTATGCATCCTTGTCGACCTATGAGGTTTGGTAGTGACTTGATCCGAAGTTTCATGATCACTATCATAAGCTTCCACTTCAATTGGTGTAGGTGCCACAGGAACAACTTCCTGTGCTCTGCTACATACTAGTTGAAGTGACGATTCAATAACCTCATCAAGTCTCCACCATCCTCCCACTCAATTCTTTCGAGAGAAACTTTTCCTCGAGAAAGGACATGTTTCTAGAAACAATCACTTTTGCTTCCAGATCTGGAATAGGAGGTATACCCAAATATTTTTGGGTATTATATGAAGATGCATTTATCCGCTTTGGGTTCGAGCTTATCAGCCTGAAACCTTTTCACATAAGCATCGCAGCCCCAAACTTTTAAGAAACGACAGCTTAGGTTTCTCTAAACCATAGTTCATACGGTGTTGTCTCAACGGAATTGTGTGGTGCCTTATTTAAAGTGAATGCGGTTGTCTCTAATGCCTAACCCATAAACGATAGTGGTAATTTGATAAGAGACATCATGGTATGCACCATATCCAATAGGGTGCAGTTATGATGTTCGGACACACCATCACACTATGGTGTTCCAGGCGGTATTAGTTGTGAAACAATTTCCACAATGTCTTAATTGTGTGCCAAACTCATAACTCAGATATTCATCTCTATGATCATATCATAGACATCTTGTCACGATGATCTTCAACTTCACTATGAAATTACTTGAACCTTTCAATAATTCAGACTTGTGTTTCATCAAGTAAATATACTCAGCATCTACTCAAATCATCTGTGAAGTAAGAACATAACGATATCCACTGCGTGCCTCAGCACTCATTGGACTGCACACATCAAAATGTATTACTTCCAACAAGTTGCTTTCTTGTTCCATCTTACTGAAAACGAGGCCTTTCAGTCATCTTGCCCATGTGGTATGATTTGCATGTCTTAAGTGATTCAAAATCAAGTGAGTCTAAACGATCCATCTGTATGGAGTTTCTTCATGCATATCTACCAATAGACATGGTTCGCATGTCTCAATCCTTTCAAAACGAGTGAGTCCAAAGATCCATCAACATGGAGCTTCTTCATGCGTTTTATACCAACATTACTCAAATGGCAGTGCCACAAGTACGTGGTACTATCATTACTATCTTATATCTTTTGGCATGAACATGTGTATCACTATGACCGAGATTCAATAAACCATTCATTTTAGGTGCAAGACCATTGAAGGTATTATTCAAATAAACAGAGTAACAATTATTCTCCTTAAATGAATAACCATATGGCGATAAACATAATCCAATCATGTCTATGCTCAACGCAAACACCAAATAAAAATTATTTAGGTTTAACACCAATCTCGATTGTAGACGGAGCGTGCGATGTTTGATCACATCAACCTTGGAAACACTTCCAACATATCATCATCTCACCTTTAGCTAGTCCCCGTAGCCTTTTATTTTGAGTTACTAACACTTAGCCACCGAACCGGTATTTATTACCCTGGTGCTACTAGGAGTACTAGTAAAGTACACAATAATATGACGTATATCCAAAATACTTCTGTCGACCTTGCCAGCCTTCTCATCTACCAAGTATCTAGGGTAGTTCTGCTTCAGTGACCGTTCCCCTCATTATAGAAGCACTTAGTCTCGGGTTTGGTTCAACCTTGGGTTTCTTCACTAGAGCAGTAACTGATTTGCCGTCTCATGAAGTATCCCTTCTTTCCCTTGCCCTTCTTGAAACTAGTGGTTTAACCATCAACAATTGATGCTCCTACTTGATTTCTACTTTCGCGGTGTCAAACATCGCGAGTTGCTCAAGGATCATCATGTCTATCCCTGATATGTTATAGTTCATCACTAAGCTCTAATAGCTTGGTGGCAGTGACTATGGAGAACTATCACTATCTCATCTGGAAGATTAACTCCCACTCGATTCAAGCGATTGCAGTACTCAGATAATCTGAGCACATGCTCAACGATTGAGTTTTTCTCCCTTAGGTTGCAGGCTTAAGAAACTTGTCAGAGGTCTCATACCTCTTGACGTGGGCACTAGTCTGAAATTCCAATTTTAGTCTTTGGAACATCTCATATGTTCTGCGATGTTTCAAAAACGTCTTTGGTGCCACAATTCTAAACCGTTAGTATTACGCACTGAACTATCATGTAGTCATCAAAACGTGTATGTCAGATGTTTCCCAACATCTACAGACGATGCTCGAGGTTCAACACACTGAGCGGTGCATTAAGGACATAGCCCTTCTGTGCAGCAATGAGGACAATCCTCAGTTCACGGACTCAGTTCACATAATTGCTACTGTCAATTCTCAACTAAATTTTCTCTAGGAACATATCTAAAACAGTAGAACCAAAGCGTGAGCTACGACATAATTTGCAAAGACCTTTTGACTATGTTCATGATAATTAAGTTCATCTAATCAAATTATTCAATGAACTCCCACTTAGATAGACATCCCTCTAGTCATCTAAGTGATACATGATCCGAGTCAACTAGGCCGTGTTCGATCATCACGTGAGACGAACTAGTCATCATCGGTGAACATCTTCATGTTGATCGTATCCACTATATGACTCATGTTCGACCTTTCGGTCTTCCGTGTTCCGAGGCCATGTCTGTACATGCTAGGCTCATCAAGTTAACCTAAGTGTTTCGCATGTGTAAATCTGGCTTACACCTGTTGTATGCGAACATTAGAACCTATCACACCCGATCATCACGTGGTGCTTCGAAACAACGAACCTTCGCAACGGTGCACAGTTAGGGGGAACACTTTTCTTGAAATTTCAGCGAGGGATCATCTTATTTATGCTACCGTTGTTCTAAGCAAATAAGATGTAAACATGACAAACATCACATGCAAATCATAGTGACATGATATGGCCAATATCATCTTGCGCCTTTGATCTCCATCTTCGAGGCGCAGCATGAACACCATCGTCACCGGCATGACACCATGATCTCCATCATCATGATCTCCATCATCGTGTCTTCATGAAGTTGCCTCGCCAACTATTACTTCTACTACTATGGCTAACGGTTAGCAATAAAGTAAAGTAATTACATGGCGTTTTCATTGACATGCAGGTCATAAATAAATTAAGACAACTCCTATGGCTCCTGCCGGTTGTCATACTCATCCACATGCAAGTCGTGATTCCTATTACAAGAACATGATCAATCTCATACATCACATATATCATTCATCACATCCTTTTGGCCATATCACATCACATAGCATACCCTGCAAAAACAAGTTAGACGTCCTCTAATTGTTGTTGCATGTTTTACGTGGCTGCTATGGGTTTCTAGCAAGAACGTTTCTTACCTACGCAAAACCACAACGGTGATATGCCAATTGCTATTTACCCTTCATAAGGACCCTTTTCATCAAATCCGATCCGACTAAAGTGGGAGAGATAGACACCTGCCAGCCACCTTATGCATCAAGTGCATGTCAGTCAGTGGAACCAGTCTCACGTAAGAGTATGTGTAAGGTCGGTCCGGGCCGCTTCATCCCACAATGCCGCCGAATCAAGACAAGACTAGTAACGGAAAGCAAATTGAACAAATCATCGCCCACAACTACTTTGTGTTCTACTCGTGCATAGAAAATACGCATAGACCTAGCTCATGATGCCACTGTTGGGGAACGTAGCAATAATTCAAAATTTTCTACGCATCACCAAGATCAATCTATGGAGTAATCCAGCAACGAGGGGAAGGGGAGTGCATCTACATAGCCTTGTAGATCGCTAAGCGGAAGCGTTACTAGAACGCGGATGAGGTAGTCGTACTCGTAGCAATTCAGATCGCGGTCGATTCCGATCTAAGCGCCGAACAATGGCGCCTCCGCATTCAACACACGTGCATCCCCGTGACGTCTCCCATGCCTTGATCCAGCAAGGAGAGAGGGAGAGGTTGGGGAAGACTCCGTCCAGCAGCAGCACGACGGCATGGTGGTGGTGGAGGAGCGCGGTACTCCAGCAGGGCTGCGCCAAGCACTACGAGAGACGAGGAGGGAGAGAGGTAGGGCTGCGCCAAGAGGAAGATCAAATCATGTGTTGGGCAGCCCCCAATACCTCAAGTATATATAGGGGGAGGGGAGGGGCTGCTCCCCCTTCTAGGGTTCCCTCCCTAGGGGGGGCGGCAGCCCTAGATGCCATCTAGGGTGGCGGCCAAAGGGGAGAGGAGAGGGGGCGCCCTAGGGTGGGCCTTAAGGCCCATCTGGACCTAGGGTTTGCCCCCTTCCCACTCTCCATGCGCCTTGGGCCTTGGTGGGGGGCGCACCAACCCACATGGGGCTGGTCCCCTACCACACTTGGCCCACGCAGCCTTTTGGGGCTGGTGGCTCTACCTGGTGGACCCCCGGGACCCTCCCGGTGGTCCCGGTACGTCACCGATAGCACCTGAAACTTTTCCGGTGACCAAACGGGACTTCCCATATATAAATCTTTACCTCCGGACCATTTCGGAACTCCTCGTGACGTTCGGGATCTCATCTGGGACTCCGAACAACATTCGGTAACCGCGTACATACTTTCCCTATAACCCTAGCGTCATCGAACCTTAAGTCTGTAGACCCTACGGGCTCGGGAATAATGCAGACATGACCGAGACATCTCTCTGGTCAATAACCAACAGCAGGATCTGGATCCCATGTTGGCTCCCACATGTTCCACGATGATCTCATCGGATGAACCACGATGTCAAGGATTCAGTCAATCCTGTATACAATTCCCTTTGTCTACCGGTATAGTACTTGCCCGAGATTCGATCGTCGGTATCCCGATACCTTGTTCAATCTCGTTACCGGCAAGTCTCTTTACTCGTTCCGTAACACATCATCCCATGATCAACTCCTTGGTCACATTGTGCACATTATGATGATTTCCTACCGAGTGGGCCCAGAGATACCTCTCCGTTTACACGGAATGACAAATCCCAGTCTCGATTCGTGCCAACCCAACAGACACTTTCGGAGATACCCGCAGTGCACCTTTATAGCCACCCAGTTACGTTGTGACGTTTGGTACACCCAAAGCATTCCTACGGTATCCGGGAGTTGCACAATCTCATGGTCTAAGGAAATGATACTTGACATTAGAAAAGCTTTAGCATACGAACTACACGATCTTGTGCTAGGCTAGGATTGGGTCTTGTCCATCACATCATTCTCCTAATGATGTGATCCGTCATCAACGACATCCAATGTCCATGGTTAGGAAACCGTAACCATCTATTGATCAATGAGCTAGTCAACTAGAGGCTTACTAGGGACATGTTGTGGTCTATGTATTCACACATGTATTACGGTTTCCGGTTAATACAATTATAGCATGAACAATAGATAATTATCATGAACAAGGAAATACAATAATAACCATTTTATTATTGCCTCTAGGGCATATTTCCAACATGGAAAACTTCCCTATAAATAAAATTAAATTACCATATGAATCTATTATGAGATCCACTTATGGATTGCCTACCAAAGATGGCAATACCTAGATCTATTTTGCTTTTATGCCTAGCTAGGGGCGTTAAACGATAGCGCTTGTTGGGAGGCAACCCAATTTTATTTTTATTCCTTGATTTTTGCTCCTGTTTAGTAATAAATAATTTATCTAGACTCTGTTTTGGTTGTGTTTTTTGTGTTTAATTAGTGTTTGTGCCAAGTAGAACCGTTGGGAAGACTTGGGGAAAGTCTTTTTGATCTTGCTGTAAAAAACAGAAACTTTAGCGCTCACGAGAATTGCTGCCATTTTTTACTTGAGAGATCTATTTAGTTAATTCTTTTTGCAGATGATTAATAGATAAATTACTCACGTCCAGAAATTTATTTTATAATTTTTGGGGTTACAGAAGTTTGCTTTAGTTACAGATTACTACAAACTGTTCTGTTTTTGACAGATTCTGTTTTTTGTGTGTTGTTTGCTTATTTTGATGAATCTATGGCTAGTAAAAGAGTTTATGAACCATAGAGAAGTTGGAATACAGTAGGTTTAACACCAATATAAATAAAGAATGGGTTAATTACAGTACCTTGAAGTGGTGTTTTGTTTTCTTTCGCTAACGGAGCTCACGAAGATTTTCTTTTAAGTTTTGTGTTGTGAAGTTTTCAAGTTTTGGGTAAAGATGTGATGGATTATGGAACAAGGAGTGGCAAGAGCCTAAGCCTGGGGATGCCCATGGCACCCCAAGGTAAATCCAAGGACACCAAAAAGCCTAAGCTTGGGGATGCCCCGGAAGGCATCCCCTCTTTTGTCTTCGTTCATCGGTAACTTTACTTGGAGCTATATTTTTATTCGCCACATGATATGTGTTTTGCTTGGAGCGTCTTGTATGATTTGAGTCTTTGCTTTTTAGTTTACCTCAATCATCCTTACTGTACAGACCTTTTGAGAGAGACACACATGAATTAGAATTTATTAGAATACTCTATGTGCTTCACTTATATCTTTTAAGCTATATAGTTTTTGCTCTAGTGCTTCACTTATATCTTTTAGAGCACGGCGGTGGTTCTATTTTATAGAAATAATTGATCTCTCATGCTTCACTTATATTATTTTGAGAGTCCTTTAGAACAACATGGCCATAATAAAAACTTTCATATAAGTGCATTGAATACTAAGAGAAGTTTGATACTTGATGATTGTTTTGAGATATGGAGATGGTGATATTAGAGTCATGCTAGTTGAGTAGTTGTGAATTTGAGAAATACTTGTGTTGAAGTTTGTGATTCCCGTAGCATGCACTTATGGTGAACCGTTATGTGATGAAGTCGGAGCATGATTTATTTATTGATTGCCTTCCTTATGAGTGGTGGTCGGGGACGAGCGATGGTCTTTTCCTACCAATCTATCCCCCCTAGGAGCATGCACGTAGTACTTTGTTTTGATAACTAATAGATTTTTGCAATAAGTATGTGAGTTCTTTATGACTAATGTTGAGTCCATGGATTATACACACCCTCACCCTTCCACCATTGCTAGCCTCTCTAGTACCGCGCAACTTTCGCCGGTAGCATAAACCCACCATATACCTTCCTCAAAACAGCAACCATACTACCTATTATGGCATTTCCATAGACATTCCGAGATATATTGCCATGCAACTTTCCACCGTTCCGTTGTTATGACATGCTTCATCATTGTCATATTGCTTTGCATGATCATGTAGTTGACATCATATTTGTGGAAAAGCCACCGTTCATAATTCTTTCATACATGTCACTCTTGATTCATTGCATATCCCGGTATACCGCCGGAGGCATTCACATAGAGTCATATTTTGTTCTAAGTATTGAGTTGTAATTCTTGAGTTGTAAGTAAAAAGAAGTGTGATGATCATCATTATTAGAGCATTGTCCCAGTGAGGAAAGGATGATGGAGACTATGATTCCCCCACAAGTCGGGATGAGACTCCCGACGAAAAATAAAAAAAGAAGAAAAGAAAAGATTCCAAAAGAAAAAAGAGAAAGACGGCCCAAATAAAAAAAATGAGAGAAAAAGAGAGAAGGGACAATGTTACTATCCTTTTTCCACACTTGTGCTTCAAAGTAGCACCATGATCTTCATGATAGAGAGTATCCTATGTTGTCACTTTCATAAACTAGTGGGAATTTTACATTATAGAACTTGGCTTGTATATTCCAATGATGGGCTTCCTCAAATTGCCCTAGATCTTCGTGAGCAAACAAGTTGGATGCACACCCACTTAGTTTCTTTTGTTGAGCTTTCATACACTTATAGCTCTAGTGCATCTGTTGCATGGCAATCCCTACTCACTCACACTGATATCTATTGATGGGCATCTCCATAGCCCATTGATACGCCTAGTTGATGTGAGACTATCTTCTCCTTTTTTTTCTTCTCCACAACCACCATTCTATTGCACCATAGGGCTATATCCATGGCTCACGCTCATATATTGCGTGAAGATTGAAAAAGTTTGAGAACATCAAAAGTATGAAACAATTGCTTGGCTTGTCATCGAGGTTGTGCATGATTTAAATATTTTGTGTGGTGAAGATAGAGCATAGACAGACTATATGATTTTGTAGGGATAACTTTCTTTGGCCATGTTATTTTGAGACGACATGATTGCTTAGTTAGTATGCTTGAAGTATTATTATTTCTATGTCAATATTAAACTTTTATCTTGAATCTTTCGAATCTGAACATTCATGCCACAATAAAGAAAAAATACATTGAGAAATATGTTAGGAAGCATTCCACATCAAAAATTCTGTTTTTATCATTTACCTACTCGAGGACGAGCAGGAATTAAGCTTGGGGATGCTTGATACGTCTCCAACATATCTATAATTTTTGATTGTTCCATGCTATTATATTATCTATTTTGGATGTTAATGGGCTTATTTCTACACTTTTATATTATTTTTGGGACTAACCTATTAACTGGAGGCCCAGCCCAAATTGCTGTTTTTTTTTGCCTATTTTAGTGTTTCGCTGAAAAGGAATATCAAACGGAGTCCAAACGGAATGAAACCTTCGGGAGCGTTATTTTTGGAACAAACGTGATCCAGGAGACTTGGAGTGGACGGCAAGAAACAATCTAGGAGGCCGCGAGGCAGGGGGGTGGGCGCGCCCTCTACCCTCCTAGGCCCCTCGTTGCTCCACCGACCTACTCCTTCCTCCTATATATATCCATATACCCCGCAAACATCCAGGAGCACCACAAAACCCTATTTCCACCGCCGCAACCTTCTGTACCAAAGAGATCCCATCTTGGGGCCTTTTCCGGAGCTTCGTCGGAGGGGGCATTGATCACGGAGGGCCTCTACATCAACTCCATGGCCCCTCCGATGATGTGTGAGTAGTTTACTTCAGACCTTCGGGTCCATAGCTAATAGCTAGATGGCTTATTCTCTCTCTTTGGATCTCAATACAAAGTTCTCCTCGATTCTCTTGGAGATCTATTCGATGTAATCTTCTTTTGCGTTGTGTTTGTCGAGATTCGATGAATTGTGGGTTTATGATCAAGTTTATCTATGAACAATATTTGAATCTTCTCTGAATTCTTTTATGTATGATTGGTTTAGCTTTGCAAGTCTCTTAGAATTATCAGTTTGGTTTGGCCTACTAGATCGATCTTTCTTGCAATGGGATAAGTGCTTAGCTTTGGGTTCAATCTTGCGGTGCTTGATCCTAGTGACAGAAAGGGAAACGACACGTATTGTATTGTTGCCGTCAAGGATAACAAGATGGGGTTTACATCATATTGCATGAGTTTATCCCTCTACATCATGTCATTTTGCTTAAGGCATTACTCTGTTCTTATGAACTTAATACTCTAGATGCATGCTGGACAGCGGTCAATGTGTGGAGTAATAGTAGTAGATGCAAAATCGTTTCGGTCTACTTTTCACGGACGTGATGCCGATATACATGATCATGCCTAGATATTCTCATAATTATTCGCTTTTCTATCAATTGCTCGACAGTAATTTGTTCACCCACCGTAATACTTATGCTATCTTGAGAGAAGCCACTAGTGAAACCTATGGCCCCCGGGTCTTTTCTCCATCATACAAGTTTCCCATCTACTTTATTTTGCAATCTTTACTTTCAATCTATATCATAAAAATACCAAAAATATTTATCTTATTATTATTATAATCTCTATCAGATCTCACTCTTGCAAGTGGCTGTGAAGGGATTGACAACCCCTTTATCGTGTTGGTTGTGAGGTTCTTATTTGTGTGTGTAGGTATGAGGTGACTCGCGCGTGGTCTCCTATTGGATTGATACCTTGGTTCTCAAAAACTGAGGGAAATACTTATGCTGCTTTACTGCATCACCCTTTCCTCTTCAAGGGAAAACCAACGCAGTGCTCAAGAGGTAGCAAGAAGGATTTCTGGCGCCGTTGCCGGGGAGATCTACGCCAAGTCAAGACATACCAAGTACCCATCACAACTCTTATCCTTCGCATTACATTATTTGCCATTTGCCTCCCGTTTTACTGGATCAATGCAAACGGAGGCCCGCAACCCCCCCAAGACACTAGGGCTCGCCCCAGGGCCCAAGCGTGTGGTGGTGGGTTGTGCTCACCTCGTAAGGCGATTGCTGCTATACTTCGGACGCAAGGTAGCTTATATCCGGAAAAAAATTGTGTTAAAATATCAGTGCAATTGGAGTTACGGATCTCCAAGAATATAAGAAATGGTTTCCGGCGAGAAAACGAGAATGCAAAATAGAAGAGAATAGAGGGAGAGATCCAATCTCGGAGGGGCTTCCACCCCTCCGCCGCCATGGAGGCCATGGACTAGAGGGGGAACACACCTCCCATCTAGGGGGAGGTCAAGGAAGAAGAAGAAGGGGGGCTCTCTCCCCCTCTCTCCCGGTGGCGTCGGAACACAGCCGAGGCAATCATCGTGTGACGGCGATCTACTCCAACAACTCCGTCATCTTCACCAACAACTCCATCACCTTCCCCCATCTATCTATAGTGGTCCACTCTCCCGCAACCCGCTGTACCCTCTACTTGAACATGGTGCTTTATGCTTCATACTATTATACAATGATATGTTGCCAGCCTATGATGCTTGAGTAGATTTTTGTTATCCTATCGGTAATTGGTGAATTGCTACGATTGGTTTAATTTGCTTGTGGTTATGTTGCTGTCCTTTGGTGACATCATATGACCGCGCGTGTGGATCACACCATAGGGTTACTTGTATGTTGATAGGACTATGCATTGGAGGGAAGGGTGACATAAGCTTCTTCCTACCATAGAAGTTGATGCATACGGGATTGAAGGGGGACTAATATATATCTTAATGCTACGGTTGGGTTTTACCTTAATGAATGTTAGTAGTTGCAGATGCTTGCTAATAGTTCCAATCATAAGTGCATAGAGTTCCAAGTAAGGGATGACAGGCTAGCAGTGGCCTCTCCCACATAAAAACTTGCTATCGGTCTAGTAACATAGTCAATTGCTAAGGGACAATTCCGCAAATCCTACCACTACTAGTCCACACTCGTTATACTAATTTAATTGTACTTTGATTAGAACAACACCTACTTTTTGTTTTTAAGTTCTTTATTAACTTGCAAACTTATCCCTTCATACCTACAAAGTACTTCTAGTGTTATTCTTGTTCTAGGTAAGCAAACGTTAAGTGTGCGTAGAGTTGTATCGGTGGTCGATAGAACTTGAGGGAATATTGTCCTACCTTTAGCTCCTCATGGGGTGATACATCTCCAACGTATCTATAATTTTTGATTGTTCCATGCTATTATATTATCTATTTTGGATGTTAATGGGCTTATTTCTACACTTTTATATTATTTTTGGGACTAACCTATTAACCGGAGGCCCAACCCAAATTGCTGTTTTTTTTCCTATTTAGTGTTTCACCGAAAAGGAATATCAAACGGAGTACAAACGGAATGAAACCTTCGGGAGTGTTATTTTTGGAACAAACATGATCCAGGAGACTTGGAGTGGACGTCAAGAAACAATCGAGGAGGCCACGAGGTAGGGGGCGCGCCCTCCACCCTCATGGGCCCCTCGTTGCTCCACCGACCTACTTCTTCCTCCTATATATATCCATATACCCCGCAAACATCCAGGAGCACCATGAAACCCTATTTCCACTGCTGCAACCTTCTGTACCCAAGAGATCCCATCTTGGCGCCTTTTCCGGGGCTCCACCGGAGGGGGCATTGACCATGGAGGGCCTCTACATCAACTCCATGGCCCCTCCGATGATGTGTGAGTAGTTTAGTTCAGACCTTCGGGTCCATAGCTAGTAGCTAGATGGTTTCTTCTCTCTCTCTTTGGATCTCAATACAAAGTTCTCCTCGATTCTCTTGGAGATCTATTCGATGTAATCTTATTTTGCGGTGTGTTTGTCGAGATCCAATGAATTGTGGGTTTATGATCAAGTTTATCTATGAACAATATTTGAATCTTCTCTGAATTTTATGTATGATTGGTTTATCTTTGCAAGTCTCTTCGAATTATCAGTTTGGTTTGGCCTACTAGATTGATCTTTCTTGCAATGGGAGAAGTGCTTAGCTTTGGGTTCAATCTTGCGGTGCCCGATCCCAGTGACAGAAAGGGAAATGACACGTATTGTATTATTGCCATCGAGGATAACATGATGGGGTATACATCATATTGCATGAGTTTATCCCTCTACATCATGTCATCCTGCTTAAGGCGTTACTCTATTCTTATGAACTTAATACTCTAGATGCATGCTGGATAGCGGTCGATGTGTGGAGTAATAGTAGTATATGCAAAATCGTTTCGGTCTACTTGTCACGGACGTGATGCCTATATACACAATCATGCCTAGATATTCTCATAATCATTCGCTTTTCTATCAATTGCTTGACAGTAATTTGTTCACCCACCATAATACTTATGCTATCTTGAGAGAAGCCACTAGTGAAACCTATGGCCCCCGGGTCTATTCTCCATCATACAAGTTTCCCATCTACTTTATTTTGCAATCTATACTTTCAATCTATATCATAAAAATACCAAAAATATTTATCTTATTATTATCATCTCTATCAGATCTCTCTCTTGCAAGTGGACGTGAAGGGATTGACAACCCCTTTATCGCATTGGTTGTGAGGTTCTTATTTGTGTGTGTAGGTACGAGGTGACTCGCGCGTGGTCTCCTACTGGATTGATACCTTGGTTCTCAAAAACTGAGGGAAATACTTACGCTGCTTTACTGCATCACCCTTTCCTCTTCAAGGGAAAACCAACGCAGTGCTCAAGAGGTAGCAAGAAGGATTTCTGGCGCCGTTGCTTTGGAGATCTACGCCAAGTCAAGACATACCAAGTACCCATCACAACTCTTATCCTTCGCATTACATTATTTGCCATTTGCCTCTCGCTTTCCTCTCCCCCACTTCACCCTTGCCGTTTTATTCACCCTCTTTTTCCGTTCCCCTTCACTTTTTCCATTTGCCTCTTTTGCTTCTTCGCTTGTTTTCTTGTGTGTTGGATTGCTTGCTTGTCACGATGGCTCAAGATAATACTAAATTGGGGGACTTTGCCAATACCAACAATAATGATTTTATTAGCACTCCGATTGCTCCTCTAACCGATGCTGAATCTTGTGAGATCAATACTGCTTTGCTGAATCTTGTCATGAAAGATCTGTTTTTTGGCCTTCCTAGTGAAGATGCTGCTACCCATCTAAACAACTTTGTTGATTTGTGTGATATGCAAAAGAAGAAAGATGTGGATAATGATATTGTTTAACTTAAGCTATTTCTGTTTTTGCTTAGAGATCGTGCTAAAGCTTGGTTTTCGTCTTTGCCTAAAAATAGTATTGATTCATGGAATAAGTGCAAAGATGCTTTTGTCTCTAAGTATTTTCCTCCCACTAAGATCATCTCTCTTAGAAATGATATTATGAATTTTAAGCAACTTGATCGTGAACATGTTGCACAATCTTAGGAGAGGATGAAATTAATGATACGTAATTGCCCTACACATGGTTTGAATTTATGGATGATTATACAAAAAATTTATGCCGGATTGAATTTTGCTTCTAGAAATCTTTTAGATTCGGCCGCGAGAGGCACTTTTATGGAAATCACTTTATGAGAAGCTACCAAACTCCTAGATGATATTATGGTTAATTATTCTCTATGGCACACTGAAAGATCTACTAGTAAAAAGGTGCATGCAATCGAAGAGATTAATGGTTTGAGTGGAAAGATGGATGAACTTATGAAATTGTTTGCTAATAAGAGTGCTCTTACTGATCGTAATGATATGCCTTTGTCTACCTTGATTGAGAATAATAATGAATCTATGGATGTGAATTTTGTTAGGAACAATTTTGGTAACAACGCGTATAGAGGTAATTTTAATTCTAGGCCGTTTCCTAGTAATTCCTCTAATAATTATGGTAATTCCTACAAAAATTCTTATGGAAATTATAATAAGATGCCCTCTGATTTTGAATCTAGTATTAAAGAATTTATTAGTTCGCAAAAGAGTTTCAATGCTTTGATTGAAAAAAATTGCTTAAGATTGCTGAGTTGGCTAGGAACGTGTATAGAATTTCTCTTGATGTTGATTCTTTGAAACTTAGATCTATTCCACCTAAGCATGATATCAATGCATCTCTCAAAGCCATGAGAATTTCCATTGATGAGTGCAAAGAAAGAACCGCTAGGATGCGTGCTAAGAAATATTGCTTTGTGAAAGCGCGTTCTTCTAGTTTTCATGATAATAAGGATGAAGATCTAAAAGTGATTGATGTGTCCCCTATTAAATCCTTGTTTTGCAATATGAATCTTGATAATGATGGGACTGGAGATGAGTCAACTTTGGTTAGAAGGCGTCCCAATGATTCAGAGTTTTTAGATCTTGATGAAAAAATTGTTAAAAGTGGGATTGAAGAGGTTAAAACTTTAAATAGCAATGAACCCACTATCTTGGATTTCTAGGAATTTAATTATGATAATTGCTCTTTGATAGATTGTATTTCCTTGTTGCAATCCGTGCTAAATTCTCCTCATGCTTATAATCAAAATAAAGCTTTTACTAAACATATCATTGATGCTTTGATGCAATCTTATGAAGAAAAACTTGAGTTGGAAGTTTCTATCGCTAGAAAACTTTATGATGAGTGGGAACCTACAATTAAAATTAAAATTAAAGATCATGAATGCTATGCTTTGTGTGATTTGGGTGCTAGTGTTTCCACGATTCCAAAAACTTTGTGTGATTTGCTAGGTTTCCGTGACTTTGATGATTGTTCTTTAAACTTGCACCTTGCGGATTCCACTATTAAGAAACCTATGTGAAAGATTAATGATGTTCTTATTGTTGCAAATAGGAATTATGTGCCCGTAGATTTCATTGTTCTTGATATAGATTGCAATCCTTCATGTCCTATTATTCTTGATAGACCTTTCCTTAGAACGATTGGTGCAATTATTGATATGAAGGAAGGGAATATTAGATTCCAATTTCCGTTAAGGAAAGGTGTCGGTGTCAAAACCAGCGGATCTCGGGTAGGGGGTCCCGAACTGTGCGTCTAAGGCGGATGGTAACAGGAGGCAGGGGACACGATGTTTACCCAGGTTCGGGCCCTCTTGATGGAGGTAATACCCTACGTCCTGCTTGATTGATATTGATGATATGAGTATTACAAGAGTTGATCTACCACGAGATCGTAGAGGCTAAACCCTAGAAGCTACCCTGTGGTATGATTGTATGTTGTCCTACGGACTAAACCCTCCGGTTTATATAGACACCGGATGGGGCTAGGGTTACACAGAGTCGGTTACAAGGGAGGAGATCTACATATCCGTATTGCCAAGCTTGCCTTCCACGCCAAGGAAAGTCCCATCCGGACACGGGACGAAGTCTTCAATCTTGTATCTTCATAGTCCAACAGTCCAGCTAAAGGATATAGTCCGGCTGTCCGGAGACCCCCTAATCCAGGACTCCCTCAGTAGCCCCTGAACTAGGCTTCAATGACGATGAGTCCGGCGTGCAGTTTCGTCTTCGGCATTGCAAGGCGGGTTCCTCCTCCGAATACTCCATGGAAGATTTTGAACACAAGGATAGTGTCCGACTCTGCAAAACAAGTTCCACATACCACCGTAGAGAGAATAATATTTCCACAAATCTAATCTGCTGACACGTTTTGACAGCATGACATCACGTCATGGCCCAGTCATTATTCGAACTGTTTTTCTCAACCAGCACCAGACATATCGCGAGGCGGTTTTCTTGACATGTCTTGTCAAAGCAGAGATCGTGTCCTCCTTATTACGTGATTCTCATCAATGCGAACATGGGTAACCCAACCATGCCATCAATTACGGCGCTTGGGGAATAAGTGATTTTACCAGGCAAGTGGGGGGGGGGGGGCATCGCCTCTTCCGCCCTTATAAAGGGATAGGGATTCACCCTTTTTACCCACACCTTATCCCTCCTTGCTTACCCATTCTCGCACACTCGAGCTCCAACGCTCAAGTTCGCGTCTTTCTTCTCAAACCACTCCAAGCATGTCCGGAGTGGGAGGCAAGTGGATGGTCTCCTCCATCACGGAGGAGAACATCACCAAGTTACGGGAAGCCGGATATCTGGCCGCGGATATCGAGCACCGGCTGCTGGATGCAGGGCAGATCATCCTTATGCCTGAACCCCATGAGAGGGTAGTTTTTCTTACCCACTTCGTCCGCGGACTGGGATTTCCCCTCCACCCATTTGTCTGCGGGCTCATGTTCTACTACGGGCTGGATTTTCATGATTTGGCCCCCAATTTCATCCTCAACATCTCGGCGTTTATCGTCGTGTGCGAGGCCTTCCTCCGCATCAGGCCCCATTTCAGCCTGTGGCTGAAGACCTTCAATGTCAAACTGAAGGTGGTGGTTGGCCAGCAAGCAGAGTGCGGAGGTGCCATGGTGGGTAAAATGCCTAACGTCACCTGGCTCGAAGGCTCCTATGTGGAGACCATAAAGGGGTGGCAATCGGGGTGGTTCTACATCACCGAGCCGCGCGACACCAACTGGGTGGCGGCCCCCAAATTTTGATCTGGAATCCCCACGCGGCTCACTTCCTGGAAAGAGAAGGGCCTGTCCTGGGGTTCTTCGGTAGAGCTGAACAGACTCCAGACCTGCATCAGGAACATGATGAGCAAGAAAATCAAGCTCGTCAACGTGGTCCAGGTCATGCTCTTCCGCCGGATTCTCCCGTGTCAACGACGGGCATTCAATTTGTGGGAGTTCGACCCGGCCAAGCACCAGACGCTGCGAGAGCTCTACGACACGACGCACAAGGACGTCTGGAGGGTGTTGTTCAAGGGCGCCGAGGTACCTCCTTCCCTCACCGAGGACCGCGGACTCAGCGCAAAGCGCCATGCCATTCCGGTAAGTTTTTATATGTCACAGGGTATTTATTTGCCCCAGTAAAATCATGTGCGGGATCTAAGCTTCCATGTCATTAACAGGACTGGATAAAGACAGCGGAGCAGCTCGATTGCCCAGCCCCCTACCTGAAGATCCTGCAGATGCTCTCCTAACGGAGATGCTGGCTCCGACACCTTACGAGGTGCCAGTGAAGAAGACCAAGAAGAAGGCCACGGGGACCCGAAAGGGTCTACGGCGCAAGGTTGTATCGGACTCATCGTACGATGACTCCGACGTGCACTCCTCCCATGAAAACAAGGAGGAGGAGGAGGAAAGTCCCCCCCCCAGCCGGGGGAGACAAGAAAAGGAAGGCCAACCCAACCGGGGAGGCTGAAGGGTCCAAGAAGGGAAGGACCCTCCTTCCGGACTGCTCCATGACGGCCGCCTACAGCGGCGACGAATGGTTACCCAGGGAGAAGCCCCTGGCGAAGTCGTAAGTATCCGGACACCATAGTAATTCATGGTATGTTTTATTGCACTGTTTCTCATTACGCCGCATATGATTATGCAGTCCGTCCCGAGCTCATCTCGACGTAGATTCATTGGACGGTTCATTGGACTTGTCGGATATGAATAGTGATTCACTTCCGACCGCCTCCACCCCTTGCCCTACGGACAACGTCGAGGTGTTGTCCCGAAAGGCACCGAGCCGAGGGGAGGTAGTCTTGGGGGCGCCTCGAGGTGACCTTTCGGACCCTAGGCGCAAAGGGAGCAAGACTCCCACGGGCTCCAAGTTCGGCCCCCAGCCGAATACTGCCCCGGAACCTTCGGTGGTTCCGGACTCCGGCAGGAGATCCCCCGTTAAGGGGGGCAAGCCGCCCGTGCCGGTGTCCTCTGTCCATCCAGAGGCACCGGACAACTTGCTGGAAGCACTTCGCGGCGCTTCCATCGACGAAGAGCACCGCACTATCATGAGTGCGGTGATCGAGAAAGTTCAGTCCGCCAAAAATGGACTGACTGAAGCTTGCGCCAACCTCCTAACAGGCTTTGATGTAAGCAATCAAAATATAAGAAAATATTACCACATAGACAGTAGCCCCTGATGATCTGTTCGGCGTTCGCGAAGAAAGGCCGAATAGAGTATCAAATGATGACTCAGGAGTCTAATCAGAATATATCTATGTGTATGTGCAGGCTTCACTACTGGCCGCTGCTGCACGTACTGCAGAGGTCGCTACACTGAAGCAGGACCTGGAGCGGTCCGAGAACGAGCTCGTCCTTACCAAGAGGCAGCTCGAGGAGAGCAAAGGTAAGCTATACCTTGTCTATATATTTAAAAAGAAGTTCGGATGTGAAGTAATAGGATCATCATGAATTTGCCAGGGGCCACGACCGAGGTGGCGACCCTGAAGAAGGCGCTGTCCGAGGCCGAAGACAAAGCGGCCAAGGAGCGCCTTGAGCGGGAAAAGCAAGAAGCCCGGGTAGGCGAGGTGCAGCAAGAGCTCGAGGCTCTCGCCAAAAAACACGAGTCCTTGGAGTTCGACTCTAAGACGCGAGAGTCCGAGCTTGTGAAGGCGCTCGAAAGTGCACGGAGCGCCAAGGCTGAAGCCCACAAGGCCCTCCAGGAGATGGATGTGGTGAAGAAGATAGCAGCGGGTAAGGCATTCATTATGCAAAGCAAGCATGTGAAGGAAGCTTTCCTTTTACTTACCCGAGTTCGGAGCTCTCCAGGAGCATTCGCAGATCTTCCCCGCAGTGTGCTGGATGCCGCGGAGTTTTACCGAGCTGAGGAGGGGAGCTCTATAGAAAAGTTGTTCTGGTCTCAGTATACTGGGACCGAACACCCAATGCCCTTGAGCGACCAGCTGAAGCAATTGGTCAAGCTTCACAAGGCGGCCGAACAGGCCATGAAGGGTCTTATAGTCCAGATATGGCCCGGCAAGCCCCTGCCCGGCAGCTACTTCGGTCTGGTGAGGCGGCTTATGGATGCCTGCCCACGGCTTGAAGTCATAAAGCGGTCCGTCTGCATCGAGGGTGCACGCCAGGCTTTTGCCCGGGCGAAGGTGCACTGGGCGAAGCTGGACGCCGTGAAGCTGGTGAAGGAGGGGCCGCCGGAGGGCAAGGAGCATCGCTGCCCCGAAATGTATTATGAGAGTGTCCTAAAGGGTTCCCGCCTTGTGGCGGATGAATGTGCCAGAGATGTAATTTTTTAATGAACATGCTCATGTGATCCTGTAATGTGACATAAGTTCATTTGCGCTATGCAACACTTTTTTAATTTAAAATATTACCTTCTGGGCGGCCGTTTATAAAATCTGAGAGTTGGCCAGTCGTCGGCTTCTGCCCCCATGTAATTAGTACTGGGGTGTTCGGGATAAATCTGAGCACTCTTTATCCCAATTTTGGGTCCTTTGAGGGAGGTGTTCAGCACAACGAACCAGGCAATCAGACTATAAGGCTTTATCACTCTCACTTAGCCATAGAAGTCTACAATTTTAAATTTTGGCGAAGCCCCTAGTATTCGGAAGGCTGAATTTGGGGCGCTATACACGCCTAAGTCGGGTAAGGCCGACTCCTCGCCCGAAGCGGAAAAAGTCTTTAAGGACTTGAGACCTCTCGAACAGCGACCATCTCTCGCCCTATCATGACAGTCAGTTTTAGGCTTTCTCTACTGAGGTGCTCGTCCGGAAGAACCTGGACACAATCGCAGTAGTTCTCCTAGTGCTACCTTAGCCGATATAGCGGAACGTAAGGTACCAAAGCATGGGAGCCGGGCAAACCCAACTATTGACCCAAGACATGATTCGGAACTGATGCATATAATGCTATAAGTTCGGGGTGCCGCACTGTCAAAAGTGTTCGGACTTCTCAGACCGTGTTATGGGGTAAACGAAAGCCCCTAGCGTACTGACCGTACCAGAATGAGCAGGTTCAGGCTGCTGCCGCCGTCCATAAGGACTCGAGTGAGGTGGAATCCATCAATGATGGGGTCTAGGACCAGTGCGGCAGATCCGCCATCACGGATACTAGTGGGGTGGTCCCTACGATCAAAGGTGATCGGACAAGCGGACCATGGGTTGAACTTTGGGGCGACGAGCTCCATCGCATAGACGTCTCTTAGTGCATGCTTCCGTTCCCTCTTGGGAATGTGGGTTGCGTATATCATGTTCACCGTCTTCACTTGTGGGGGGGAACCTCTTATGTCCTCCCGTGTTCGGCGGCCGGGGCTCCTCCTCGTCATCACTATGCAACCCCTTGTCCTTGTTTTTGGCGTTTAACTTGCCGGCCTGCTTGAACACCCAACATTCTTTGTTGGTGTGATTGGCTGGCTTATCGGAGTGCCGTGGATTTGACATGAGCGATCCAGTATGCGATCCAAACTGGACGGGCCCGGAGTACTTCTTTTGAATGGCTTTTTCCGCTGACCGGATCTAGAGCCTCTGAATCCGGCATTACCCCCTAATCCAGGACTCCCTCAAAAGGCATGGAAAACTTCCCTATAAATAAAATTAAATTACCATATGAATCTATTATGAGATCCACTTATGGATTGCCTACCAAAGATGGCAATACCTAGATCTATTTTGCTTTTATGCCTAGCTAGGGGCGTTAAACGATAGCGCTTGTTGGGAGGCAACCCAATTTTATTTTTATTCCTTGATTTTTGCTCCTGTTTAGTAATAAATAATTTATCTAGACTCTGTTTTGGTTGTGTTTTTTGTGTTTAATTAGTGTTTGTGCCAAGTAGAACCGTTGGGAAGACTTGGGGAAAGTCTTTTTGATCTTGCTGTAAAAAACAGAAACTTTAGCGCTCACGAGAATTGCTGCCATTTTTTACTGGAGAGATCTATTTAGTTAATTCTTTTTGCAGATGATTAATAGATAAATTACTCACGTCCAGAAATTTATTTTATAATTTTTGGGGTTACAGAAGTTTGCTTTAGTTACAGATTACTACAAACTGTTCTGTTTTTGACAGATTCTGTTTTTTGTGTGTTGTTTGCTTATTTTGATGAATCTATGGCTAGTAAAAGAGTTTATGAACCATAGAGAAGTTGGAATACAGTAGGTTTAACACCAATATAAATAAAGAATGGGTTAATTACAGTACCTTGAAGTGGTGTTTTGTTTTCTTTCGCTAACGGAGCTCACGAAGATTTTCTTTTAAGTTTTGTGTTGTGAAGTTTTCAAGTTTTGGGTAAAGATGTGATGGATTATGGAACAAGGAGTGGCAAGAGCCTAAGCCTGGGGATGCCCATGGCACCCCAAGGTAAATCCAAGGACACCAAAAAGCCTAAGCTTGGGGATGCCCCGGAAGGCATCCCCTCTTTTGTCTTCGTTCATCGGTAACTTTACTTGGAGCTATATTTTTATTCGCCACATGATATGTGTTTTGATTGGAGCGTCTTGTATGATTTGAGTCTTTGCTTTTTAGTTTACCGCAATCATCCTTATTGTACAGACCTTTTGAGAGAGACACACATGAATTAGAATTTATTAGAATACTCTATGTGCTTCACTTATATCTTTTAAGCTATATAGTTTTTGCTCTAGTGCTTCACTTATATCTTTTAGAGCACGGCGGTGATTCTATTTTATAGAAATAATTGATCTCTCATGCTTCACTTATATTATTTTGAGAGTCCTTTAGAACAACATGGAAATAATAAAAACTTTCATATAAGTGCATTGAATACTAAGAGAAGTTTAATACTTGTGTCGGTGTACTAGAATAGGGGTACCCTAGTACCCCGAACTTGTGCACGGGCAGTTGCAGCACCCCGCGGCAAAGGCTTGCCGGGCGAACGCCAAGATCCCCCAAGGTTCCTTTGGAGCCATCCAAGAACAAAGTATTTAAGCTAAGGAGACAAGACCCCGGCAAGAGGAGCTTGCCGGGAAGGCCAACCAAGGCGCTCCAAGGAACTTGCCGCGACGCGCCAAGCGCTCCGGCAAGGCAGCAAGGCCCCGGCAAGAGGAGCTTGCCGGGAAGGCTAAACAAGGTACCCCGGGGCCTGGTGAGCGACGAGCTTCTGGACCCGGCAAGATAACAACAACGGCAAGGCGCTTGCCGCGGCAGGCGGCCACTCTGCGCCCACGCTCCAGCGCATCCACCAACGTGTCGCTCTGGGGGCCTCTCCGGGCGCGCGTGGCGGGAGGCTGTGCAGCCAGCCGTGCGCAGTGGCATGCGAAGCTGACAAGATCGCCATCGTGGCGGACGGTGGCGCCCCTAATGGTCCTTTTCTGCACTGTTCGGGCGACTCAGACGGGCATTTAATGCCCTTGTCCCCTGCCGTTAGGGTTAGGTAAGGTGCACTGTACAAGCAACTGTACCAACTACCTCGCTTTTTACATTTTTACCCTCCTCTGCGTTGCCACCTGTCGGTGACCCCTTTAGCGTATAAAAGGAGGCCCATGCGCAACGTAGGGGGGGGTTGGGTTCGGAGCCTCAGACAATCGGCTTCGATTCATTCGTAGCACAGGAAACATCACACACTCTCGCTCGAGAGCAAGAACACCAGATAATACAACTAGACAAGCAGCAGTAGGAGTGTTATCTCTCCGGAGAGCTCCGAAGCTGGGTAAACTGCTCGTGTGCTTCGCCTCGATCCGCTCTTCGTGCGATCTCCGCCCCCCGCCGAACCGAAAGGGGCTCGGTCCGCCGGTCCCATAGGTGTTCGTGGATCAGTTTCCCCGACATCTTTGGCGCGCCAGGTAGGGGGTGTCGAGATTGTGTGAACCATATCCGGCGTTCACACGAGCTAGATCCTTGTTCCCTTCATCAACATGCCACCAAAGAAGAAGACTTCGGCGGTAGCCGCTCCATCCACGTCACTTCCGCCACTGTTGGAGCAAACGAGTGGTGGGATGGACGCCGGCGGAAGAAAGGACGTCGACAAGGAAGCTCCTGATGCCGCCAGGTCCAAGAACAAGGCTGCACAAACCTCGGCAACTGTACATGTTCCACGCCACTCTCAGGAGGCGCAAGATCAACAGCGTCATGGCGCTAGCAGTGCCATACGCATGATAGCCCAAGACCAAGCTGGTGGATCTCGGGCCGCTCAAGACCAGCATGCACGCCAGCGTGCTGGCACGAGCGGGGCACGGTCGCCTGGACGGGATACTGCTCCTTCTAACATAGTTAGAAGTTCGAGCACGTCCTGCTCCTCGCACCGTCCACCACTGCCACCCACCACTCCAGCAGAAGCTTTGGTGCGAGCTCAACTTCTCCTAGATTACCCTCCAACGTCGGACAAGATCGACGAATGGAGGGGCATCATCCAGAGTCTCATCAGCTACGCCAACGGCGACACTCCACGGCGGCCGAGCGCGTCGCCGCCGCGACAGGACCGCCGGACGCGAGCCGGTGGCGACGAAACGGGCGGAGGTGCAACTACCATGCAATCACCGCCCCGAAGGCCAAGATCGCCGACTCGCCGGATCCACCTCGACAGCGACTCCACTGCATCGTCGGATCCACGAGCTCGTCGCGATCAGCGCCAAGTTCTTCATGATCGACAACAAGAAGACGCTCAAACCCGCATCGAGCGCCGAAGAGAAGCGCGACGTCAATCCGACAAGCGCGCTGGGCCCTCTGTTAACATGCATGCGCCAGGGGAACCAGGTGATCTGCCGTATGCGGTAGGTTGTCCTGCGTTCACTCGTGAGCTGCGGCAAGTCCAGTGGCCTAGTACAAAGAACTTCAAGCCAGACGTATTGGAGAAGTACGACGGCAAGACGCATCCGTCAGAGTTCCTCAGCATCTACACCATCGCGGTACAAGCTGCCGGGGGACGAGATGGCAAGATCCTTGCCAACTACTTCCCGCTGGTGCTCAAGCCCAATGTCAGATCCTGGCTCATGCACTTGCCGGGCAACTCCATATCCTCTTGGGCTGATCCGTGCCATCAGTTTGTCGGCGCTTTTACAGGCGGACACAAGCCTCATGGCCAGAGAGTGATCTTCACCTGCTCGCCCAGAAGGAAGGAGAGCCCTTGCGCAAGTACATTCAGAGATTCAGTAGTGTGCAGCACAACATCCCAGACGTCCACCCTGTCGCGGTGATCAGCGCGTTCCATCAGAACGTGTGGAACCGCAGGATGCGGGAGGAAATGGCAATGTGCAAGATCAGGGACGTCAGTGAGTTATATGCACTGGCCGACAAGTGTGCGCGTGCTGAGGAAGGGAGGAGACTCCCCAGAGAAAATATAGGAGTGGGAGGATCTGACAGTGAAGATGCTGCCCTGACAAGGAAAAATCGGCGGCGGAACAACAGGAGGAGAAAAGGCAAAGAAGTGCTAGTTGTTGAGCAGTGCGGCAGCGGTGGCAGCGCCAAGGAAGCCAAAGCTGGTGACTCCGGTAAAGAGGTTGCCGCGGAGGCAGCAGTCGCCGACAAGCAGGACGGCACCAACAAGCAGTATTGCAAGATTCACCGCACCAAGGGCCATGATCTTCAGAACTGCAAGAGGGTCGAGCAGCTTGTTGAGCAACAGAAAGCTGAATACGAGCGGCGCGACAAGGAGAAGGCCCAGGAAGGAGCTGGTGGATCCGGCAAGAAACGTCCCGGCCGAGGAGGACGCCGCGGCAAGGCGAAGCAGCGGCAAGGAGACAGACCTCCTCGCGGCCGCGACAAGGATGAAGATGACGGCGACGATGAAGATATGGATGACGAGGAGACTGATGAGCAGGAGTTCCAGAAAGCCACAGAGGTCCTGTGCGTTGACGGTGGTGCTTCTCTGCATGCCTCGCACCGCCAGCTCAAGCAGTGGGTACGGGAAGTTAATGCAGCAGAACCACCCATCGAGTCACGCAAGCCTCTGAAATGGTCCGGCACGCCTATCATCTTTGATATTGAGGACCACCCGGATCGCATAACTGCAGTCGGGTGCTTGCCGATGTTGGTTTCACCAACAATCCGCAACCTCAAGGTCACTAAGATGCTAGTTGACGGCAGGGCCGGCTTGAACCTGATCTCCTCCGCGGTGCTCCAGAAGCTCCAGATCCCTGACAGCGAGCTCGAAGAGACCGGCACATTTCAAGGAATCAACCCGGGAAGGAGCAAGCCAAAGGGAAAGATCACGTTGCCGGTAACATTTGGCAGTGAGCTGAACTTCAGGACTGAGAGGGTCATGTTTGACGTTGCCGACATTCCATTACCTTACAATGGAATCCTTGGCCGTCCGGCACTCGCCAAGTTCATGGCAGCCTCTCACTATGCGTACAACATACTGAAAATGCCAGGCCCAATAAGTGTCATCTCTGTCCCTGGCGACAAGAAGGATGCTCTTATCTGTGCCGACAAGATCTACCGGGAAGCAGCAGCCGCAGCAGAATGAAGGACACTTGCCGCTGAAGCTCCCGGGGGGAAGAAGAAGACCAAGTCCGGCAAGAGCTCTGATGCCCACTCCGGCAAGCGCACCTCTTCGGAGTGCTGCGCTACCGTCGAGGACGCACCATCGAGCTCCACCGGCAAGTGCAAGAAGGCAATGGCAGCTCCACCTGAGACTAAGAAGGTGTCCACCAAGGAGGATGGCACTGGTGGTACCTTCACCATCAGCGCCACTCTTGACCCCAAATAGGAAAGCGCGCTCGTTGCTTTCCTGCGGGCGAATGTCGACGTGTTTGCGTGGCAACCGTCTGATATCCCCGGTGTTCCCAGGAAAGTGATTGAGCACCACCTTGTCGTATGCCCTCATGCGCAGCCCGTCAAGCGGAGAGTCAGGAAGCAGGCAGTAGAGCGCCAAGAATTCATCACAGAAGAAATCAAGAAGTTGGAAGCAGCAGGCCTTGTCAGAGGAGTACTCCATCCCACGTGGTTGGCCAATCCTGTTGTTGTGCGCAAAGCTAACGGGAAATGGAGACTTTGTATTGACTTCACTGATGTTGATAAATCTTGTCCCAAAGACCCATTTCCCTTGCCGCGTATTGACCAGATTGTTGACTCCACAGCCGGATGTGATTTGCTTTCATTTCTTGATGCATACTCAGGATACCATCAGATCTTCATGGCAGAAGAAGATGAAGAGAAAACCGCATTTATCACCCCATGTGGCACGTACTGCTTCGTACGGATGCCTTTCGGTTTGAAGAATGCTGGTTCAACATTCGCAAGGGTAGTCCACCATGCTTTTGAGCCACAAATACATAGAAATGTGGAAGCTTACATGGATGACATAGTGGTCAAGAGCAAGAACAAAGCGACCTTGATTCAAGATTTAGATGAGACATTTGCAAACCTGCGCAAGATTAACCTCAAGCTTAATCCCGAGAAGTGCGTGTTTGGAGTCCCTTCCGGCAAGCTTCTCGGATTCTTCGTGTCTCAGCGGGGAATTGAAGCCAATTCCGACAAGATCAAAGCCATCGAGCAGATCGAAGCACCAAAGCGCGTCAAAGATGTACGAAGGCTTGCCGGTTGCGTGGCTGCTATCAACAGGTTTATATCTAGATCTGCTGAGCGCGCCCTGCCATTTTTCAAAATTTTGAAAAAGGCAGGTCCAATGAAATGGACTCCGGAAGCGGAGGCTGCGCTGCAGGACTTGAAGAGATACCTGTCCTCCACTCCAACACTTGTCGCACCTAAGCCGCAAGAGAAGTTGCTGCTGTATATAGCGGCAACCAATCAAGTGGTTAGTGCTGCGTTAGTGGCGGAGAGGGAGGCAGATGATGAGCCAACAACCACGGCAGGCCCATCCGACGACAAGCAGGGGGCTTCGCCGACAAGCTCTGGTCCCGACAAACATGAGTTTGCGCAGGAGCATGATAAGATGCCAAGGAGAATGGTGCAGCGCCCAGTTTACTTTGTCAGTTCCCTTCTGCAGGGGGCTAGATCAACGTACTCTGGTGTGCAGAAGTTGCTTTTCGGCCTCCTCATGGCCTCGAGAAAGCTGCGCCATTACTTCCAAGCACATGAGATCACAGTCGTCACTCGCTTTCCGCTGAAGAGGATACTGCAAAATCCAGAAGCAACGGGCAGGATTGTCGAGTGGGCGCTGGAACTGTCAAGCTTTGGCCTCAAGTTTGAGAGCACCTCAACTATCCAAAGCAGAGCATTGACAGAGTTCATAGCAGAGTGGACGCCAACCCCAGATGAAGAAATTCCAGAAACGAGCATCCCCGTCAAAGAGGCAAGCAAAGAATGGCTGATGTACTTTGATGGTGCCTTCTCGCTGCAAGGCGCCGGCGCAGGCGTGCTGCTTGTCGCACCCACCGGAGAGCACCTCAAGTACGTAGTCCAGATGCACTTTCCCAAAGAGCAAGCAACCAACAATACTGCAAAGTATGAAGGATTACTCGCCGGTCTTAGAATCGCAGCAGACCTTGGGATTAAGAAGCTCATTGTCAGGGGTGACTCACAGCTTGTCGTCCGACAAGTGAACAAGAACTACCAGAGTCCGTTGATGGAAGCATATGTTGATGAAGTGAGGAAGCTAGAAGAGCACTTTGACGGCCTACAAATGGAGCATATCCCAAGAGCTCAGAATGATATTGCTGATGGCCTGTCAAAGTGCGCCGCACTAAAGTTACCTGTGGAACCAGGGATCTTTGTGCTTAAGTTGACTCAACCATCCGTAACACCATCAACTAGACAAAGAAAAAAGAGGAAGTTGGTTTCTGGTAACTACTTTCCGGCAGAGCTCCCCGAAGCCACCGCCAAGAAAGTCCCCAAGATCAACACCAAGGAAGCTGAGGGGCAGTCTGCTCCGGCAAGCCTAATGATTTGTTCCGTTGAAGCAGACGCTCCCGACAAGTTTTGCTCCGGCAAGCCTGCCGGGGAACATCAAGCTCCGGCAGGGCCGCAAGTCCTTGCCGTAGAAGCAGATGTTCCCGCAGCAGCAGATGCGCCTTTAGTCCTTGTTGTCGAGCCACAAGCTCCAGCATGGGCACAGCAGATTGTCCATTTCCTTCAGACAGGAGAACTTCCCGAAGAACAAGAAGAAGCGGAAAGAGTAGCCCGGCAGTCAAGTATGTACCAGTTTGTCGATAGCATACTGTACAGAAGAAGACTCAACGGTGTGAAATTGAAGTGTATTCACCAGGAAGATGGACAAAAGCTGTTGGCGGAGATACATGGAGGCATATGTGGCCACCACATTGGCGCAAGAGCACTTGCCGGCAAAGCTTTCCGGCAAGGTTTCTTTTGGCCGACAGCCCTCCAGGATGCAACTGCACAAGTAACCAAGTGTGAAGCGTGCCAGTTCCACTCCAAACATATACACCAGCCAACTCAAGCTCTCCAGACGATCCCTTTATCCTGGCCATTTTCGGTCTGGGGGCTCGATATCCTCAGCCCCTTCCCCCGAGCTGTCGGGGGCTTTGAGTACTTGTACGTCGCAATCGACAAGTTCACAAAGTGGCCGGAAGTGCAACCAGTGAGGAAGGTGACAACACAGTCAACAGTCAAGTTCTTCAGGTCGATTGTTTGCCGTTTCGGGATTCCCAATAGGATCATCACCGACAACGGCACGCAATTCACGAGCCGCACCTTCATGCAGTACGTCCAAGACCTTGGCGCCAAGGTATGCTTCGCTTCTATTGCTCATCCGAGAAGCAACGGTCAAGCAGAGAGGGCAAATGCTGAAGTGCTGCGCGGGCTCAAGACTAGAACTTTCGACAGGCTGCACAGGTGCGGAAGGAACTGGATCAAGGAGCTGCCGGTGGTTCTTTGGTCGATCAGAACGACGCCAAATCGAGCCACTGGCCAGACACCTTTCGCTCTAGTCTGTGGAGCAGAGGCAGTTCTCCCCACGGAACTCGTATACGGATCGCCTCGAGTGCTCGCTTATGATGAGCTCGAGCAAGAACAGTTGTGGCAAGACGACGCGCTGCTCCTTGAGGAAGATCGTCTTCAGGCTGCTGTATGAGCTGCTCGATACCAGCAAGCTTTGCGCCGCTATCATAGGCGCAAAGTTAAAGCCAGAAGCTTCGAGGAAGGCGACCTTGTTCTTCGGCGCATTCAGTCCGCCAAGAATTCCAACAAGTTGACGCCGAAGTGGGAAGGCCCTTATAGGGTGAGACGAGTCACAAGGCCTGGCGCTGTCCGCCTTGAGACCGAGGATGGCATTCCAGTGAGCAACTCCTGGAACATAGAACATCTTCGTAAGTTTTTCCCATAAGGCGCGGTTGCCGGAACCCGTTCTGGCAACCACCTTTTGTACAAGTCTTGCCGCTGTTGCATGTAATCCTTTGTACAAAGCCGGGCGCAGATCCCGTGCATAAGTAAAACCCCATGTGCTCCGCACAGCCTGTCCATTTCATGCGTTAGTTCCTTTCTTGCATGCAATTATCTGACACTTTGTGCAGCACCTACATCCGGTAAGCAGTAACGAGCCGAAGAGCTCCATGTTATTATTTTCTCTTCTTTCTTTTTCTTTTAAAAGGAAAA
>NC_041388.1:327642092-327646314 GCF_002162155.2 Triticum dicoccoides
GGGGGGAGGAGAAGATTGTGGTATGGGCCAGGCGTCGTTCAAGCAAAGACTTGCCTTACCGGGAAGCAAATGACAGAAAAGCTAAGTTGCCAACGTTTGAGCAATCACTTTTTAAATTTTTGAGTTATCTTCCTCGAACGACCCTGCTTTGTATGGAAAACCTGTGCGCGGAGGAACCAACTCGTGGCTAGTTGCGCCCTTACTTTGTTTCAAGTCCGCTCAATAGCTTAAGCGTGCTGCATCTAGTCGCGACAAGGTTTCTTGTCGGAAGCAGCGCCACCAGCAGGCTGCTGAAGTCCCGCACTCAGCGCTCGCGGCTCGGGCGCCTACGCCGACAAGTTCCCTAGAAGCGTAGGGTAAAAACATACAAGGGAAGGAATCTAGTAGAGGAAATAACATAGCAATTGATAGACAGAAATAAAGTTATATTACAAAGATAACTTGTCGCAGCTCTAACAGACTGTTTTCATAACATGATTAGCAGCGACAAGGGAAAAGAAGAAATAGTCGGCCTAATCTACGCGCCCGCCCTCGACTCTCTTGATCTCGCTCACCTTGTCCACAATGGGTGCGACAAGGGCCTTGAGTGCGTCCAGATCGGCGTCAGGCGGCAAGGACCTGAGGACGTTGGTGAAGCTGAGGCCTGGGTTGCGGAAGGCCACCTTCATCAGCACCTTCTGGAGAACCCCAGCGCAGATTTTGCGCGACTCGTCGGCCAGCTGCTTCGGGATCCTCTCCCGGAGCCGCTGGAGTGCCGTCGCCACGCCCTTGAAGAATAGGTTGAGCTTGGCGCTGGGTTGAAGGCTCTCGTCGGAAGGATACCCAAAGTCCTCCATCCCCAGCTGCGCCAGCTCCTCGTTGATGACTGCGGCAGTATTCACCAGACCTTCGGTCCAGTGCTCCACTGTGTCTCTGAACAAGTTCTGGGTAACTGCAATGCTCTCCAGCAGCGCCGCGTCAGCCTTGACCTTCTCCGCCAAGGTCTTCTCTCGCTCCTTGGCGGCCTCCAGCATCTGCGTCAGCGTGGCCAGCTTCAGCTCCAGGTCTGCTTTGGAATCCTTGGCGGCCCTGAGCTCCTTGCCCCTTTCAGCGAGAAGGCCTTGCAGCTCACCGTGGGCGGCAGCATCCTTCTCGCGCTCACGCTTGAGCGCAGCAAGCTCCTCGCCGCTCTTCCCAATGTCGGCCTCCAGCCGCGCCACCTTCTCCTCTAGCTCTTTCTTGGCGGCCTCTGCAGTTGCCGCGGCGTCCTTTGCCTCCTTGAGCGCCCCGCCAAGTGCTCGCTCGCGCTCGGCAAGCTCTTCCTCGTAGCTGTCGAGATGGGCCTTCCGCTGCACTAGTTCACCTTCCCGCGCGGACTGCCTCTCGGCAGCCAACCTTTGATTCTCTTCAGCCTCGGCCTTCTCGAGAAGTAAGGCTGTGCGCTCCTCATCTACTCGCTCCCGCTCCTGCACCAGGGACCGGAGAGCTTCTTGATTTTGTCCCCTGAGCTCCTCCGCGCGCTTCTCCATGTCAACTCCCGCCTTCGCGACAAGCGCTTCCCGGTAAGCCAGCTTGGCTTGCCGGGTGCGGTAGAGTGACAGCAGCTTCCGCAGCAGCTGCTCCTCCTCAGCCTCGCCGCTGTTGCTGCCAGGCGCGTCAACCAATGACAGTCCAGCAGAGGCGAGCACCTCCCCGTCAAAAGTCTCCCCCTCGACCGGCGCCCTAGAGCTCGACGCCCAGGGTAGCTTGATGAAGATGTTGTCACCGGCCTGCAAGTAGGCGCCGGGCTGGGGCTCCTCGGAGCCCGGCTCCGCGGAAGCGGCAGAGGGTTCGGCGGTCGGTGCAGCGCCCGGCGCTCCTGCTGCCTCAGGGTCGTCAGTGCGATCGCCCGACCCCTCGCCGGCTTCCGCAGCAGCAGCCCCGGTGGCCTCCTCGCCGGCGGTCTCGTCAGCACCGGCACCTTCCTCGCCGGCGCCCTCTGTCTCCATTGGCTCAGCCGAAGATGGGTCTGAAGAACGAAGAAGGGAGAAAAATCAATCAAAAACCCAAGAAAGGAAAAACAGAAGAAGCAGAACCCAAGGGAAAGTTTCTGGGCAAGTGGATTACCTGTGCCAAGATCTTCAGTTGCGGCCTCGGTCGCCGCAGGATCAGCAGTGCCGTCCCTTGCCGGAGAGTCCCCCCTTGCCGGAGAACGCTCCCTTGCCGGGGACTCCTCCCTTGGCGGCGCAGTCGAAGCAGGTGGCACTTCGGGGCCAGCCTCCGGGTGCTCCTGATGAGGCTGCTCTGCTCCTGCACAAGTCAACAAGCAAGATATCAACAAAGGAAAAAGCACTCAAGCGCGCCCGGCAGCAGAAGGCTAAACTATGAACTTACGCTGGGGGCTGCGCTGGGGGCTGCTCCGAGGGGTGATTGCCGGGTCCGTCAAGGTGGTCTCGGTCCCACCTCCTGCCGACACGATGGGGTCATCCTCGATGACGATCACCGCGGCCTTGGCCCTCTTCGCCGCTCTCTGGGCCAGTGTTCTGAAAAGAAAGGAGTCCAGATTGGAGCAAGTCAGATACAAGATATAAACAGCGAGATTAAAGGATTATAAGAGCACCAAAGAAACTCACTCTTCTTCCTCCTCGTCGGATCTGAGCGCGGAAAGATCGAAGTCTGGCCCTCCTCCGGTGCGGCGAGGTAGAGGAGTAGGATCCCTTACCCGCTTGGCGGGGGCAGTGGCAGTGGCCCGGGAAGATCCCGCTCTAGTTGCCGCTGCTGCGTGAGGCACTCCCGCGGCAACATTGCTTGCCGCGGTAGAGCGCGTCGCGCGGCTCGGTGGCTGTGGAGCCGGCTGCCGCCCTGCTACGTCCCCGGCCCTGCGAAGGCGCCTCCTTGGCGGGGCCAGGGGCTCCGCCTGCGGCAAGCTCTCTGAAGGTTCAGCCTCCTCCTCGCCGGCCTCGCTCGACTCGGCTTCGGAACCGGCAGGCTCCTCCTCGCCCATGAACTCCGCGCGTTCGGCAAGGTTTGCCGCCTCTGCAGCCTCCGCCTCCTCCACAGTAAACCCAAACACACCCGCAGCAGCTGCGGCCGCATCCTCTTCCGCCCTAGTAGCGATGAGCTGTAGCTCCTCGTCGATGGTGTCACGGGTGAGGCTCTTCTGCTCGTCGGGACGGACCGGCACTTCCTCCAAGGTGTCGAAGAACGCTCGCACAACGTCATCCGCAGGCTCTTGCCAAGTTGGGACGATGCCGTGTGAATCGCACAACGGCATCATGGCGCGGATCCGGTCAAGCGAAGAGTTATTGCACAAAGGAACTACACCCCTCGGCAATGTGAATGGGTGCTGGGGGTCGCGTTTGAATAATTCCAAGAGCATTGCGTCCAACTCCAAGACAGTGAAGTTGTAGTTAAGGCCCGGCCACAGCCTCATGATGTCCGCCGAATTCTTGAATTCCCAGGCGGGCCTCTTCCTCTCCTGTAGGGGGGCAATGCGGCGGCGGAGGAAATCTACCCTGACAGCACCTACGGTGAGCCCGGCAAGCCTGAGGCGAAGAATCCTAGTGATGGCGATCTTCAGCCTCTCGTTTTCCGGGGCCACGTTGCTCCAGTCATTGCCACGCACTCTTGGAGTTTGGCGCATGGCGGTGAAGGGCTGCAGATCCTCCTCGACGATCCAACACCACTCCGCTCTCCACTCCTCCCACTTGCTGCGAAGCTCACCCTCCAAGTACGCCTCTTTCTTGCCGACTCTCGAGACCCAGGCAATCCCTCCGGCAAGTGGCTCTCCTCTCTCTACCCGAGGTATGAAGAAGTGGCGGAAAAGGGCAACACTAGGGTGGACTCCGACAAAGTTTTCGCACAAGTGTGCGAAAACTGCCATGGTCAGGACAGCATTGGGGGTGAAGTCAAGGAGGCGGAAGCCATATGTGTTCATAATATCACAGAAGAACTTCGAGAAGGGCGGGCAGAGCCCGCAATAGAAGAATAGCGGGAAGAACGGGTACCCATTTGGAGCCGACTCCGAGGCAGCGGCCGGGAGTACCCTCGTGCGCGGATGCGCACGCGTCTTCGTCGCCCAAAAGAGGTAGAAGTACTCCCTCAGCTCCTGCACGCCGAGCTGGGGGGTGAAGATCGCCCGCTCCTTCCGCAGCGCCGCGAGCCGCTGCGCCTCGGCCGACTTCACAGCCTTTCCCTTGTCGGCTTTCGGGGCCATGGCGGAGGTGGTGGAGAAGGTCGACGGTGTGGTGGTGCTGGTGGCAAT